>NW_022436945.1:26605452-26721246 GCF_009761245.1 Sapajus apella
CTGGAGTGCAATGGCGCCACCTCGGCTCACCGCAACCTCCGCCTCCTGGGTTCAGGCAATTCTCCTGCCTCAGCCTCCTGAGTAGCTGGGATTACAGGCACGCGCCACCATGCCCAGCTAATGTTTTGTATTTTTAGTAGAGACGGGGTTTCACCATGTTGACCAGGATGGTCTCGATCTCTTGACCTCGTGATCCACCCGCCTCGGCCTCCCAAAGTGCTGGGATTACAGGCTTGAGCCACCGCGCCCGGCCTGTAAACGAGAATTTCTTGAATAACTTCCTTCTTAAAAAATCATAGCACAAAATGGGTCATTATTCTCAAATCACACTACCTATATGATCATGTATGCTTTTAGCTAGAAGGGATTACATAAACACACCAGATTTTTTAAATGGTGATTTAATACATAAATATGAATTCAGCCCAAATTATAACATATTAAGTTAATAAGTTACATCTCTAAATAATAGAGCAGAAAGAAGCTGATTTATTCAAAAAAAAATACCTACCGAAAAAGACAACTCTTTTGAAACCACAGGTAGCCAGCAGGGTTCAATAAAATGACATTCAAAGAATAAAAAGTTTGTACTTTCACCTTTTAATGTCAGATGTGCTAAATTCTTATACTAAAAATTCATAATTTCTATCACTCAAAGAATTCCTTTAATGTTGCTTTGAATCTACATAAAGGTTCATATATCATTGTTCTGGTCCTGTTAATCTTTTAGCCCTTAATGCATAGTTTGCTTGCCATAGATGTTCCAAAGAGACTGTGGTGCCCACATCTACGTGGGAAAGACCACACTGGATAAAAATGAGCAGCCATATTCTCTAGGAAGGATTTTGGTACAAATCTCATGCATGACTGAAAGACTATTTAATTCCAAGTAGTTACTATTGTTGAATGACCCAACCAACTCTCACTGTAAGTTGATCATTCTTGTTGTGTTCTTATAATGGTTATTGAGAGCTCACATTGTAGTGATTAAAGAGCATTTGTGCTCCTAGAGGAGCAGATGTTTGAAGTTGGAGGTGGTTGCAGGAGATGGGTCCTTTGAGTGAGTCAGTGAACGGAACTGGGCATAGGTAGACGATGACTTGAATCTAGAAAGTGTTCATCATTTATTTGTTCATTCTGGCTTGCAGATCTCAGAGTAAAATGGAATGAGGGAGAAGGCCCAGGCATCCAGGAGTTTTGAAGCAGAAATGGGTGTTGTAATTAAGTTTGGAATTTGAAAAGGGCTAGACACTGAGACAGTGCAGCATTTCCAGGACAGGGAGTCAGTCCTGAGTGTCAGCAGGTGGAGGAAGGCAGTGAGCCTGCTTTCCTGGATGTAACCAGTGTGTTTATCTGAAGAAGAGGAAATACAGGGCTCAGCTAAATGCTTTGGTTCTTTTGCTGAAATTTTAAAAAATATTTGAAACTCATTCCTTGTCCCATAGGCTTATTGTATAATAGTTTTGTTTTCCCTTACCTTTTTTCTTTTGGAAAATTAGTCTTTCATATGTCAAAGGAAAAAATGGATTTCACGTTTGCTGCGATCACAAGTAGGATCAAAGCAGACCCATGCTCTGGAGGCTGCTCCAGTGGATGGGTAAGCACAGGGGGTCCCCTCTTTACATGCCATGGACCTCAAAATGTATATGTAAATTTCCTCTCTGCCAGCACCTGCAAGGGGGATGGCAGTGCAGATTTCAAGGACATGAATTTCATTTGATACCAGAACATGTTAGAATCACAACATCAGAATCTAGATTATGCACTGCCCAGTGTTTATGAGCTGTGTAACCTGGGGCAGGTTCTAGAACCTTGAGCCTCCATTTTCGCATCTGTTGAAAACAAATGCAACTCTGTATTTTATATCTTATGCAGTTCTATGGATCAAATTCTGCTGTAGTAAACATACAGTGAACGCTATATAAAAGCAAAGCATTGCTCTTTGCTTAAAACTTTTCCAATTATGTAAAACTTAAACTGCCTTATAAGCCAATATTGTGGTACAGTATAATTAGCATTTAATACACAAAACAGGTGCTCAGCAAATACTTGCTGAATTTTTAAATACCTAAGAGACAGTGAAGAGGAGGTCATGGCAGAAGAGTGTTCCTCCTGACCTGAGTCCCAGGCATTACTGCAGGGCTGAGGACAGCAGGGCACACTCTGGGTCACAGATCTCATCCCCCTCCAGTCCCTGTCCCTGTTGCTGCCAGTAGATATAACCATCTGTCAGTATACCAACCACTTTATGCCTGCGGCTGCATTGTTACTTTGCCCTAGCTTGACAGGGCCTCACCTAGAGGCCAGCAGGATCCCCACAGGGATGGTTACAGAGTTGCAGCCCTAGCGTTCCCACCCTTGGAGGCCAGAGCTCCCACCCAGCCGCAATCCAGGGATGCCACTCCCCAAGTTCTACCGTAGTGCCTGGAGAAAAGGCAGAGAGTGGGATGAGAAGGATGTCTTCCTACCCTCCAGGGAAGGAGCCACTGAGGGAAGAAGAGAGATGAGATTTCCACGAAACTAGAGAACAGCAGTGAAGTTTTAAATTCCCATGCCATTCTCACAGAAACAATGAGAAATCAAATACTGTTTGTACTATGGTCTGGCTGCATTATGACTTTGGGGGCCAGTTAGGAACTTTGCCACTCCCTATAACGTTATTTTTATGGACAGTTTCATTCTGCATTCTGTTTAAATCATGTGGCATCAGGCTTGTATCACAGCCATTTAGAAGGGAGTAGTTGGAGCATTTTCACCAGAGAGTGCTCGTTTTCTAATAGTGTCATGTGTGCATGAGGTGTGACGTTCTGGTCCTTGAAACAACATGAGGGGAAGAAGGCATGAAATGAACTGAAACTTCTTGGCTTCCACTTCTGGTTTATACAGCAGCTCTGTGACCATGGGCATTCTCTCTGGGACTCTCTTTTTTCTCATCTGTAGAATGAGGTGGTTGACAAACAGGTTCTCTGGGGCCTCTTTCAGCTGCAGTATTACATTATTCCATTTCTCTGAAACTCCCCAGCAGTGGCATTTGGGTGGTTTATATTTTATGGAGGGAAAATGTGGGATCTAGCTCTTTCTTTCTAACTTTGTGACTGCATCTACTCCATTGCTTGAAAAATAGTAATAATATCACCTGTCTTTCCTGCAACAGAAGTTATCAGGATAACAGAGGGGAAAGCAGTTTTGAAACTACAGTATATTAATACATGTAAACTATTTATTATTTGAACATGGAGAGTATAACAAGGCGTACAATAAAGTTTGTGGGCAATATCTCCAGGATTTAGAAACACCTTCCCAACTATTCCTTATTCAGACTGGAAGGTATGAGTAGGGTAAAACAGGCATAAAAGACATCTTCCTTAGGCCTACAAATGAGACTATTAGATTGATTTTTAAAAATCATTGAGTTTGGGAAAAGGCAGACAGTGTGAACCCTTGGATGAAGGGATCTGATCTCCATCCTGAATTGCGTAATAGAAGCCTTTATGTATGCATATACAACACATAATACACACAGGCAATTGTGAATAGTAGAGGTTGAAAATTCAAACTGTGGAGTTGGAAGCAGTGGGTTTGAGACCTTGCTGTGTGCTATTTTCTGACTCAGTAACCTTAAACAAGTTACTTAATTTATCCAATCATCAATTTCCTTATTTCTAAAATTGGAAATAACCTAGGATTCATCTGAGGGTAAAGCTTGTAGAGTGTTTAACACATGCTTGGCACTATGAGCTTTCATTAAACATTAACTAGAATTAATCACCATTATAATTAGTAGCTCCATTTTCTCCTTATGTAGGAGATGTCGAGGACTCAGCTAGTGAAGAAGGACACGTCAGGCGTGGCTCAACCAGCTGGTGTGCATTAAACAAATGCTCGTCCGCTGGCAGGATCTTTGTTGCCCACTCAATAGGAGAGGGAAGGACGTGTAACATGATGATACAGTTAGGAAACATTTATATTCCATTTGTTTATATTAAGCCAGAATGTTTATTTCCAACTGTCTGTCAAGGTTGACATCTTAAGAGTCCATATGTATAGTAAACATTTTAGAAAGAGCTTTTGAAGAATTACTATCACAAGTAAGTTGTAAGCCACGAAAGTAGGCATGGTTTCTTATTTCACAAACACCTATTTTCCATGAAATTCACAAGAATTTAATGAGGGACTTCTACATGCAAGACACTGTTCTAAGCCTTAAAGATGTGGAATTTAACTATGTTAAATAACGATGTTTAAATAATTATGTTATTAAATAAACATACACATAGCCTCTACTTTCATGGTGTTCACATTCTGATGGGGGGACCATAATGTAAATATACAAAATCAATTAAAATATTCGTGAAGTTTGTGGAAGGTGGTGATAACTAGTGTGGAGAAACACAAAGCAAGGTAGGGAGAAAGAGCAATGGGCAGTTGCTCTCTCCCAGTTAATGGCTAGTCATAAAGTTCTGTCTGAGGAGATACTGTTTGAACAGAGATATTAACAGTAAAGAGGAAACCAACCAGATATGTAGAGGACAAACATTTCCACCCAAAGAAGCATCAAGTGCGAAGGCCCTATGGCTGAGCATGACTGGCGTGTTCAAGGAAGAGTAAGATCATTGTACTGGAAAGTGGATGGAGACAAGGGTGATTTTCAAAAAACTTTAATGCCCCTGTGTGGCAGACACAGCCAACCAGAATAGATGGCATCTACAAACATCCAGGAAGCTGTACCTGTGTGTGCCTACGGAGCATCAGCTATAGTAAGAAATAAGATCAGGGAACTTGTGGAAGCTGGGTCATGTGGGGCCAGCATGTTAATCTCATTGTAATTTGTAGAAGCTAACTTTACCCACAAATGATAAGGATTTTCACTATTCATTTAAGGAGTATATTCACTCGTTCAATTCATTTTTTTAAATGATCCTAAGAGAAGATTCCATAGTGGCTGTATCAATTTACATTCCCACCAACAGTATACAGGTTCACTTTTCTCCACACCTTCACCAACACTGTCTTTTGTCTTTCTGATAATAGCCATCCTAGAATTGTCAGGTGATATCGCCTTGTAGTTTTGATTTGCATTTCCCTGATGGTTGGTCAATATTGTTGGGGGAAAAAGTATTACCGCATTCAGTGGGATGTACATTATCTACTAGAAAATCAGCAATTCCTTCAGTGTCCTGGTAGGATAGTAAAATGTGGAACCTAAGCTGATCTTCTCAGCTACCCAGGTACCTTGGAACTAAAATGGAAATGGATGAGAGACATTGTATTGGATTTACAGAGAAGCATGTTGCAAAGTGGCTCAACCCTTGAGAATAAGACTCATAATAAGAGGAAAAGGTTTTTTGTTCATACGTGGCCTGGGAAGACAGAAAATCCTTTCTGAGGTTGCAGAAGATAGAGTCCAGCTTGGTCTCTGGATTCTAGAACATGATGTCACAGGGTGCTTCTTGATATAGCTCCAGGTGGATTCACTGCCACATCCTCTAAACAAAGCTTTTAGAAAACCTGCTAAAAATTACTTGAGAGGGGAAATGAAGGCAACAACCATTTGGGAGCCCATCATAAATTTGATGGAGCCAGGACTGCCAGTGCTGCTATATCTGTCTCAAGGTAGCTATAGACTCAAGAGAGTCCTAGGTGAATGCCACCTGTGGCCTCTTGCAGCCTAGTAGCAGCTGTGATATGACCCCCACCAGGGACAACAGGAACTGCATGGTCAAGCTTTCACAGCTTCTGAGATCCCAGAGCATTTTATATCATTAGAACCTGTAGATGCAGCAGGAAAATGTAATGGCCAACAAGGAAGACACATAAGCTGCATTTTCATAGCAGGTACCCAAGATGATCAAGAATCATACCAGCTATTTTTTATTCATTCCAGGAACATTAATGCATAGCCAGAACTGTTGATCAGTTTCTCTTGCTCAGTCTGGCCTGGCAACTGAATGAGCATGGGTTACACAAGCTTTTAGTATGTCAACAGTAGCAAAGATTGTGTGTGTCTTGGCTCTGGATGGTGAGCTGAGATTGCGCCATTGCACTCCAGCCTGGGTAACAAAAGCGAAACTCCCTCTCAAAAAAAAAAAAAAAAAGAAAAGAAAATGCTAGGTCCGGTGTCAGGGCTCTGCCACTTTGTAGCAGGGTGACTTCTTCCTTAACCTCTTTAAGCCCTGGTTTCCTCATCTTTGAAATAGGGCTTATGATAGTGCTAGACTTTTAAGGTTTTATGAGAGCTAGTGAGAAAATGTATTAAAGGCATTTAGCACTGTGCCTTGGCACATAGCAGATAGATTATTGCTAATTGTTGTTATGATGATTTAGAGTAGAATTATTTAGTAAAGTGAGCATGTGCCAGATAGAGAAGAGGGAGGGAAGGAGGAGAATAGGCTGTCCTTATAAATTTTGGCAGAGAGAAATTATTTAAATATAAGAGTTACTGATAGACTGTAACTGACCCCGAATTATTTTGTTAAAAAAGAAATGAAATGATTCTTTAGGAATAGAGTTTTAGATGGTCATTGGAATCAGTTGACTACTGCCTTTATTTCAGACCATTTAATACCTGCGAACAATGAGATTAAGTAATACTTTCTGGGCATTTCTTAAAGAAGATGGTAAAGAAAGCACAAGGATAGTATTTGATGCCTGTTAAGGCAGAGGTTCCTGAGAGGAACAACAAGGTCGTTAGTAGCTGCTCCATTCACTTCAGGTTGGACTGACCAACTCGTTCATTCAAGGGAGATTTTTGGACCCAGACTCCTTCAGTCTGTCTATCCAATCCCAGTTTGAACAGAAAGCTGTCAGCTTAATTTAGTGCCTGACCGAATTCAGATCTAATGGGTAAAGGTTTCCTTTTTAATCAGTCCTTTCTACATAATAGGAAGACAGAAGAATTTGAGTGGCTTTCTGAAGGTTAAATAGCTAGAATAAAACTCATATATCCCTAACATTTGAGAAGAGCTCCCTTTCCTTTTGGTGGATGTGTGATTTTGGTAATTTCTCTCTCGTAAGTAAAATGATGTTTCTCCACCTCCCTCCTGAAGTTGTTTTGCTTATCTTTTTAATTTTTTCATAACCAGCTGACCTTTTTCCTAAATAGGTCATTTTGTTATGCAGCCAGTAAACTCGGTGTTCTGGAGATTTTTTGCCCAAGGAGGTTGAATATATTTATATCTAGATATGTCCATATGTCAAACAGATATTTCAATCTGTATTTGAAAGCTGCTACGGCAACAGCACTATAAAATTCCCTGCTTCATAAAAATCAAAGAAAAACAAATGCTCTTAACATAACAGACATTTTCAAAAGTTCAAAAGTAGAATGTGAAAATGAGAAAAAAGAAAATCTGTAAGAAAATCAGAAGCAAAACAGAATCTAGCCCTTTTTTATTAATGCAGTTACAGTTTATGTAAACATTTAATTTCCCATTTAAGTTGTATAAAAAACTGATTATATATTTTAAGGATCTATGTTTTTAAAATATTTTCACAACGTAATACCACTGCCTAATCAAAATGACGTGTACAAGATAAAAAGTAAAATGTAGAGTCTTCACTTCTGTCGTGACTTTTCTTCCATAACATTTATGCTATTAACATATGCTGGAGGGTGCTTACTGCTGAATCTATAGGTTAGAATGAGCCAGGAAACTAACCTCCCAGCCATGTAGAGTGTAAATTGGTATAAAGTGAAACAATATTAAAATCAGATAAAAAATGTTGTATCTAAAGCTCAACTCCAGCCTGTACTGTGACTTGATTGTAAAAAGCTCCCCAAATAGTGAGGGATGTGAAAGAAAGTAAAGGAATACTTTGTGGTAGTAATGATAACACTGAATCATTCTTTAAGAATAAAACAAGGAACTCAAGCTTGGCACAGTGGCTCACGCCTGTAATCCCAGCACTTTGAGAGGCCGAGGTAGGCGGATCACCTGAGGTCAGGAGTTTGAGATCAGCCTGACCAACATGGAAAAACCCTGTCTCTACTAAAAATACAAAATCGGCTGGGCATGGTGCATGCCTGTAATCCCAGCTACTCAGGAGGCTGAAGCAGGAGAATTGCTTGAACCCGGGAGGTAAAGGTTGCAGTGAGCCAAGATCACGCCACTGCACTCCATCCTGGGCAACAAGAGTAAGACTGCATCTCAAAAAAGATAAAATAAGGAACTCAAGATCCAGATATAAAATGATATACTTCTAATATTTACTGCAGTAAATTAGACAAGATTTAATGGATCTAACTGTGCAGTCTCTGTGTAAAGAAACACAAGTATGAGACATGGGAATTACATTCAGGAGCTTACAACATACTGACATGGCTGACATTGACATCTGAAAAGTTAAAAGCAAATTAATGAACAAAACCATTCATCTTAGTTTTCTACTGCTTCTATAACAAGTTAGCACAAAATTATTGTCTTTCATTCTGGAGGTCAGAAGTCTGAGTTCAGCTTCACTGGGCTAAAGTCAAGATTTTGACAAGTCTGCATTCTCTCTAGACTTAGTAGAAGAGGACCTGTCTCCTTGCCTTTTGCATCTTCTAGACTGTATGCGCATTTCCTGGCTAATGGCCCCTTCCTCTATCTTCAGTGCGAGGAATGTAACATCCCTCCCATCTCTCTCTGACCTCTGCTTCCACTGCTGCATTTCCTTCTCTGATTCTGCTTTTGTGGTTATATCTCCTCCTCTCATGCTGATCCTTGTGCCTCCCTGTTATAAGGACCCTTGTGATTATATTAGATTCTATCAGATAATCCAAAAGAGTCGCCCTATCTCAAGATCTTTAGCTTAATCACATCTGCAGAGTCTGTCCCCTTTGCCATATAAGGTCACATTCACAGGTTCCAGAGATGGGCTGTGCACATCTTTCCGGGGGCCGTTGCCACAACATTGAAACCTTAAACAAAAAAGAAAATTATTTGCAGGCCAAATTTCAAGATTCTTTAAAAGCACCACAGTCTTCCTCTTCAGCTTTATTCCCTATCAGGCCTCTAAATTCATTCTTTCTGGCTACAGTCCTCCCTTTTCCCTCCCTTCTGTCTTCACTGATGAGTTCTGTAACCTCATCACTTTTCAGATTCTTAACCATTCTTCAAGGCCAATCTCAAATGTTATGTTCTCCATTTAATATTTCTGGTTTTCCCAAATTAGCCTACACATTTTGGTTGAAGGTGACAGAAGCCCAACAAACCTATGTAAGCAAGACCTGGAGCCACTGTTAACTCAAGTAATTGAATTGTTTAAAGACAGGGCAGGGGTGGATCTGGCCGTAGAAACAACTACGATCAGGAATGTGAACACGATCTGGACTGTTGTTACTTCTCTCTGCATGCATACCAAGTTCTGTCAGATCAGCTCTTCTAACTTTTGCAGAAGTCCATGTAGCTGCAGGTTACTTCGGGCTTAACAGTTTTACAGCTTTTAACTACAAAGAAAGAGACTGTCTCCTTCAGCTAGAGTTTGAAAACACTTCTGAGAGAAGAACTCTGAGTGGCTTGGCTGAGTCCCATGTCCAACCCTTAGACCAATCACTGTGGTGAGATGGTCATATATTGAAGCTAGAGATAGGAAATGTGGGAAATAGTCTTTTTTTCCACATTTTTCCGTATTCTTCTATGTGGAAAAGGTATTGGACAGAAAAAAATTATTTACCATCACTACCAACTTAGTGTGACGTCTAAAACCCATTATATTTTGTTTATATTTTTCTTAATTGATATCATTAATTATACTACCTTTATTTTGTCCTGTTTTTCTTGCTGACATACTGAGTTCTTAAAGCAACTGATTATGCCTTTCTCATTTTCACCCTAACCCTCCCACTCAGCACCTCATTCTATGCAATACTCATAGTAAATGTACAGTAAAAGCATTGAATTGGGTTGAAAATAATACTTTAACACAAGAGATATCTCAAGGAAGCTCAAAGTTAATTAAAATAGGTGCTAAAAATTCAGAGAAATTAAGTGCACTATGGAGTTTAATGACTTGAGAAAATATTACAGTCTAATTTGGGACTTGAAAGATCAGTTGAATTTAGGTAGAAAAAGGACATATAGCAAAGAGAATGGCATGTTACAAAATGCATGTGGCCGTAAAGGAAATAAAGAGTAACGGAAACTGTAGTCTAGGTACAAATGGTCTTTTGGTGCTGAGACCTCTTCTATGACTGTACTGTTAGAAATCATAAATATTTCATGTTCATGCTAATTAAAAATGACCATTGCAGAATAGCAGGTTTTCCATATCTTGCAATGATTCATTGTCATTTATTCATTTAGTTAATTATTGGTGGTTTACTATGATTATTTATGCATATTAAGGCCTGTGACTCATAATAAGGTGCTACTGCTTCAAAGAGGGGGGTAAAAAACTGAGGGAAGAGAGTGCTGAGGAGGAATTGGAGGAAAGCAGGGCCAGCCCTGATCATAGCAACTCCATCAGAGCCCACAGCTTTTAAGAATTTCTAAGAACCCTAGTGCATACCCTGAAGGGATGCCTACATTTTAAAATATGCCTCTTTAGCAAATGTAACGTCTTTGATAACAAAGCTGTGGCCTTTGAATTGAGGACCTCACCCACAGATGCATCTAGTTAAAATCTATGTAGATCTACCAAAAGTTATGTGCTATAAATTTGAAATAATAGAAATCCTTGGATCAGTGTTTTCTGAAGCACCTCTTGGTCTTTATGTGTTCTTTAAGACAAAATGTGAGTACTTACTATATGCCAGGAATTACTATTATTACAACATAATTCAACAGGAATTGAGACAATTGCAACAATTAATAATAAGTGGGTGCTACCTCCAAGGACTTCAGATCTGATGAGGGGGACAAACACAGAAATAGAACATTTAAGGGGTATATGATTAGAACTGTGAAAGCCATAGCACTGTCCCCCAGTGTTACAGAGCCTCGGTGTTCTGCCTCCAGTACTGATTCCTCACACATTATCCACTTTCCTCATGCTGGTGCTACTGTTACCTGTTCCTGTGACTTGTCTTGCCTCCTATAGGAATCCTCTGTACAAAGAAAATGGCTTTGTATTTGGAAGACAATTTTCATATGTTCCTTCTCAACCCAGAAACATCAAACTACTCTCACTACCTGTGGGATAAAGTCTGAACTCAAGGGCCTGATTTACCAGAAACATACCTACAAATTTGGGATCATCCTACTAGCTCATTGATTTCTTCCCTGTATCCTGTTTTTACACTTTCCCCTGAATGAAGCCCGTGTGTCTTCTATCTCCTGGAGAGTTATTCTTTGTCTGCTACTCATCAAAACCTGTGAACTTTTAAGGTTTTAGTTTAAAATCTACTTCCTGCTAGAAGCTATTCTGAATGAACTTCTAGGAAATTACTGCTTAACTATTAACCTTTAATCACAGACCTTTTATGTTATTCCTTCTCTGTGTCCAATGTCCATACCTTGTTTCCCAAATTCATTGTTAACTAATAAAGAACCAGGACTCTGTTGTATTCATCTATGGATTCTGAGCACCATGGACATTGCCCTACCAGGCAGCATCTAGTGAATATGCAATATCACAGTACCTACTTTGAATGTTGATAAGACAATTATAAATGTAAATTAAAATATAGTACTTTTATGCAGAAAGATCATTCACTAACATTTGTGATGTATTTTGCAATTGCTGAGAGCCTTGAAAAAGCTATTTTGTGATAATTAGAGAAAAAAAAAGCAGGCTGTTGGAATGAGGAAATCAGTGTTTTAAGAAAATTATCCTGGCAGCTGTATATATAGTGGGTTGAGGGGGTGGGACTGGAGGCAAGTGGACAAGCTATGAGGCAGGTGCATTAAATCAAGCATGAGAGGCAAGTGAGTATCTGGGCCAGGATTCTCCCAAACACCCTGCATAGCCCAGCAGCATCGGAAACTATTTAAATATTGCTAAAGGTTATTTGACAAATGGAAATAAATTCCCAGGCTTTATTTCCAGTAATTGATCAAAGTCCATCTTTAGCCAAGTAAGATCAGTTAGAGGGAATTTCAGATTTCCCGCAGCGGCTATTTTTAAGCCTAGTCTTTGAGAAATCCTTTTGTCATTATGTGATTTATTTTTATTGCTATTGCTTATATCAGTGGTTTTGTAGGGATTAAATATAATAGCCTGTCTTTTTACATTAAAGAACACATAATCATGCTATGATCACAAATAAATGTTTTTTAAATAAAAATGGAACATATTGAAAATGACCCCGGTCAACATTTGGCTTGATTCAGGACATCCAGATGCTTGTCTTCTCTCATGCTGCTAAATGGTTGGTTGTACTTTTAATTAGAGAACAAGGCAAAACTGATGTCTAAAATGTTAAAGTAAAAAAATGAAAGCTTAGTCCACAGTCATACTAACAATCTTTTTATGAGATAAGATTTATATACAATGAAATACAACTTAAGTCTACACTTTGAGTTTTGACAATGTATTCATTTGTGTAACCACACCCTAATAAAGCCAGAGATCTACCCATGTGCCCTTCACCTGTCATTCTCCATCCTATAAAAACAACACTACTGATTTCTCTCACCATTGAGAATTGTTTAGTTTAGAACTTCATCGAATCGGAATCATACCATGGATAACTTTTACATTGAGTCCTGCCACTTAGCACAAGGTTTTGAAAATTTATTATTATTGTGTGTATCAGTAGTTCATTCTTGTCCACAATTTGTTTTGATTAGTGAATATTGTGCTGTTCTGTTTTATGAACACACCACACATTGTTTATATGTTATCTTTTTGATGGACATTTAGGTTGTCTCCAGTATTTGCTCTTATGAATTAAGCTGGTCTGAACATTTTTAGAGAGTCTCTATATTTTTTCACTTGTTAATTAAATACCTGGGAGAGAAATTGCTAGCTCCAAGGGTAGCTATATGTTTTACTTTATAAACTGTCAATTTCTAAAACTGGTTGTACCATTTTACGCTCCCATAAACAATAGATGTGAGATTCAGACATTTTATATTATTTGGTGGTGTTAGTCTTCTAGTATGAAGTTGATATCTCATTGAGTCTTTAATTTGCTTCTCTCTAAAGAGTATGAAATTGGGCATCTTTTTGTGCATATTTGCCATTTATATATCTTTTTTGTGAGGTGTATCTTAAAATCTTTGACTCATTTTTTTTAAAATAAGCACTCTATATTATAAAATAATGGAAGTTATTTAATACAACTTAAATAAAGTTAACCATTCTCATGTCAGAAATAGTTATTATTAGCATAATTCAAGATACACCAAATCAAATAATATATCCAGGCACAGTGGTATTTAAAAATTAATTTTTGAATGAATAACTAGATACTATTTGAACTTCAAAGTGTAATAATGTGTCTGCAAAGTAGTGAGGCTATCCTTTGTTCTAAAAAAACATTCATACTGTATCCCCAAAAGATAACAGTTCAGTCTGGTTAGCTTCCCTGTTCAAAGTCATGTCAGTATTTTCACATATCCCAAGATGGCCTACTAGAAGCAGCTAGGGTGCACGGTTCTCACGGAGAGGAATGAAAGGGGCCAGGAAATACAGCACCTTCAACTGAAACATCCAGGTACTCATGTTGGGACTAATTGTGACTCATTTTTAATTGGGTGATTTGTCTTTTTTTATTAATTGGTAGGATTGTTTATATATTCTGGAATGAGTCCTTTGTCATATATACATACTAATATTTTCTCAGTCTGGTACATATCCCTTTTATTTCCTAAATGATGACATTTTTGAGAAGTTGTTTTGATGTTGGTGACTAATTTATCATTTTTTTCAAAATGTAGTACTTTTTACTGCAAAGAAATCTTTTTCTGTTTCAAAGTAGCAATTATTTTCTTATGTTTGCTTCAAGAAACTATATCATTTTAGCTGTTAGGTTTAAGTCTTCAATCCAGCTTGAGTGGATTTTTGCATGTGGCATAAGACAAAAGGTTGAAATTCATTTTCTGTACATTTATCTGGTTATCCTTGTGCCATTTCTTAAAAGACTTTCTTTTCCCCCATTGAATTGCTTTGACAGCTTTGTTGAAAATCAGTTCACTGTATACGTGTGAAATCTATTTCTAGACTCAGTCCTGTTCCATTGGTTACTTGGTCTATCCTTACTCCAGTACCACACTGCCTTGATTACTGTGGCTTTATAGTAAGTCTTGAGATTAGATAGTGTAAGTCCTTCAGCTCTGTTTTTTCTGCCAGATTATTCTGGCTATCCAAAATCTTCTAACTTTCCATGTAAATATTAAAATCTGTCAATTTCTGTAAAACAGACTGCTGGGGGCTTGATTGGGATTCCATTAAATCTGAAGTTGAATTTTAGAATAATTGATATCCAAATAATATTGAGCCTTCTAATACATGAATGTGGATATCTGAACGGCGTTTTGTAGATTTCAGTCGTGAGGCCTTAGACATCTTTTGTTAAATTATTTGCTAAGCATTTTAAATTCTGAAAGCTATGTTAAGTGGAATTATCTTGTATCAGTTTTTACTGCTAGTTTATAAAAATAGAATTGATGTTTATATTGACGTACATGCCTTGTGATTTTCCTAAATTCACTTATGAGTTCAAATAATTCTTTTGTGAGTTTCTTAGTATTTCTAGAGACAAAACCATGTCATCTAGAATGAGTTTCGCTTTTGCCTTTTAGGTCTTTAAACATTTTATTTCTGTTTCTTGCCTTATTACATTCACTTATTTTACTCCAAAATAAGTTGTTGAACAAAAGCAATTAGCAGATTTCTGTTTGTTTCCAATCTCAGGTTGAGTTGGTTGATCATGTTATTCCGTTCACCCAACAGATTCAAGTCACTGACGTGTCAGTTCCTTTTGTCTTGAAGGACTCTCTATGGTGTTTGTTACACGGCAAGTCTACTAGCAGCAAATTCTCTAGTTCAATATTTTACTGTAAGGAATCATGTTAGCTCTAGGTTTTTTGTAGTGCTCCTTTATCAGATTGAGAATGTTGCCATAATTTTTTGAGGACTTTTATTATGAATTGGTTTGAATTGTATTGCAGGTCTTTTCTGTGTGATTGGAAATGATTCTGTAACTGCAGTGAGTTATACTGTTGATTTTCAAATGTTAAAGTAACTTTTTCTTCTTCAGATGACCTATCTTGGTCGTGATGTAATAATATTACCTTTTTATATATTGCTGTGTTTAGTTTTCTAATATTTAAAAAACTTTTCTGTTTGTTTTCTCATGACAGATATTGTTCTGTAGTTTTCTTATAATGTGTTTGCCTTCATTTGGTTTCCGAGTGTTGCCAGCCTCATAAAATGAGTTGAGAAGTGTTCCTACCACCTCTGTTTAAAAAAATAGTTTATGTAAGCTGAATATTATTTCTTTATTAATTGTTGACAAAATATACCACTGAAGGCATCTGGGCTGCAGTTTTCTTTGAGAATTTATTATTCAGTTTCTTTCATATAGTACAATTCAGATTTTCTGTTTTATCTTGCAACAGTTCTGATATATTCAGATTTTTAGGGAAATTGTCTATTTTATTGAAATTGTTGACTTTGTTAGCATAAAGTTGTGCATATTATTCTTTTATTATTTTATTGGTACATATAAGATTCCTAATGGTATGCCCTCTATTACTGATACAGGTACTGATAATTTAGGTTTTCTCTCCTTTTGTCTTAATCAGTTTTCAAATGATATAAATATTATTTATTAATCTTATTTTAAAACAACTATTTTTGTTATATTTTCTCTATCATTTGCTTTCTATTTCATTGCTTTCTGTTCTTGTTTCCTGAATTCTACTTGTGCTGGGTTTAATTTGTCTTTTTTCTGTTTCTTACTGCACGAACTTATAATATTGAGTATAAACCACCTTTCTAATATAGGCGTTTATGGCAGAGCATATGTTCTATCCCAGAGAATTTCCCATGAAAGCTTGAAGAGAAGGTATAGTCTCCATACATTAGGTGATGTGCTCTCTAAATGTCAGTTAGGTTGAGTTGATTGATTATGTTATTCAGTTCACTCAATAGATTCAAGTCACTGTCATGTCAGTCCATTTTATCCTGAAGGGTGCTCTGTAGTGTTTGTTTTAAGGCTGGTCTACTAGCAGCAAGTTCTCTCAGTATTTATCTGTAGAATTTTGCTCTCATTGTTTTGTGGAATATTTTTACTGGATCTGGATTTTTTTTTTTTTTTTTTTTGGTTAACAGATTTTTTTATTGCCTTCTGCATTTTCATTATGTCATTCCACTGCCTTCTAGCCCTCACTGCCTCTGATGAGAAGTCACCCATTAATTGTACCAATCCTCTGCAGTGTGTGATGTCTTGCTTTTCTTTGTGTTTACAGTTTTCTGTCTTTGGCTTTCCACAGTTTTACTATGATATGTCCAGGTGTGAATCTCTTTGTATCTATCTTGTGTTTCATTGAGCTTCTTTAATGCATAAATTGATTTTTTCATCAAATCTGGAAAGTTTTAGCTGTTATTTCTTCAAACTATTTTGTATCCTTGCCTTTTTTTTTCTCTTCTTCTGGGACTCCCACATATTTCTCTATGTTGGATGTCCCACAGGTCCTTGAGACTTCAGTTCATTTGTCTTTATTCTTGGCTCTTCATATTGAATACGTTCTTTAATTCCACTGATTTTTTTTTCTTCTGTCATCTCAAGTATGCTATTGTGATTTCTGGGGAATTTTTATTTCAGTTATTGTAATTTTCAACTGTAATTTTTAAAAAATTCGGCTGCTTCTTGATGATCTCTATTATTGTTGACATACTTTTTTGCCATTTTAAAAAATGGTTTTCTTTTTTTTAACATTAATAATGACTTCTTTCAAGTCTTTAATATCAGGGATATTCGAGACAGTTTCTACTGACTACTTTTTTCCCTGTGCATATGTCACACTTTCCTTTTTATTTGCATATCTCACAGTTGTTTGTTGAAAACTGATCATTCTAGTTAACACATTATAATAGTTCTGTAATTTGATATTTTTCCCTGAAGATTATTGTTTTTTCTGCTTTTTTATTGTTTAGTAATTTGCCTGAGCTACTTCTGTGAAATCTGTCTCCTTTACAGTATGATTCCACTGAAACTTTGATCAGTTTGTATATAGACAGAGAAAATACTTATATCTTTGTATTTATTATAAGTATTTTCTTTAATTTTTAGGCCTGTTTTCCGAGGAGTTATCTCATATGTCTGTGTAACTTGGTGGTGAGAGGTCATATTCAACCACTTTGTGAATAAGTCCTCTGTCAATGACTGTGTGTATGGGATGGGTAATGCATTTAAAGCTCAGACTGTTTTAATTTTGCTCCAACCTTTATCTGTGCCCTTTAAGGTCTTTATGTGCATTTATATAACCTTAGGTTTAGATAGGAGTATGTGAATAGCTTGAGTTGGTATTCGGGTGCTCTCTGCATGTGCTTTCAGCCATAATTATGGTTTCTCCAACCACAACTACAACCTTGGGTTAGAAGAACAATTGGTACTTCCTACTTCTCCACTGTTGAGATTATCGTGTCCACGAAACATGCCCCTGGGAATGGACATCATCCACCACTCCAAAGTCAGGTGAGCCCCTTTATATGCACAGATAAAATGCTAGCCTCGTTGCCTACCCTACCTGGTGGAACCTTCATATCAACCATACTGAACAACAGCAATTGTGAGATACTATTAATAAGTTTCTTCTCACTTTCTTAAAATGTGAGGAGACACGTAGCTAGAAATTGATGAAAAGGGGTATATCAGGAAAGCAGTACTTGACTCAATCTTGAAATGCATTGCTGCATTTGTGAGAGTTTTGATCAATCCGCCAGTCCCTGAACATTCATAGAAACCAGCACCCTTCTCTTGGCCATTTATCAGTGTGATGAACTGGGCCAGGCCATAGCAAAAGAGAAATGGGCCATTTCCCAAAACACGTATACCTAAAACATAAATATTTAACCTAATTTCTGACTTTCCTACCAAAGATTCAACATATTCCAATCTTCACTCTTTTAATCCTGCTTCCTTAAAAGAGCAGAGTACACAGTTAGTTTTGCCAAGTGCAGCTTACTGAACCCCCTGAAGAAAGTGCAAAACTGACTCAGTATTATATAAGCATTCACCTCCATTATACTTGATTCTTTAGTACAACATCAAGAATAATGTCCACAAAAGGCAGACAGAATGCAAGGAAAGAATAAAATAAGATAGAGAAATAAACAACCTTGTGTTGTTTAAAAAATACATGCTTTTTTAAAAGTTGTTTAAAAAATTTTTAAGGTTGTTTAAAAAAATACATGTTTTTAAATGGAGCAGACGATTTGCTGTGAAGTTTTCTGGTTTTAGGTGTATCTGTGGCAAGTTCCTTTATTTATTCACTTTGCTTTATAGATTTCTAGCTCCATATTTCAATCGTTTGCTTTTATTTTAAATATTAGTTCATTTCGAAGCCAAAATAAACAGATAATGAAGGAATAGAGCCTACAATGGAAAATAGAAGGATTGGTTTTGGAACAACAAAAAGATATTGTGTAACAGTAAGACTAGATCTGCAGGGAAGTAAAAAGTTGACATAGTGATTTACTGTGCATTACCATGGTTCCATAGTGAAATCTCCAGAAATGATATGTAGAGACAGAAGTTCATTGTAAATTAATATTTGTTGATTTTTCCAAATGTGTTCTGAGGTTACTATAACATCTAGAATAAATTGCAAGAAATATACAGTGAAAAGTATTCAGAAGTAGAAGCATTTCTGTTATATCTGCATTATCTTGAAAATAATAAATTACCCGATGTATCTTGGTAGTGGCATGTTTATAAGTTCATTCTTCCCTGACAAAATCAGTTGTGATATTACAGAGCAAAATTCCTTTTGAAACAAATACCACTTTACATACAGATAATATTATCACATATAGTTAAGCCTAAACATGAGCTCTAGAATATAATCAAATGAAATGCCTCTAAAAGGCGTAAAACTAAACCAAAGTAAAAAATAAAAACAAGAAGTAGGAAATTATTCCTAAATTATGGTAGATATCTTTTCTCATAAGAGAATTCCCTAGAGGAAAAGAAATGAATAGAGAAGCTTTCCTTTATCATTTTATAATTCGTAGAGAGATTGACAAGAGAGAGGAGGAAGCCTTTGAGACCCAACCTGGCATCAAAGAGAACAAGTGGTTGCTAAATGGCTGCAGAACCAGAGAACATGTGACACTTGTTTTTAGAGTTTTCCCTTTATATACCCAGAGTACAGTAAGCCCTCCCCTAATGGCATCAATAGATTTGCGGAAACTGAAACTTTAAGTAACAGAACACATAATGAGACCATTTTACCATTGACAAATTGATAGAAATAAGAGTTAAGTTCCTGTGACATATTCCAAAAACATCACCGAACTTGTAAATAAAAAACAAAACACTTCTAATATTAAACATTGAAATAAACGTGAGCTATACATGTACTTGAGAAAGATTCATAATATCATTATTTACTCACTTACTCCAGTTCAGGATCTTGGGTGGCCAGAACCTATCCTGGCAGCTCCAGGTACAAGGTGGGAACCACCTCTGGACTGGAGGTCACCCCATGGCAGGGTGACTCACACACACACTCATTCAGACAGGAACCACATCGACATGCCAGTTCACCTAATGGGCCCAGCTTTAGGATACAGGAAGACCGGGAGAAAACCCACACAGACATGGGGAGAACATGCAGACTCCTGCTGGGAATCAATAGTTTTTTCTCATCAACATTATAAGGAAGCCACGTTGCTTGAAACAGCATTATTTAAGGACATCTGTACTGTGTCAGTCAAGGTTCCAGCAGGAAGCAGATGGTAAACTCAAGCTGGGTTAACTCTAGAAGGTTTAAGAAAGGGGACTGTCAGCAAAGCTCTGAGGAGAATAGAAGAAATTGCAAGGGATAGTGAAGCACCCCAGGGCTAACAATAATAAAGTTGTTACCACCCCAGGTCCAAAGGACCCAGAGAAAGTGCATTTACAGGATCAGAAAGAGAAAGCCCCCTAAGGGGACATAGCATAGCAAATATGAGGTGTCCCTACAAGTTAAGACCCTGGGGAATAAAGACCATAACCTCTCTCCTTTTACCCTGTAGCTTGGTGCTGTGGCTCACAGGGTCCACATATCACAGGAAGCTGCAGAATTAGGAAACCTCCTGGCTCTGGGAGAGAATAGGTGGAGGAGTGGGGAGTGGGTCTGGAGGGGCAAAGGGAAGAAAGCTAACCCTTGTTGCCAGTTTGGAATGCTGCTTCTGTGGGACAGTCCAAGGGAGGGACATGGTTAAAAACAACCACAACAAAATTAAATGTGATCACAAAAGAGGAAAGCATACATGTCAATTTCAGGACTCCAATTCAGATTTTCCTAGGAAGGGCCTCGCTCCCCTCTTTGATAAACTACCTAGTGAGAGTCCTCGTGAGACAGCTTGTGGTCCCCTCTCTTTTGAACCACGCAAAGTGTTTCTGGGGCCAGTTGGAGAGTTTAGTAGAATTCTACATTTTTTCAAAAAGCTGCTATGTACCAGATACTGTGTTAAAAATAGGTAATATAAAGGTAAGTAAAGACTCAATTCCAGTCCTCATAGCCCTCATGGGATGAAAGGAAAGAGATCCTATGTCTCTATGAACCTATTTAGGAAAACTAGAGAAGACCGACAAGGGGGAGGAGAATGAGGACTGGGACCCGTCTCTCCACTTAAGTACTATATATGTGTTAAATCATTCTTTTGCTAACCCTATGAGATTCATCCTGTTTGTGTCCCCACTTCATGTATGAGAAAACTGAAGCCGGTAATTTTTTTTTTTTTTCCAAGACGGAGTCTCGCTCTGTCGCCCAGGCTGGAGTGCAGTGACATGATCTCAGCTCACTGCAACCTCTGCCTCCCAGGTTCAAGCAATTCTTCTGTCTCAGCCTCCCAAGCAGCTGGGACTACTCGTGCGTGCCACCACACCCAGCTATTTTTTGTATTTTTAGTAGAGGCGGGATTTCACCATATTGGCCAGGCTGGTCTCAAACTCCTGACCTCGTGATCCACCTGCCTCAGCCTCCCAAAGTACTGGGATTATAGGTGTGAGCCACTGCTCCCAGAGGAGGCTAGTAAATTTTAAGTAACCTGCTCAAGGTCACACCATAAGTAAGTCATGAAGATGGTATTTGAGCTAGGTAGTATGGAGTTTAAGAAAATGGTAAGATCAATATAAATAAATTTTATTTTCTTATATATTTTTATTATCTAAAATTATAATAATCATAGTTATTATCAAATTATTTTAAACAAATTTGTGTACATAAAAGTTATAAATAATTTAAACTGCATTCGATTCACAAACACAGTAACACTCTAGTATCTAAACTGAGGAAGTACGGCTAAACACAGCTTCATAAAGCCTTCATGATATTTATGATTCCCTAGGAAGAAATAGACAGATCCATCTCTTCCATACATATATTATCTTCAGTATTTCTTTTCATTATAGTGGGTATAATTTTGTTTGTATCAGCCAATATTGTAGAGCAATTATGCATAGACCTTTAGTGTTCGGTAATATAACTCAATAGCCTCTCAACTTTAAATCACTAGCATATTTCTTGTAAAAAGCAACAGTTCCTATGGAAGGCTCTTAAAGATGAAAAACAGAACAAAAATCAAACACCCCAAGACCTTAAGCATAGGGTGTGCATTCCTTTATTTATATTGAAAAAGAAACTCCTATAAATTGATAGCATTATAGCTATGTTTTATTCTTGAGGTAGAAAAAAAGTTACAGAATAACAATGGGTTTTTTTTTTCCCCTGAGGCTGCTTTACTTCCCAGCCTTGAAGTAATTTAAGTGCTTAGAAAAGCATGTTGAGACTATTAGTCTGCTCTGATACTATTTTTGCACAGTAAATAGAGTTTGTAGGTATAAAAATAGTAAACCGTCTCCCTCTTAAACAGTAATTCAGTAAATCAGATCCATTGACCTTCCAGTCAGTCTGAATCCTTATACAATATGAGTTGTGAAAAGAGTCAACCACAGTTCCATCACTCATGTCCGGTATGTATGTGATGGATATTTAGCTCCAGCTACTATGCAAGTCATGCCCTGAGAACCTATCTTTAGCTTACATTTTGAGGCACTAGCTTCTCTTTGCTGGGTTCTGCTTACACACATTTACTGAAGATTGTGAGTAAAGTTACACCATGAGTATCCTTGGAGAAATTATTTAACCTCTCAGTGCTCCCGTTGCCACAAACATCAGACTTGTATTATAGTTTCTTATTTTAGGGTTGTTGGATAAAACAAATCAACCAATAGATGGAAATGATGTAATTATAACAGGTACTGTTTATAACACCCAGGACCTTGCTTATTGGGAAAGTAAAATTGTTGTCTCTGTTTTACTGGGGGACACTGAAGCTCAAAGTTTAGTACTGTCCCCAAGGTCATAGAGCTGGCGTGCTGTCATACCAGGACCCATACCTTGTCCTGTCTGACTCACCTGAGGCTCTTAGCCACTGGCTGCGGCACATTGCCATCACCATATCATCATTTCTACTGAACTCGCCTTAAATCCAGACTTCTGTCATAAAAGAAAAGCTTTCTCTCAGTAAAAATGTGTAAATTATCAGAATTGATATTGGTAATATTTTAATATGCAGCAATATGTTTTATCCAACTATGGAGGGATGTATTCTGGCTTTAGAACAAAATTACCCTGAGGACCATCCAGCTTTTTTGACAGACACAACAATTTCTGAAAGATAGCCCTTATGTTCTCCTTAATGTTGTTTTAATTTTTTAAATTCAGCATGTCTGTGTATGTCACCAAAGCCTTCTTAATGACACTGGGAGGTTTTAGTTCTGTCTTATGATAATTGTAGGGGTCAGCTTTGATAAATTATAAATGTACACTTGTATTATTACTACCATTTATTAAAATATTGAACCTCTTGAGCTTAGGAGTTTTACATCTTTCTAAAAGCCTTGTACCATTAATATCAGTGATTTAAGTCTTAAGAGGGGAAGACCCAACAGTGTGTAAGACTTGTATTTCTGAAAAATTGGGACTTACCTTTTATTATGAGGATCACATAGAAATGTTTATGTAGTGGTGGGAGCTCAGATAATTTGACCAAGATTTTTCTTGATATCTCAGTGGTATCTGAGGAGTATAAGATGATGAAGAAAACCAATATCTCTGGGGAGTGTATTTAGGGCCATTCTGTGTGCTGTAGAAGTACCTGCTCTTGAGTGAGATCAGGAAATTAGGATTCTGAGAATGTTTCTTAAACGCTTGGGGCTTCAGTTTTCTCATCGCTTAAGGAGGTGGCCCTTGATCTGTTTACTGTATACATTCTATGCAATTGAAATGCTGAAAACATTTTATGTAAATTCATTTTAAAAAATATTTTGACAGTCTGAGCGCGATGGCTCATGTCTGTAACCTCAGCACTTTAGGAGGCCAAGGCAAGCAGATCACGAAACCAAGAGATCGAGACCATCCTGGCCAACATGGTGAAACCCTGTATCTACTAAAATGCAAAAATTAGCTGGGCATGGTGGCGTGCACCTGTAGTCCCAGCTACTTGGGAGGCTGAGGCAGAAGAATTGCTTGAACCCAGGAGGCAGAGGTTGCAGTGAGCCGAGATCCCGCCATTGCCCTCCAGCCTGGGTAACAAGAGCGAAACTCCGTCTCAAAAAAAAATAAATAAAAATATATATATATATATAAATATATATATATATTTTGATATATATATATATTTTGACATATATATATATATATTTTGACAATATCCTCTGGAAGGTTATTAGCACTGAATTGTTATAACTCAGTATAGCCCATTTATCTTAGTCTGTTTGGACTGCTATAACAAAGTACCATAGATGGAGTGGCTTATAAGGAACAAAAATTTATTTCTCACAGTTGTGGAGACCTGGGAAATCCAATATCAAGATGCCCACAGATTTGGGGTCTGGTGAGAGCTCACATTCTGGTTCGTAAGTGGCACATGGTAGGTGCGTCCTCACATGGTAGGAAGGGCAACAGAACTCTCTTTTATAAGGTCATTAATCCCATTCAAGATAACTCTCCTCTCTCCTTTACGACTCAATTACTTCCCAAAAGCCTCTCCCTCTATCACATTGAGGTGAGAGTAATTGAACATATGAATGATAGAATTTGAACATGAATTTTGGAAAGGCACAAACATTCAGACCATAGAGCTATCCCATCCAGAGTCGAAATTATTCTGTGCGTCTCAGGACCCCACAGACCATCCTGAGGAACCCTCATTCCTTGGCTCCACCAGTGCCTGCTGGAGTCCCCCACAGGACCCTGGACCTCCAGTTTCTCCTTCAGCCTAGGGTGACCCCATTATCTATGGCTCTTCTATGGCCCATTTGCACGAGACTTCCTCTTTAGCATGAATCACTTAAAATTAAGAGTGAAAAGAAAACATTGTTCAATTTGGAGGAATGGAACAGATGAGGTGCATGTAGCTCTCTCTGCCCAAACACAGTGAGTATCTGGTTCTGAGGATGCTGTGATAGCCCTTGTAATTGACTTTCCTCCAGAACCAGGCTTCACATTTGTGCCTCTTCAGCTGTGCACTCTCCTTGTGTCCCATCAGTGGCGAGAGTCTTCTGGTGAGGGGTATCAAAAAAGGTTGACAGCAGGAATGCTGAGATGACCCCTAGGATTCTTAGCCTACATGCCTTTGGAGATGACACCCTCAGTGTTTGTTTTACCAGTCAATTTCCTTTTCCAGCCCTACTTCACAATTAGATATTTACTTCCATGTCTAAGGACAGGTAGGGATGATTTTATTTTTTTAATCCTGAAACTGTAAATGACTGTTAATACCATACAATGTTAACACTTCTTTCTGTACCCAGCCCCTTTCACACGCCACATCCTCTTTTTACCTGTGAGGAACCAAAGCCTATGTCAAGTCACAGTAATTACTGGCAGAACTCAAATTTAGTTCATATGACTTGTGTGAACTTTCCAACACACTGTGTAACTTTTATGGAAATAGTCCTTTTCTTTCGTTTTTTTTTCCTAAATTATCTCTAACATGTGTTCTGTGTCATTCAGTAACTTTGGTTATTTTTTCATAGCTTTGGAATTGTTAAACACTAGGGCTGCCAAAATATATTTGTAAATAATTATTCTAAAATTTTCTCCTGTATTTTAAAGTTTGCTGATCTCTAGGACCTCCTAGTAATATACAATATAATAATATGGTTATAGTAATATAGAAAAAGACAATAGGGCAGTCCTGGTTGCTAATTTTTATAAGTACATAGGAATTAACTGAAAAATAATTAGGGATTGTTCTCACAACATTTATTTTTATTTTAACTGCTGTCCAAATGAAGGCTGCTATTCCTTAACATTTAATTAATTTCTCTGAGAAAGTGTATACACTTTTTGGCTTCATTTGAGTTGGGTAGTACTTTCTAAATTATGTTTGGTTAATATATTTTTACTTTATTTAGGGTTCTAATATATGTTTATATACTTCCTTCCATTGAACATTTTATGCAAAAGTTTACAGTAACTGGATTTTTTAATCAAAAATGTAAATGTAGAAAGTTCTGGGTGCTCAGTATATAGGGAGTGTCACTATTCCATTCAAATGGTTGAAATTTTTAAAAAGTTACATTAGTATCATTTATACTGAAAAGAATTTCACTCTGAGTTTTGAAGACTCATCAGATATGCATGAGTATTTTGAAGCAACTTAGTCTTAGAATCATGACATCAACTGACCTTAAGCCCTACATGTGCACCTGAGGCATTTAAAGGTCTTGCCAATGCAGATCCAAGAAGAACAATTTTCTGTATTTAGGTGACTGAACAAGTAGGGTGCCACATCATAGAGTATCACTTAAAGAGACATAATGTTTATTTTCAAATAAACTTTTATTGCTCTCTTTAAAAATAATTTAACTTCTAATATGATTGGGTAAGTTAATCATTTTTTATGTAGCGGTGGTTTATCTAGGATCAGCTTCAGAGACTCATTAGTACTTTCTTAGCACTTTTGTTACGGTAACAGTAATGATGCTGAAATTCCCAAAATATCCTAGAGTTGAAATGTCATCCAAATTACACTTGTGCTTATTGAGTCAAGTTTTTCTTAATGCCTGAGTTGGCCTGGAGGAGTATATTAACTCTTTCTTGCCATGCTACATTCCAGGGAACAGGGCCCTTGCAATCCTGAATGTGAAAGTATCTTCACAAGACCCTCACTTATATATTAATCAAATGGAGGTCCAATTTGCATTGAAATATGCATGCACAAAGATGATTGCATGGAGAAGAAAAAGTAAAAAGTTAGAATCAGTGTTTTGGGTCAGTAGAAAGAACACAAGCCCTATCGTGTGTAGCCTGGGTTAAGCCATGAACTGACCAGTAGCCAACTTGTGTGCACTTGAGCAAGTTGCTTAGCAACTGTGAGTTTCCTCATGTGTAAAATAGAGATCATGATACCTTCTTCACAGGGTTTTTGTGAGATTTGGTGAACCAGTGTATGGGAGGGTACCTGGAGCAGTTCCTGAGGAGGGTCCTAATAAACGTTGAATATGAATTTTTACTGCTTGTATTCTCACAAACCTTAACATAGTTTAATCACATTGAAAAAGAAAGACCATGGGGTGCAGGGCCAAGATGGCTGACTAGAAACAGTGGTAATCAAAGGCTCCCATCTAAAAAAACCATAACTAGCATGTGAATCCTTCACCAGCAACCAAGGTATCCAGGTTCTCTTATCAGAACTGACTGGATGACAGACGTGATCCACGGAGAGGAAGGAAGAGCAGTGTGGTGCTGTGGCCTACCTGAGAGTCACACAGAGCAGAGGAGTCCCCATCCCCCAGCCAAGGGAGGTGGTGAGTTGAATGTGCTACCCAGTCAGGGAAACTGCTTTATCCACGAAACTATGCAGTGGGATCAGAAGATCCCACTCTCAAACCCACGCCACCAGGGCCTAGGGTCCCAACCCTGGAGTTGCTCAGATTCTCAACAGCCTCTCAGCTGGAATATGCCTAAGCCTGAAGAGCTACCGGGGGAAGGGGCAAGTAGCACTACAGCTGTGGCTATCTGCTGCCTAAGCCATTTGAGCTTTTTGGGAGGGGGACAGCAGTCAGCACTGGGACTCACAACTACCTAACACACTAAGCTCCCTGGGTTGGGGAAGTGTGGCATCTATCTCTGTAGCTCCGGGCTGTACTTTTCCCTGCTGGAGCCAGGGAGACTGGATGGCTTGGTTCTCCAGAAGTGTTCCCCACAGCCCAACACAGCTATGGCATACTGTGGCCAGAGCATCTTTTCAGAACTGACCCTGACTATAGGATATAGTAAATTCCCCTCCAAAGTTTATCCTGTTAACTTCCTTTAAAATTTAAGAAGAGAAAAATTGTTAAGTATAATGAGTTCTGATGACCTCTTCAAAGAACCAATATGTCAGTATGTTCAGCTTCCCTGTCCTATATTCTCCATTTTAAAGTTGGACTTCCTTGTTCTGTATACCTCCTTGCCCCTAGTTTCAGTAAACAACCCCCTCCTAACCTCAATACTCACATATTTAGAGTCATTCGTCATCCTAGTCACCTGCTGTGTAGCCGTCCTTCCCGCTGAAACTGCTCACCCCTGACTCCGGCTCATACCCCTGCTCTCTTCAAAATAGCCAACCTAGGGACTAGCTGCATTAGGGATAAGAACTTCTCTCCCTTCCTTGTCTGGTGTGCTGTCACCATTGCTCCATCTGTGAGATGCACCCTTCTATAGAAGTAAATTTGCCTTGCTAAGAAAATTTCTGTTTGAGTACTGTTTCTTTTGCAGCACCAAAAATTTGTTTCTAGCACTGACACATTCTTTCTTGCTGGGCAGGGCTTCCTTGCAGAAAATCTAACAACTTTAGCCAGAGGCTCAGGAACAGAACCCGAATCTCCCTGGGTATGAGCCCCTCAGGGAAGGGGTGACTGCAGTCTCTGCAGACCAGCTGACTTAACCTTTCCTCCTGGTGGTTCTGAGGAACCTGGGCAGCCCAGACTAGTGGGTTTCCCCCAGCGAAGCAGACCGCTTCCACCAAGGTACAAAGTGCTTCATTAATGGGTCCTGTTGCCTATGCCACCCAACTGGGTGAGACTTTCCAACTGGGGTTATCAGACACCTTATACCGGAGTGATCCTGTTGGCATCAGGTTTGTGCCCCTTTGAGAAAATCAGCCCCAAGACACATAATCATCATATTCTCCAAGGATGAAGAGGTTAGAGATGCCAGAAGACGGAGCAGGCACCCATCTTGACGGACATCTCTAGGCACAGAAGTGAACCAGGTGAATAGGACCTGAAGTGAACCCCCAGCAAACTGCAGCACCCCTACAGAAGAGAGACCTGACCAATGAAAGAAAAGCAAACAGAAAGCAACAACAACAGCATCAACAACAACAACCCCCCACGAAAACTTTGTCCAAGGGTCAGCAGCCTCAAAGATCAAAACTAGACAAACTCATGAAGATGGGAAAGATTCAATGAAAAAATGCTGAAATCCCAAAAGGCCAGAGGGCTTCTTCTCCTCCAAATGATTGCAACACCTCTCCAGCAAGGGCACAGAACTGGATAGAGGATGAGATGGATGAATTGACAGAAGTAGGCTTCAGAATATGAGTAACTAAAAGCTCCAGTGAGCTAAAGGGGCATGTTCTAACCCAATGTAAAGAAGATAAGAACCGTGATAGAGGTTAGAAGAGCTGCTAACTAGAATAACCAGTTTAGAGAGGAACATTAATGATGACCTGATGGAGCTGAAATATACAACAAGAGAACTTTGCGAAGCATACAAAAGTATCAATAGCCAAATCAACCAAGTGGAAGAAAGGATATCAGAGTTTGAAGACCACCTTGCTAAAATAAGGCATGCAAACCAGATTAGAGAAAAATTGAAAAGGAACAAACAAAGCCTCCAAGAAATATGGGACTTTGTAAAAAGACTGAACCTATGATTCATTGGAGTGCCTGAAAGAGATGGGGAGAGTGGAAAGAAGCTGGGAAACACACTTCAGAGTGTTATCCAGGAGAATGTCCCCAACCTAGCAAGACAGGTCAACATGCAAATTCAGGAAATACAAAGAACACCATTAAGATACTCCATGAGAAGATCAACCCCAAGACACATAATCATCATATTCTCCAAGGTCGAAATGAAGTAAGAAACGTTAGGGGCAGCCAGAAAGGCCAGGTCACCTACAAAGGGAAGCCCAACAAATCAACAGCAGACTTCTTAGCAG
Source organism: Sapajus apella (assembly GCF_009761245.1). Classification (NCBI taxonomy): domain Eukaryota; kingdom Metazoa; phylum Chordata; class Mammalia; order Primates; family Cebidae; genus Sapajus; species Sapajus apella. The sequence continues at coordinate 26,634,748 of NW_022436945.1, forward strand.
AAGCTCTATAAGCCAGAAGAGATTGGGGACCAATATTCAACATTCACAGAGAAAAGAATTTTCAACCCATAATTTTGTATCCAGCCAAACTTAAGTTTCATAAGTGAAGGAGAAATAAAATCCTTTTCAGAAAAGCAAATGCTAAGGGATTTCATTACTACCAGGCCTGTCCTGCAAGAGCTCCAGAAAGAAGCACTAAATATGGAAAGGAAAAACCGGTACCAGCCACCTGCAAAAACACACCAAAATATAAAGACCAATGACACTATGAAGAAACTACATAAACTAGTGTGCAGAATAACCAACTAGTGATGACAGGATCAAATTAACACATAACAATACTAACCTTAAATGTAAATGGGCTAAATGCCCCAATTAAGAGACACAAACTGACAAATTGGATAAAAACTGACAAATTGGATAAAGAGTCATGACCCATCAGTGTGCTGTATTTAGGAGACCCATCTCATGTGCAAAGATACACATAAGCTCAAAATAAAGGGATGGAGGAAAATTTACCAAACAAATGGAAAGCAAAGAAAAAGCAGGGCTTGTAATCGTAGTCTGTGACAAAACAGACTAAACCAACAAAGATCAAAAAACACAAGGGCATTACATAATGGTAAAGGGAACAATTCAATAAGAAGAGCTAACTATTCTAAATATATATGCACCCAATACAGGAGCGCCCAGATTTATGGAGCAAGTTCTTAGAGACCTACAAGGAGACTTAGACTCCCACACAATAATAGTAGAAGACTTTACACCCCGCTCTCAATATTATATTAATGAGACAGAAAATTAACAAGGACATTCAGGACTTGAGCTTAGCTCTGTATCAAGGGGACCTAATAGACATCTACAAAATGCTCCACCCCATTCAACAGAATATACATTTTTCACAGTGCCACATGGCACTTTTTCCAAAATTAACTACATAATTGGAAGTAAAACACTCCTCAGCAAATGCAAAAGAATGGCAATCATAGCGAACAGTCCCTCAGACCACAGTACAATTAAATTAGAACTCAGGATTAAGAAACTCACTCAAAACCACACAGTTACATGGAAATTGAACCACTTGCTCCTGAATGACTCCTGGGTAAATAATGAAATTAAAGCAGAAATCAAGAAGTTCTTTGAAACCAATGAGAACAAAGAGATGATATACTAGAATCTCTGGGGCACAGCTAAAGCAGTATTAAGAGGGAAATTTATAGCACTAAATGCCCACATCAGAAAGCTAGAAAGATCTCAAATTGACACCCTAACATCAAAAAGAGCTAGAGAGTCACGAACAAACCAGTCCAGAAGCAAGCAGAAAACAAGAAATAACTAAGATTAGAGCAGAACTGAAGGAGATAGAGACATGAAAGCCCACCAAAACAATCAGTGAGTCCAGGAGCTGGTTTTTTGAAAAAATTAACAAAATAGACCACTAGCTAGAGAAATAAAGAAGAAAAGAGAAAAGAATCGAATAGACACAATAAAAAATGATAAAGGAAATATCATGACTGACCCCACAGAAATACAAACTGTCATCAGAGAACGTTGTTAACACCTCCCCGCAAACAAAATGGAAAATCTAGAAGAAATGGATAAATACCTGGACACACACACCCTCCCAAGACTAAACCAGGAAGAAGTTGAATCCCTGAGTAGGCCAATAACAAGTTCTGAAATTGAGGCAGTATTTAATAGCCTGCCAACAACAACAACAAAATCCCAGAATCAGATGAAGTCACAGCCGAATTCTACCAGAGGTACAAAGAGGAGCTGATATAATTTCTTCTGAAATGATTCCAAACAACAAAAAAGGAGGGACTTCTCCCTAACTCATTTTATGAAGCCAGCATCATTCTGATACCAAAACCAGGCAGAGAAACAATGAAAAAAGAAAACTTCAGGTCAGTATCTCTGATGAATATCAATGTGAAAATCTTCAATGAAACACTGGCAAACCAAACCCAGCAGACATCAAAAAACTTATCCACCACAATCAAGTTGGCTTCATCCCTGGGATCCAAGGCTGGTTCATTATATGCAAATCAATAAATGTAATCCATCACATAAACAGAACCAAAGACAAAAACCACATGATTATCTCAATAGATGCAGAAAAGGCCTTTGATAAAATTCAACATCGATTCATGTTAAAAACTCTCAATAAAGTAGGTATTGATAGAATATAGCTCAAAATAATAAGAGCTATTTATGACAAACAAAGCCCATATCATATTGAATGGGAAAAAGCTGGAAGCATTGCCTTTGAAAACACGTCCAAGACAAGGAGGCCCTATCTCACCACTCCTATTCAACACAGTATTGGAAGTTCTGGCCATAGCAATCAGGCAAGAGAAATAAAAGGAATGAGATCATATCCTTTGCAGGGACATGGGTGAAGCTGGAAACCATCATCCTCAGCAAACTAACACAGGAACAGAAAATGAAACACTGCATGTTCTCACTCATAAGTGGGAGTTGAACATGAGAACACATGGACATGGGGCGGGGGGAAACACACACCAGGGCTTATTGGTCGGGGGTGGGGTGCTTAGAGGATGGGTCAATAGGTGCAGCAAACTACCATGACACACACATACTTATGTAACAACCCTGCACGTTCTGCACATATATTCCAGAACTTAAAGTGAAACTAAAAAAAAAAAAAAAAAAATCAGTACAAAGAAGATAGAGTATTTTCTAGTGTGAAATATTTTATGTGGATCCTCTATGTCAACAGAGATAAAGCGAGGGCAAGGAAAATTAATTTCACACTTTAGCCTTCTGCAAATGCCTCTTGTTCCAGGATTACTTTAGTCAGTATCACTTAACCCCAAGGTGAAAATGAATATAGCAAGAGGGAGAAACAGTTGTTAAATTTATTACAATAGCCAAGCTGTCAAATTGAACATGTTATTTATAGTGTTTCTAATTGTCAGCCTAATTTATATATTAATATTTCAGGACAGCGTGTGCAGAAATTTAATCAGCAAACTATTATTTCCATGGAGGTTTAGTGGTTACATTCTGGGATAGAATTCAGGCTTCAGAATCTCTTCCGCCTCCTCTGTCAGGGGGTCCATATGCACAGTGGCAGAATTTGTAGAAAAGTAGAAGTTGTTGTTGTGAATTACCCATTTGCATATATTATACAATACTAAACAACTGATCTGATTTTGGGGGTAGTTCATTGTTTTTTGTTGTTTTTATAAAACCAGGTGAACTGAACTCAAATCCTTTAAGGAACATAATGGAATGAACATGATTATACTGGATGAATCAGTTGTTACTTAAAACTGAGCTCTAGGGAAATAACAGTTATAAATCATTGAATTACTAGTAATTGAATTTTAAAATATTTTTAATATTTACATTTTAAATATTATGTTTATGTTAATTGTACATATGGTTTACATCTAGTATTTTAGTTTTATCTTATTTCCTCTTTTTCTAGTATTTTAGGCTTATCTTATTTTCTCTTTAATCCCTCAGATCGTCAGTGACTTCTCATAATGAATCTCTTAACCTCTAATTCAAGCTATTGCCTAAATATTGTTGGATCTTTTAACAAATACCACCAACGTGGTTGTAGTATTCAAATTTTACCACCCCACATGATAGTCTAGTTTGGGATGATATAAATTGGAAATTTTCTTATAATTTCTGACTTGTCAAGACTGAAGTATTCCCTTGGGACAAGTCAGTACTTAGCGTTTGGATACTAATGTGCCTGCAATGACATGAGGCCAACCAACATTTTTTGGGCAACATTTTATAATGAAAACTTTCAAAATTACAGGAATGTTAAATAATTGTACAGTAAACACTTATATACCCACCCCCAAGATTCTACAATTAGCATTTTACATACTTGCCATATCATGTGTTTATCTCTGCATTTATTTTTTATTTTTGTTATATGTATTTCACAGTAAATGGCAATCATCAGTGCATTCCACTCTTAACACTTCAGCATGCATATCATTAAATACAGTTCAATATTTGTTTATGGTTCTTTTCATTTGTCTTTTGAGGTAAAATTTACACAGTGAAATGTACAAATCCGAACTGCACCATGAGATGATTTTTGTCAAATGCCTGCATCAATATAACCCAAACCTTTGGCTAAATATAGGACATTTTCCTCATCCCCCCAAATTTCCTTCATGTCCCTTCCTCATGAGTCCCACTCCTCACCCCTAGAGGCAACCACTGTTATTATTTTCTTTCAACAGATTAGTTTCAGGAAACTAGTTATCAGCAAAGGCTTTTTTCCACCCAAAGTTGTTGGTTAGATTTGAGGTACACGCCTAGGTACCTTGCCTGTAGGTCGAATGAACAATGTTTTCTATTTTTACATCCGTGTAACTTTCTGAGGCTATTTCTACTTCCCTTCTGATGGCTTATTTGCCCTTTTGCCTAACAATCTAGTCATCTTCTATGCCCTTTCTCGTAGTTGCAAGTAAGAAAAAGGCGAAGGAGGGCCCTCAGGGATCTTCACACTGCGTTGTCCTTAAGAAATTAGATGTGCAAACCCTTTCAGGGATAAATTTAGCCAACGTTTATTAAAGGGCTTACTCTGTACCAGGTTCTAGGATAAACATAGACAACATCAAGATAGATAAAACATGCCGAGGCCTCCGTATGGGAGACTGACACATAAACCAATAACTATTAAGCATTCATTTTGTTTTTTAAAATGTATTGGGCCACTACTACGTAGATAGCCTTGTACCAGGCAATGGTGATATGGCCCTGAACAAGATAGACATGGTTCCTGCCCTCAATAGCTTCCGTCTAGAGGTGAAGGCAATTTTTACTGATTGTAAGTGTCCTGATATCACAGAAGTGCAGTGTTATGGGAGTGTATTTGGGCAAATATGACTTAATCTTTCAGGGAAGTTATAGGTGGTCAGGAAAGGCTTCCAGGAGAAACTGCCTTTAGGCAAATGCTAACGGACAAGTAGAAGCACACATTGGTAAAAGGCACATACAGTAGTTAGACCACAGATGTGTGGAAACCACCTAAGAAGAAAGATGGCGTGTTGGAAAAATGGAAACAGAATGTAGAGAACAAGGAGGGAAGCAACAAAAGGTGGAGGCTGCAAGAGAGGATGGGCTCAGTCAGGTAGGTTCCTATGACATTTCTCCTGAGAGGCTAAGGGTATTTGGCAGGGTGAGCCATCATCACTTTTGCTCTTCACTCCACAAATGAATTACTGACTTTTTGGATTAGCTTCTGTGTTTGACCTGAAGTTGGCTGTACTGTTGTTTCAGCAAGAAGCAGTTCTGAGAGGTGTAGAGTTAAGGCATTCTAGAATTAAGGAATGATATGGCAAGATTTTGGTTTTATGGGACTTCTTAAAGTATGTGGCTCTATGTAGTCTTGAACCCCTGAGAACAAACCTAAAAAGAATCTGATGGATCCTTTGATCAAAGGTATGAAGTTAACCTCCTCCTTCAGAAGCCTAAAATCAGCCCAGGACATGCAGTGATAACCACATTCAGTAACAGAACATCCCTGAGTAGTTAGTTCCACAGTTTAAAAATAAATGTAGCCAACTTCCTATCTTTGTATCTCTTTGATTTTCTTGCATTATTTAATAGTTTGTAACAAAATGACTAAGTAGCCATAACAAAAACAATAGCCTAATCTAAGGATTGCTGTGGGACTTAACCTTTTTGTTCATCCCAGATAAAATTATATATAGGAAAAAAGTCTACAGTGATGCAGCTGCTGCATTGAATTGCATGCTATTGCTGATATAATCTCCATTACCTTTTTTGTAAATCTAATTTTAATTACATCAGTCTAGTAGGCTCCATACAGATACTTACTTTTAGCATAATGGATTTTTAAGGAAAAATATTCCATGAAAGCATTGAGCATTGAATATTTTATTTGAAAGCAAATGCTAAAGGATTTTTATAACATTCAATATTGCTACTTTGGGAAAGAGTAAAGTGAAAGTATATTTTAATGGATTAAAAGGAAACCTTTACAGCCTTTACTGTCAGTAGTATTTGGAAGTTCACACTAATACTAATAATATTAATGTATTATTTATAAATGCATTAGAGAGTATAGCTTTACTAAAATTTTTGTTTTGTTTTGATATTTCTGTGAAAAACTGTATTAGTATTCTTCATATGATACATAACAAAGATAACCCACTCTTTCAATGATGAGACCAGTTATATGCATCCATAAACATATGATAATAAAAATATTTAAACTTATCCCAAACATTAAAATTAAGGCACCATCCATTATATACCCTTAATATGGGTCACACCTTAAACTCTTCTCTGCAATTTGTAATTTCTTTGAACATACAAGAAATATTGCCTGAATGTGAGCTGACTCAGACATGGAAGCTCCTGAAGTGAAGACCACTTTGAGTGGGGTACCTATCTGAACAGGGTCACATATGCTTAAGTTTTTTTAGAAAGTTCATAAAACTAAACTTAATGATCCTCACATATTTTCAAGGGCCTTGCCTTAGTACATTTCTCCAATTGGCCCCACGTGTGAGGTGCATTCCCTTAGGCAATCCATTACCAGGTCAAATTCATAGGTGCTCCAAAGATCCATGCAGGAAACTGGGGCCAGTGAGTCTGCTATGATCTGTATGCAACCTCACAAAATGTATGTGTTGAAAATGTGATAGTATTAAGAGGTGAGGCCTTGAGGGGGTGATTAAGTCATGAGAGCACAGCCTTCATGAATGGGATTAGTGACGTTATTAAAAAGGTTGAAGGGAGTGCTCTAGCCCCTTGGGCCCCTTCTGCCATGTGAGGATGCAGCAAGAGGCACCGTCTGTGAAACAGAGAGTGATTTCATCAGATACCAAATCTGCAGTGCCTGATCTTGGATTTCTCAGTTTCTAGAACTGTGAGAAGGAAGTTTCTATTATTTATTAATTGCCCCACTATAAGATAGTTTGTTACAGCAGCCTGAATGGACTAAGACTTTTACCCAGCTCACCTCCTGCCCCAGGATCCTATTTAAACAGGTACGAAGATACTGAGGAATCCTGACATATGTGGAGATCAAAACTGCATTCTCTAAAGCATTGGTTCCCACTAGTTTCATGGGCGACAACGTTTCTATAGACCAGGAAGTGGCAGGGGATTAGATTTCAGATGAAACTGTTCCACCTCAGATCATAAGGCATCAGATTCTTATAAGGAGTATGCACCCTGGATCACAGGCATGTCCAGTTCACAATAGGGTTCACACTTCTATGAGAATCTAATGCCACCACTGATTTGACAGGAGGTGGAGCTCAGGCTGTAATGCTCACTTGCCCACTGCTCACCTCCTGCTGTGCAGCCTCGTTCCTGGGGGTTGGGGACCTCTCCTCTAAAGTGTCTCTACCCATTAGACAGATTAAATCTATTTTTTGAAAATGTCATCCGCTGGACAATGTCCAATCAATTGTAAATGGGCTGGTACTGGGACTAATGTTGCCACTTTCTTTTTCAACAAGATGGTTTGTTCGAGTAAGCCAATATTTGTTGTTTTTTTCACCCTTAATTTCCACATGGAATCAATTAGTCAAAATCAATCCCAATTTCATCTTTCTCTTTCTCCATTAAAAAAGACTTAACTTTTAGCACCACATGCTCTCCTAATTTATAGGTATTTGTGTCATTGTCTATTTGCCAATTAGATGTTAACCTGCCTAGCTGCAGGGATGGACAGATTACTCATATCCTCCACATCTCTTAGGACAGGACTTTGCACATGGCAAATTTCAAAACATATTTGCTAGTAATTTAATTCATTGGTGGTATACAGCAAATCAAAAAACCATGCTTGTTCCCAAAAGCAGTTATTATGGAAATTATTTTATACCTATTTTGTGTCTTCACTATTCATTGATAAATATCAACTATAACATATGAATGTTTACCACTGATATATGTTGCCAAAATGGTTTAATTAACTTTTTCTCTAGCCACATACAATATATTAATTTTCTCTTATAATTGGCTTGTACATTTTGGTTTTTATAAAACCAGATGGTGGATGACATTTGTATTTGGAGGATTGCATTGAAAGTATAATGAAACGAAGTTATATGAAGAAGGAATTTATGCATTTACTAGCAATGTTAAGGGTTTAAAGCGTTTTCTTAATAATGTGGAGCAAGCTTTCAGCTATTGTTATTCCTACCAGCTATTGCAAACCATGTAGTACTGGGTAGTAGTTAACAAATGTTAAGCCCAGGACACACTGTGTTTAAAAAAAAAAAAAAAAAAAAAAAAAGATGTGGACTTTGGAAATTCAGAGAAGACTTATCATTGAACATTCTTCTCTATTCTAAACTAGTAAAAAGCAATATTAAAGCTTTGTAGGTAAGGCTCACTATAGGTTATAGTAAGAAGACAGGGGTGAGGTGTTCCACAAATCACAGGAAATCCCCACCCCCTACTCCTTTATGGAGAAGACGACTTTCTCTGTTGTCATGTGAGGGAATGTAATGGAAGGGAACCACAGAGTCGATGCAATAAGACAAATGCGAGAGCTTCCAATCTTGTTGTAACAGGCTCTAATATTCCCAGGGCTTCCCTACACTGTTGAAAGAGTGCGTACACATGGTGTGAAAATTAGAGTTGTTGTCTGGACATTTTTATCTTTCGTGTGCCACTAACTGGCAATTGATTGTAGGATATTTCAGAGAAATCCTTAGAACCAAAGGCTGCAAGTTAGTGTGGAATTCTCTGGAATGTCTGCTTTTATAGGCCCTGCACCCTCAAGCCCCACCCATGTTCTCATTTCCCACCACTGTAGGACTACATGCTGACTTACCATAGCGGCTGCTAAGAAGGGTACATTGCAGACCCCAAATATCTGTCTCACTTCTTGCTTATTAATAAGATAGCAGCAGAAAACTAAGGAAAAAGATGGAAAACATTGACAAAGAAGATATAGCTTCTGCCTTCTCTATGTTATAGATATTCTAGTAAAATGGACTATGCTTTTGTCTGTAACAAAAGTTTTTTTGAAAAAAAATTCAATAGGTTTGACTATTTTTAAGGATAAAATCAAACTTGCTTCATGATTGATGAAATACACAGAAATCATTTATTAAGACATCAAAGAGTAAGCAAAAATTAGTCATAGAATATTAGAATATAAACCAAATGTATCTGAGATGAGTCTCAATCAATTTAGAAGTTTATTTTGCCAAGGTAAAGGACATGCCTGGAAGAAATAAACACAGATTCACAGAAATAGTCCGTGGTCTGTGCCCTTCTCCAAAGATGACTTCAATGATTGAGGGCTTCAGTATTTAAAGTGGAATAGCAGGCTAGATGGAAAGGAGGGAGGGTATGGTCACATTGCTGAATCTACATGTTGCAAGAGAAATGGAGCAGGTAGGGGAATGGTTGATTACATATTTATCTGATGCTCAGCATAAAATAAGGTGAACATAGAGCAGCTCCTTGTGGAGATGTTTGACCTTTTCTCTACAGCTCTCTGCTTAGGAACAAAAGGTAAGGCAGCTTCTTGCATGACTCAGCTTTCATGCAATTTTCTTTTTTTCAGAGTGTATTGGTGTCCCAAGTTTTAATTTTTTCACAAGAGTCAGAAAAGATTTTAAAGATTATCCATCCAATTGAAGTATTCCTTAAATGTTGCTGTCTCAGTAAATGATCCCGTACTTTGTGTTTGAACACCTCCAATAGTTGTGAATCCATCTCTTAAAGGAGCTCATTCTATGCAGAGATATCTTATAAAGTTAACTTGTCTTCATTTTTAGTTGAAATAATCTCATTGGCATCTATTTCATGCTGCTCCTTAGCTCAGTGTGTGTATATCTTAGTAATGTTTGCCAAAACCAAAGCAGGTTTCACTCTGACCCATTCCTAATTTATTAGCCTTGATTGTGTCTGTCTTCCCTGTGATTATTTAATCATCATTTGTCTTAGGGGTTAGGCACAAAATCTGGCTCTTCCTTTGTTCTTGTTGTGGAATCATTTATCTACTAGGTTACCAGTGATTCCCATCACGTCATCTCCTACCCTTACTTGGCCTTCATCAGCTGCTGGGTTTCCAAATGTGTCTAAGGCATTTCTGTGGCAAGCTTCCAAACCTATGATAACTTAAATAGCACTTACCCTTCCAGGACAACTCCCTTATCCAATGACTATGATTAATTACTATCCTACCATTTTTCTAGTCTTCAGGCTGAAAGTATATTTCCTTAATGTTTTATTTGCCTATACAGTCAGTCCCCATTATTCCCAAATTCAATATTTGCACGTTTTTCCGCTTACTCAAGCTTATTTGTAACCAAAATCAATACTCATGGTGCTTTGGGGTTGCTCACGGACATGCACTGAGCAATGTAAAATTTGAGAGTCCCCTGACATGCACACACTCCCAACTGAGTGTACCAAGGCAATGCTTTGCTTCTTGTTTCAGCTCTCATACTACAAACAGGTGCCCTTTTCTAAGTCTATTTCATGCCACATTGTTCCTACTTTTCTGTTTTTTTAAATATATTTCACCATTTCACATGGCCCCCCAAGATTAGTGTTGAAGTGTTAGTGTTCCTAAAGCTATGGGGTGCCTTAGGGAAAAAATACACGTGCTAGATAAGCTCCATTCAGGCATGAGTTATAGTGCTGTTGGTCAATGTTAGTGAATCAACAATATGTATTAGATAAGGTGCCTTTAAACAGAAACACACATAAAACAAGGTTATGCTATTGATTGCTCAATAAAAATATTGTGATTATGTACGATGATAGCAGCATAGTTCACAATTGTGAAGATGTGGAACCAACCTAAGTGCACATCACCTGGTGGGTGGATAAAGAACATGTGGCATATATACACCATGGAATACCACTCTGCCATAAAAAGGAATGAAATAATGTCTTTTGCAGCAACTTGGATGGAGCTGGAGGCCATTATTCTATGTGAAGTAACACAGGAGTGGAAACCCAAAAATTATATGTTCTCGTGTGTAGGTAGGAGCTAAGCTGTGAGTATACAAAGACATACGGAGTGATATAATGGACCTTACAGACTCAGAAGCAGGAGTGGAAGGGGGCCAACGGATAAAAAATCCTGCATATTAGGTACAATGTATACTACTTGGGTGACCTGTGCACTAAAAATCTCAGAATTCACCACTGTGTCATTCACCCATGTAACAAAAAACCACTTGTACCATGAAAGCTATTGAAATAAAAAATTATAAGAGAAAATGTTGTGATCAAAGGCTCACAGGAACCTATCCCTGTATTTCTTTTAGGAGTAATGGTTTGGTATTCACAATCCAGTGATCACAGTAACTTCATAGAACTTAAGTTCTGCAAATAATGAAAATCAACTATAATTTGGGATTCACAGAAAAGTTTCCAGAACAGTGAAGATAATTTCTATATACTCTTAACCCAGATTCCCGTTTTACCACATCTGCTTTATCCCCGACTCCTCTGTGTGCGTGTGTACCACACACAGTATATATGAATGCCGTTGTCCCTCTGTATCCATGGGGGATTGGTTCCAGGATTCCTCACAGACACCAAAATTTGCATATGCTCGAGTACCCCTTATATAAGATGGCATAGTATTTGAATATAACCTACACATCTCCTTCCATATAATTTAAATCATCCCTAGGTTACTTATACTACCTAATGCACTATAAATGCTGTGTAGCTACTGTTATGCTGTATTATTATTTGTATTATTGTTATTGTTGTATTTTTTCCCAAATATTTTCTATCTGTGATTGGTTGAATCTGTAAATAAGGAACCTGCAGATATGGAAGACTGACTATATGTAATTCTAACATATCTTTATATCCTTTGCAACTAAATGCTTCAATGTATATTTTCTAAAAATTAGTATATTTTCTTACATAAGAAAAATACAAACATCAAAATCAGGAAATGAACATGAATTCAATATTGCCAATCTATACATTTTTTAGGAATTACCAGCTGTCCCAATAATACTGGGTCATGTATTGCATTCAGCTGTCATGTTCCTCTAGCCATTCTAAATTTAATACAGCTCCTCAGTCTGTCTTTTCTTTCTTGACATTGATGTTTTTAAGAAATATACATCAGTTATTTTGTAGAATGTCTTCAGTGTCCTTTGATATTTGTTTATGATTAGGTTTAGATTATGCTCTTTTGGCAGGAAGATTACAAGAGTAGTGCTGTGTTCTGAGTACATCGTATTAGGAGGAACACGATGTTGGTTTGTTCCATTTCTAGTAATGCTAACTGAATGCTGAGTTGAGAGGGTTTTTTTCCAAGATTCTCTACCACAAAAACGTTGATGTTCCAGCCAGAGACCCCCAGGAAGACCCCCAGGTTGAACAAAGATGCTTTGTTGGCTACTGCAACATGCCACAGGGAATTGCTGGGCGTCTCAGTAAGAGATGCTCAGAAAGGAGGTGTTTATTATTGGGTTTTGACTTATGTGTGATTATTTGGGAGAAGTTTCAAGGAAGTGTGGTTTCGTTCTAGATTGGGTGCTATCAGAAAACAGGGACAATTTCATGATTGGTTATATTAATAATTTTTATCAAGGGTGGTCAGAAGAATGGAGCAAAGCTAAGCCAGTATGTAATAAAGAAGCATCAATCACTCATGCCAGGAGAGGGCGCATGCTTGGTCCTTGTTTGTGGTTTGGGCAGTATTCTAAGTTTTTGCCATGTCTGATTATGGAGCGGTCTTGCTTTTATTTTATTTCATCAGTATCACAAACTGACTGTCTACTGTTTGTTCTGTATACAATTACTTATATTCAGCTAAACGCTATCACCCAGCTTCAGGAGCCAGGCCAGCTCCCATTTGATAGCAGTCAGAGACTGCTTTTTTGCTTATTCATTGGTATTTTTTACTTTGTAATTAATGTGAGCATCCCTACTGAAGTTGGTAGATAGGTAGGTAGATGGGTAGGGTAGAGAGGTGAGTTGATGAGCAGCTGGATAGGAAAAGAGAGAGCTCTTCATTAGCTAAGTGATAAATGTAAAAAAAAATTATGGAAACGGAAAATCATTATTTTACAACTATAATAATTTTTTCATACAACGATCATCAATGAAAGTTTGAGGAGCAACAGCTTATTTATATAACCTCAAACTCTTTCCTCACAAAATACCTATTAGTTACCAGGGAAACAGTTATTTTATAAAGTAGAAAATGTTAATCACCCTATTATGATGATGATGACAGTGGTAGTACAGCCAAGCTTTACTGGAAAGTTATGGATGAAGTACTTTACATTAATTTAATCTAGGTGACACAGATTGTATGGACATTCTCTGAGGTTTATAAAGGCTTATGAACAAGTTCTAGGGCATACACTTTATATTTAAGCAAAACAGTCTTCAGACTCAATTCTTACTACCAGCCATGTTATGCAGTCTCTTTCCCGTGTATCTAATTTATCACTCAGTTTCTCTTTAAATCTCTCATTTGCATTCCTCCTTTTCCTACTGCAATAGAGATCTCCTCACCTCATGTATGGATTATGGCAGCTACTTCAAAGCAATCCCCCCATTCCAGTTTCTTCTTTGTCAAATCTGCAATACAAAACATTTACCTCTGTGCCTTTCTGTAAGATCCCCTGAAGCATGGCATCACCCTGCCCACCTTGGCAAATTCAGATGCCTCATTTTCAAGACCCTCAGTAATTGATCCCTTTATCATCATTTAAACTTTTCTCTTTTCCAAGGAAGTTTTGTTCATCTCCAGTCCCCTTCTGTAACAAACTCCATGTCTTCTTCTGCATTGAGAAAGCTCTTCTATTACACTGTATATCTGAATTCTACTCATTTTCAAGTCATAACTTCCCAAAAATCATTCCCAGTTTGGGTCTCAAAATCAGTGTGGTATCTAGAATGTGCTCCATCCTATCTATTGAATAATTTTTCGTTTTCTACTGGTATCTCAGTTTTGACCTTGTCTAAAATGCAAGTTCCTTTGCAATGGGGACTGTGCAATCTTTCTATTGATTCCCTAACACCTAGCAGAGTGTCGGGTGCAGGGTGGAGCCTCTGTGAATCGAGGACTTGCTGATTGGTGAATTACTGTAATGTGGGCCGGTGAACCAGGTACAAGTAAACCCCTCTCAGTGAAAGGACAGCTGTATTTTGGACACCTAGTGAAAGATATTTTTCTTGTAAACTGATATGTATGATGAATTGCTTTTGGTTCTGTATGTTCTTCAATATATATGCTTCTTTTCCATTTGATTATGAGAAAGAATTGCTGTTAAACCCCCAAATTTTCAGCATGCAGAGAAACCTCAAAAGACCGGTGACACTGATAGTCTAATTATAATTTAACCCCATACACTATACTGCAACAATCTGTGCTACTTCCTCAAATATATCATGCCTTTTTGAAGCCTTCCTCCTTTGCTCATGCTGTATGTCTTCTAGAAGATATTCCCTCCTTCTTACCTGGAAAGTTTTATTTATATGTCAAGTCCCAGCTTAATTGTAGTCTTCTCTGAGAAACTCTTTTTGATCATCAGACAAAATTAATTGTTCCTCTCTCTGTGCTTCAGTAGCACTTTGCTTATACTCAGTTTCAGACCTTGCTATGCATTATTGGAAATATTACTGTCTTGCCCCATTATATCATGAGACTGAGGGCAGGCCTATACCTTGTGTGACTTTTGTTTTGGAAGCAATGCTATAGCAATCAATAAATTTTAACATGGCAAGCCCTTGTTGAGAACTATGTATGTGAACTCATGCTAGTAGAATGTAAAGTTCCCATTGTATATTATTTTAATAAGTAGATCTGAAAGGCCTCATATAGATCATACTGGGTGTTCTTTAAATATACTTTAACATGAAAAGAAGAGAAGAATTGCAGATGAATGATGCTAATTTGAAGAGGCTTTTTTCTTCCCAAAATTAAAAAAGAACTGAAAACTCTGAAGTCACCCACCTTGCAGTAACTTTATTTACTTGTGAATTATTTTGTATAAAATATGTTTCAGAAAGAGAAACATCTTGATTTATCATAATAAAGCACAAAAAAAGTATATAACTTTCTCCAATAACATGCATGATGGTTGTAACATGAATATCTACTTTAATGACTACCCTAGAAATTTAATACACACCTCAAAGAATAAAGATACTCAAAATATTATTTTCTGAAAAACATGAGGAATTTATGAGGTTTTAATTCTCATCACTCCTGATTTACGTGCTTAATTTAGAATTTTACTTCTTTTTTAACTCCATAAATTAGACAGATTATTTAAGACATAAATTATTACTTTATGCAGCTAAGCTATATATTTACCAGTTTGTTTGCACACTAACACTTTTTGCATCTCAAACTTTACATTTGAGACAATTTTTCTTCTACCTTCTAAAGGAAGATCACAATAAACTCACTTTTTGCTTTTCTAAAAATGTCCTCTTTGACCTTTTTTGACACATAATTTTGTAGGTTATTTAATCCTAGACAGCAGATTTTTTTCTCAGCATAGTGAAGATAATCTACAGTCTTTCTGGCTTTTGCTGTTGCAAAGTCAGCTGAAAATATAATCATCATGTTGTAGGTAAGCTGTATTTTCTCTCTGGCTGTTTTTAAGATCTGTTGTTTTTAGTATTCTTCATTTTCACTATGAAATGGAATTTCTATATCTATATGGAGTTCTTTGTATTCATTGTGCCTGGAATTTGTTGACTTTCCTGAATCTGAGGACTGGAATCTTTCAACAAATCTGGGAAATATTCCGCCATTATTTCTTCAAATACTGCCTCTACCTTATCTCTCTCTTGTCTATTTTTGCTGTAATTCAAAATTCGGATATTAGATTGTCTTTATATATTATGCCTATCTCCTATACTCATATTTTTCATTTCTTTCTCTTGCTGTCATGAATTATGTATAATTTATTCAAATATGTCCTGCTCTTCACCTGTTTTTTCAGTGATTTAAGCATTCCATTGAATTTTAATTTTAAAGTTTTTTATTTCTAGAGGTTTTATTGCTTTTTCAAATCTGCATTATTGGCTTTTGAGGCTCCTTATTTGTATTCTTTTATTCAATGCTTTTATTATTTTAAACAGATTAAGTGCTTACTTTATATTTCAGTTAATTTTGTATTTCAGATAATTTTGTGTTTGATTCAGCTGGTTCTTTTGCTTCAGCTGGATCTCACATATGTTGTCTTGATTTGTATGTGTGTCTGTGGTTTAAGAACTTTGCTGGAATAGATCAAGGCATTGTTAGAAAGTACATTGTTAGAAAGTGTAATACTAAATCAAGAAAATTAGCATACCCAACACAATTCTTTGTGTTGGGAATATTCAAAATCCTCTCCTACTTGCTTGAAAATATACAATAAATTATTGTTTACTATAGTCTCCCTAAAGTGCTACAAAACACTAGAAATTATTCTATCTAACTGTAATTTCATGTTTGTTAACCAACTTCTCTTTATCCCCTCTTACTATCTACTCTTCCCAGAATCTAGTATCCACAATTCTACTCTCCATTTTTATGAGCTCAACTTTTTTAGCTCCCACATGTGAATGTGAGCATGTATTGTTTATCCTTCTGTGCCTGACCTACCTCACTTATTATAATGTCCTCCAGGTTCATTCTTGTTGGCATGAATGACAGAATTTTATTCATTTTGATGACTAAATCGTATTCTATCAAGTATATATACCATAATTTCTTTATCCATTCATCTGTTGATGGACTCTTGAGATGATCCCAGATCCTGGTTATTGTGAATAGTATTTCAGTGAACATGGAAGTGCAGATATCTCTTTGATATTCTGATTTCCTTTTCTTTAGATAAATTCCCGTAGTGGGATTGCTGGATTATATGTTAGTTCTATTTTTGGTTTTTTGGGAAACCTCCACAGTGTTTTCCATAATGATTATACTAATTTCCATTCCCATAAACAATGTACAAGAGTTCCTTTTTCTTTGCACTCTCACTAGCATTTTTAAAATTTTTTTGTATCTTTTGATAATACCCATTTTAACTGGGGTGAGATGAATGTCTCACTGTGGTTTTGATTTGTATTTCGCTGATGATGAGTGATGTTAAACATCTTTTATATACCTGTTGGCCATTTATATGTCTTCTTTTGTGAAATGTTTATTCAGCTCATTTGCCCATTGTTTAATTGGATTACTTCTTTGTTTTGTCTGTTAAGTTCATTGTATATTCTGAATATTAATCCTTTGTTGGATGAATAGTTTACAAATATTTTCACCCATTCTTTGGGTGGTCTCTTTACTCTGTTGGTTTATTCCTGTGCTATGAAGACACTTTGTAGTTTAATATTAATCCATTTGTCATCTTTGCTTTGTTACCTGTGCTTTAGAAGTCATATGCAGAAAATCTTTGCTTAGATCAGTGTCCTGAAGTATTTCCCCTTTGCTTTCTTCCAGTAGTTTTATAGTTCCAGGTCTTATATTTTAATATATCATGAGTTGATTTTTGTATACAGTGACAGATGTGGGTTTAGTTTTTGGTCTTCTGCATAAGGACATCCAGTTTTCCCAGGACCATTTATTTGAAGGAGGCTGTCCTTTCCCCATTGTATGTTCTTGGCACCTTTGTTGAGAAACAGTTGTCTGTAAATACATGAATTTATTTCTGGGTGCTGAAATTCTGTTATGTTTGTCTGTCTGTTTTTATGCCAGTACCATGCTGTTTTGATAACAACAGCTTTGTGGTATGTAATTTGAATTCAGGTAGTGTGATGCATCCAGCTTTCCTCTTTTTGCTCAGGTTGCTTTGGCTATTTGAGATTTTTTTATGGTTCCATGTAAATTTTAGGGCTGTTTCTTCTATTTCTGTGAAGAATGTCATTGGTATTTTGACAGAGATATCATTGAATCTGTAGATTACTTTAGGTAATATAGTAATTTTGCCAGTCTTCTAATTCAAAAATATGTGATTTTTTTTCATTTTTGTATGTCCTTTTCAGTTTCTTTCATCACTGTTTTCTAGTTTTCATTGTAGAGATCTTGTACATTTTTGGTTAAATTCCTAGGTGTTTTGTTATGTTTTGCTACAATTATAAATGAGATCGATTTCTTGATTTCTTTTTCAGCTAGTTCATTTTGATGTATAGGAACATTACTGATTTTTATATGTTGATTTTTCTATCCTACAGTGTTACCAAATTGGTTTATTAAATGTAAGAGTTCTTTCATAGAATTTTTTTGCTCTTTTAGCTTTTCTGTATATAAGGCTATGTCATCTGCAAACAGGTACAGTTTCATTTCCAACTTTCCAGTGTGCATGCCTTTTATTTTTGTCTTGTCTAATTCCTCTGACTAGGTCTTTTAGCTCTATGTTGAATAAGAGTTTGGAAGTAGGCATCTGTATTAGTCCATTCTTCCATTGCTGTAAAGAGCTACCTGAGACTGGGTAATTTGTAAAGAAAAATGTTTTAAGTGGTTCACAGTTCTGCAGGCTACATAGAATGCATGGCTGGTGAGGCCTCAGGAAACTTACAATCATGGTGGAAGTTGAAGAGGAAGCAGGCACTTCTTACATGGCCAGAAAAGGAAGAAGAGAGAGAGAGAAAAAGTGCTACACACTTTCAAACAACCAAATCTCATTAGAACTCTATCATGAGAATAGCAAGAGGGAAGTGTGCTCGAATTATTCAGTCACCTTCCATAAGGCCCATCCTCCAACACTAGAAATTATAATTTGATGTGAGATTTGGGTGGAGACACAGCCAAACCATATCATTTTACCCCTGGCCCTTCCCAAATCTCATGTCCTTCTCACATTGCAAAATACAATCATACTTTCTCAACAGGCCCCCAAGTCTTTACTCATTTCAGCATTAACTCAAATGTCCAAGTACAATGTCTGAGACAAGGCAAGTCCCTTCCACCTATGAGCCTGCAAAATCAAAAACAAGTTAGTCACTTCCAGGATACAATATGAGTACAGGCATTGGATAAATGCTCCCATTCCAAACAGGAAAAGTTGGTAAAAACAGAGGGGCTACAGGCCTCATGCAAGTCTGAAACCCAGCAGGGAAGTCATTAAATCTTAAAGTTCAAAAATAATCTTCTTTGACTCCAGGCCACACTGATGCAAGGAGTGGGATCCCAAGGCCTTCGGCAGCTCCACCCCTGTGGCTCTGAAGGACTCAGCTTCCATGGCTGTTCTCAAGAGCTAATGTTGAGTGTCTGTGGCTTTTCCAGGTGCATCAAGCTGTTGGTGGATCTACCATTCTGGATGTGAAAGGTGGTGGCTGTCTTCTCACAGCTTCACTATGCATTGTCCCAGCATGGACAGTGTGTGTGGGCTTCAACACCACATTTCCTCTCCTCACTGTCCTAGTAGAGGTTCTCCGTGAGGAACCCACTCCTGCCGCAAATTCCTGGACGTCCAGGCATTTCCATACATCCTCAGAAATCTAGGCGGAGGTTCCCAAAACCCAATTCTTGACTTTTGTGCACTTACAGGCTCAACACCACGTGGAAATTGCCATGGCTTGGGGCTTGCAGCCTCTGAAGCCACAGCCTAAGTTCTATGTTAGCCCCTTTCGGCTACATAGAAAGGCTGTAGTGGGTGGGACACAGAGCACCAAGTCCCTAGGCTGCACACAGCATGGGGAACCTGTTCCCAGGCCACAAACCATTTTTCCCTTCTAGGTCTCCAGGCCTGTGATGGGAAGGGCTGCTGCAAATGTCTCTAAAATGCCCTGGATGCATTTTTTTCCATTGTCTTGCTATTAACATTTAGCACCTCTTCATTTATGCAGATTTCTCCAGACTTGAATTCTTCCCCAGAAAATAGGTCTTTCTTTTCTACTACATGGTCAGGCTGCAAATTTTCCAAACTTTTATGCTCTGTTTCCCTTTTAAATATAACTTCCAGTTTCAGAAAATCTCTTTGCTCACAAATATACACTGTTAGAAGCAGCCAGGCCACAACTTCTTTAATGCTTTGCTACCTAGAAATTTCTTTTGCCAGATACCCTAAATCCTCTCTCTCAAGGTCAAAGTTTCACAGATCCCTAGAGCAGGGGCACAGTGGCACCAGCCTTTTACTCCATTTCCCAGTAAGACTCTCCTTTCCATCTGAGGCTACCTGAGCCTGGGCTCAGGTATCTGTCCATATCACTATCAGCATTTTGGTCACAACCGTTCAACAAGTCTCTAGGAAGTTCCAAAGTTTCTATCATCTTCTGTCTTCTTCTGAGCCCTCTAAACTATTTCAACATCTGCCCGTTACTCAGTTCCAAAGTCGCTTCCACATTTTCAGGTATCTTTATAGCAATGCCCCACTTCTCTCGTGTCAATTTTCTGTATTAGTCCATTCTCACACTGCTTTAAAGAACTACCTGAGACTGTATAAATTGTAAAGAAAATAAATTTAATTGACTCACAGTTCCACAGGCTGTATAGAAAGCGTGGCTGGGGAGACCTCAGGAAACTATAATGATGGTGGAAGGTGAAGGGGCAGTAGGCACTTCTTACAAGACTGGAGAAGGAAGAAGAGAAAGAGAGAGGTTCTATACACTTTCAAACAGCCAGATCTCATGTGAACTCTATCATGAGAATAGCAAGGGGGAAATCCACTCCCATGATTCAATCACCTCCTGCAAGACCCCTCCTCCAACACTGGGAGTTATTCAAGATGAGATTTGTGTGGGGACACAGAGCCAAACTGTATCACCATCGTTTACTTGTTTCAGTTCTTGTAGGAAAGGTTTTCCACTTTTCCCCAGTCAGTATAATATTAAGCTAAGTTTTTGTCATATATAACCTTTATTGTGTTAAAGTACATTCTTTCTGTATCTAATTGAGTGTTTCTATCATAAAGGATGTTGAATTTTAGCAAATGCCTTTTTGGCATGTATTGACATGATCCTGTGCTTTTAGTCTTTCATCTGTTGATGAAATGTGTCACATTTATTGATATGCATGTGTTGAAACATCTTTGCATCCTTAGGATAAATCCTAGTTGACTGTGATATAGACTGTTTTTAATGTGCTGTTTGATTTCATTTGCTAGCATTTTGTTGAGGATGTTTGCATCTACATTCATCAAGGATATTGGCCTGTAGTTTTCTTTTTCTCCTGTCTTTGTGCTGTTTTGATATCAGAATAATGCTAGCCGTATAGCATTAATAGAATAATTAATAATTATTAAAATTAATGTGGAGGAATTTTATTCTCT
Organism: Sapajus apella; assembly: GCF_009761245.1. Classification (NCBI taxonomy): domain Eukaryota; kingdom Metazoa; phylum Chordata; class Mammalia; order Primates; family Cebidae; genus Sapajus; species Sapajus apella. The sequence continues at coordinate 26,655,942 of NW_022436945.1, forward strand.
TCAATTTTTTGGAAAAGTTGGAGAAGAATTGGTATTAATCCTTTAAAGATTCAGTAGAATTCAGCAGTGAAGCCATTTGGTTCCAGGATTTTCTTTGGGAGACCTCTGATTCCTGATTCAACCTCATCATTTCTTAGTCTGTTCATTCTTGGTTTATTCTTGGTTCCATTTTGGTAAATTATATGTGTCTGGAAGTTTATTCATTTTCCCTAGACTTTCCATTTTGTTGATATAGAATTATTCATTATTCATAATAGTCTGTAATGACCATAGGTTTGGATATTTTTCATTTGTTTGAAGAAACTTTTTTTATTTCTTCCTAATTTCTTCCTTTACCCATTCAGGAGCATGTTGTTTAATTTCCATGTATTTGTACAATTTCCAAAATTTATCTTGTTGTTGATTTCTAGTTATATTTTGTTGTGGTCTGAAAACATACTTGATATGATTTTAGTTTTTTTTCAATGTGTTGAGACTTGTTTTGTAGCCTACCATATGGTCTATCCTAAAGAATGTTCTATGTACTGATGAGAAGAATATACATTCTGTAGCTTTAGGATGAAATGTTCAGTAAATGTCTGTTAGAGCCATTTGGTCTAGGGTACAGCTAGTGCTCGACTTACGACCACGATTGGTTCTGACAGACCGGTCGTAACATGATTTGGTCGTAAGTTGAGTAGGCTATATGCACGCGGAGATAGTAGTGCTGCCGGAAGCTGGTCTACACTGTCGTAAGCCCAGCTGGGCAACATTTACGCTGCCAGACGCGGAGTAGTCGTGGCTAGCGATTGTGGTCATAAAGTCTAATGGTCGTAAGTTGCATAGGTCGTAAGTCGATCAATACCTGTATAGTTTAACTTCAATGTTGGCTGCAGTTTGGTGGTTTTCTGTAGTGATAAAGTTTAATTATTCTCTTTCTTATTTACGTATCTGCTGTACCAGTGAGTTTTATTCTCTCACATGTTTTTGTGAGGGTAGTTATCACTCATTTGCTTTCAGATATAGGACTCTCATGTATTTCTTGTAGTGTAGGTCTAGTGGTAAATTCCCACAGTTTTGCTTGTCTGGGAAAGACATTGTTCCTCCTTGATTTCTGAAGGATAATTTTGTTGGGTACTGTATCTTGGCTGGCAGTTTTTTTCTTTATCTTTCAGCATTTTGAATATATCATCCCATTCTCTCCATGCCTGTAAGGTTTTTGTTGAGAAATCTGCTATTAATCTGAAGGGGATTTCAGTATATTGACTTGATGCTTTTCTCTTGCAGTTTTTATAATTCTCACTTTCTCTTTGACTTTTGACTGTAATGTTTCTTAGAGAGGATCTATGAGATTGAATCCATTTGGGGATTTTTTAGTTTCCTATATCTGAATATCCATATTTCTTCCCAAAACTTGGAAGCTTTAGCAATTATTTTATTAAATGGGTTTTCTATTCCTTTCCCCATCTCTTCCTCTTCTGGAAATTCCATAACGAAAATATTTGTTAACTTAATGATGTCCTGTAAGTCTTGCAGGCCTTCTTTATTCTTTTTCTTTTTATCTGACTGGATTTTGTCAAAAGACTTGTCTCCAAGTTCAGAAATTTTTCTTCTTATGATCTAGACTATCGTTGAAGCTCTTAATTTAAAAAAAAATTATTGAATTCTTTAGTTTCCAATTTGTTTGGTCCTTTTTTGTGATATCTATATATTGAATTTCTCATTAAGATTATGAATTGTTTTTCTGATTTTGATGACTCATCTCTCTGTATTCTCTTATATCTTTCTGAGTTCCCTCAGGTCATTATTTTGAATTTCTTTTAAGGTATTATCAATTTCCTTTGCTTTGGGATGTATTACTAATAAATTATTTTGATCCTTTGAGGTGTTATGTTTCCTTGCTTTTCCATGTTTTTTATGTCCCTATGTTGATATCTGCGCATCTGGTAGAACAGTCACTTCTTCTAAATTTATGGCATAGCTTTCATGAAGAAAGACATTTTCCTGTAGATGTGTCAATTGAGTAGTGTACTTTGACTTTGGTTCTGGGTGGGCACAGTAGTGTAGTGTTCATGTGCTTCTTCAGCTGTAATCAGTGTCAGCAGTGCCTATGAGTGCTTTAGTGGCTTAGATTGTGGGTGTTTGTGGAGGCAGCTTTGCTGAGGCCTAGAGCCACCAGACAGGCTGGTTTGGGAGCACTGGAGCAGTATGCTGGTCAGGACAGTAGTCATTAGTGGCAGCAGCAGGCCCCAGGTAAACCAGACCTTGGTACCCTGAGGAGCATGCACAGGTACATAGCAGTTTCCCAGCTGGAGAGTTTGGTAGCTAGCAGTGGCAGTCCCTGGGCAGCAGGGTAGTTTTGGAGACCCTGGGGAGGGGACGTGCAGTGGTTTCACTACTGGATTGGTAGGTTACCAGTGGCAGTAATTCTCAGGTGAGCCAGTCCTCAGGTCCCTAGATGGGGATGTAGGCTCTCAATAGCCTTGCTACTGGAGTGGTCAAAGTCAAAGGCAATGGAAGGGCCCAGAATGCTGGTCCTCAGCCTCCTGAGGGGAATGCAAGCACACTGTGGCTTCTCCACTAGACAGGTAGTTTCACTGATGGTATTGGTCCCTATGTGTGCCAGTCCTTGGGCCCCTGATGGGGGCACATGCAGCTCCACTTCTATAGTGGGAAGTGACATCAGTAGCAGCAGATAAGACAGTCCTCAGGCCGTCAGCTGGGGGATTGCATAAGAGAGCACAGGAGCTCTGCTGCTGAAGTGGACAGAGTTGCTAGCATTGGCAGACCCTTGGTGGGACAGTCCTGGGGACCCAACAGGGCAAGAGTGTATCACATGTATCACAGCACTGCTACTGGAGTGGGCAGGATCACAGGTAACTGCAGACCCTGGCAGCCAGTCCTTGAGTCCCTGATGGAGAAGGCCCTGCAGGCATTGCAGCAGTTCCACCACTATAGAAGGCCAGTGACAGTGGCAGCAGGCCCCAGGCAGGCCAGTCCTAGGGCCTTTGGGAAGTGTACATGGGTATGTAGTGGTTCTGCTGGTCATTAGGCCATTAGCTCTCAAGCTCTGGGCAGCACATGCTTTGGCACCCTCTCTCTTGAAGATGGCCTCCCTGAGGTACTATATCACCTGTTCCCTGGGGTACAGGCCACTGCATTGTCTCAGGTGCTGAGTTCACATCACAGCCCTGTAGCCTTCTGGATTAGATGATGATAAGACCTCAGAAATGCAGAGATGCAGGACCTCTGGGGCTTCTGGGCAGGGTACATTTTAGCAGTGACTCTGTTCTCAAAATGCAGTAGCCTGGGTTCCAGAGAATGGCTGGGAGGAGGTGGGAACTCAGCATAAATTCCCTCCCTAAACTAGTCTTAAGACCTGTGAATACTGTAGGGCTCCCTTGCAGCTAGAATTGCAGGTATTTGTGGTAGGAATGTGGACTTCTAGGGATCTCCTGCCTTTTCTCACAACGGAGAGTCTCTCTTGGCTTTGAACCAATCCCAGGGCTCTTCACTTCCTTCTCTATGCTGCCTTCCCAAGTTCCAGTGCCTCAGAGGTGCCTCTATCACTTCTTTACTGTATTCTATTGTTTTCCCATGTATTCTGTTGTTCTTCCTAGGCATGCAGTTTGCCATGTAGTTATCTACTTGTTGCTTTTTTCTTTTTGTGTGGAGGAAGCATCCCATACTCCTCAGCTATCTTGATAATGTCTCTCAAGTTTTCTAGGTGGCAAAGATTTATTTCTAGTTCACTGCCACACTGAAAATACACCTCTTTGGAGTGACAGCCTTTGCATGTTTTACCTGTTAGAAACCTGTTATTTTTTCTTTCTTTCTTTCTTTTTTTAATTGTACTGTAGGTTCTGGAGTACATGTGCAGATCTTGCAGGATTGTTGCATAGGTACATACATGGCAAGGTGGTTTGCTGCCTCCATCCCCCCATCACCTATATCTGGTATTTCTCACCATGTTATCCCTCCCCAAACTCTCCACCCCCTGCTGTCACCCACTTAGCACCCCCTCCAACAGACCCCACAGACCCCAGTGTGTGATGATCCTCTCCCTGTGCTCATGTGTGTTCTCATTGTTCAACACCCACCTATGAGCAAGAACATGGGGTATTTGGTTTTCTGTCCTTGTGTCAGTTTGCTGAGAATCATTGTTTTCAGATTCGTCCGTGTCCCTACAAAGAACATGAACTCATCCTTTTTTTATGGCTGTGTAGTATTCCATGGTGTACATGTGCCATGTTTTCCCTGTCCAGACTATCATTGATGGGCATTTGGGTTCGTTCCAGGTCTTTGCTATTATAAATAGTGCTGCAGTGAACATACATGTGCATGTGTCTTTATAATAGAACGATTTATAATCCTTTGGGTATATATCCAGTAATGGGATTGCTGGGTCAAATGGCATTTCTATTTCTAGATCCTTGAGGAATCGCCACACTGTCTTCCACAATGGTTGAACTAATTTATACGCCCACCAACAGTGTAAAAGTCTTCCTTTTTCTCCACATCCTCTCCAGCATCTGTTGTCTCTTGATTTTTTAATGCCATTCTAACTGGTGTGAGATGGTATCTCAATGTGGTTTTGATTTGCATTTCCCTGATGACCAGTGATGTTGAACATTTTTTCATATGTTTATTGGCCTCATAAATGTCTTCTTTTGAAAAGTGTCTGTTCATATCTTTCACCCTCTTTTGAATTTTTTTTTCTTGTAAATCTGCTTTAGTTCTTTGTAGATTCTGGATATTAGGCCTTTGTCAGATGGGTAGATTGCAAAAATTTTAAAAAGCAAGAAAAAAAAAAAGAAACCTGTTATTATCCCATCCCATTATCACATTGAGTAGGGCCTGATGCTTTGTCTCCTATCTATTATGCACCCACAAATGACAAAATGATAGTTAAAAGTCACTAGGATTTAATAGAATATAATCTAAAGCTGCCCTCAGATCTCTTATTTTCCAAGATTTCTGCTTTCACTGTGCCTTTGGCCTGTTTGCTTGTTGTTTAGTTTTATTCTAGCTATGCAACACATTAAAAAAGATAGATTTTTAAATATTTTGTGCAAAATTTCCATTGTTTTTGGTCTCATGTTTGTGCAAATTTATTTTCCTCAGAAGTACTAGAAATGGAAATGTAACATTTTCTTTTAGAACTTGCCCCTTTTTCCATAAAATGTATTCAGGTTTAGAAATAACACAGTGAATTTTTACTGAAAATTTCTAAATTTTGGATAAATTTATAGGAAAAACTAAATTTGTTTTTTTCTTTATTACACTGACCAGAACCTCCAGTAAAATATTGAATAGAAGTTTTGAGGAGGTGTTCTCAATTTTAAGTGGAAAATATTGCCTCACATCTTGAAGTATGGTGCTAGCTGTGGGGATTTTTGAAGAAGCTATTTATCAAGTTGAGGAAGTTCCTTTCTATTCCTTGTTGCTCAGTTTTTTGTTGTTGTTGTTGTTGTTTTTAAGATGGAGTCTGGCTCTGTCACCCAGGCTGGAGATAAGTGGTGCGATCTCAGCTCACTGCAACTTCTGCCTTCTGGGTTCAAGCGATTCTCCTATCTCAGCCTCCCCAGTAGCTGGGATTACAGGCACCTACTACCTCCCTCAGCTAATTTTTGTATTTTCAGTAGAGATGAGGTTTTACTGTGTTAGCCAGGATGGTCTCAGTCTCCTGACCTTGTGATCTGCCCACCTTGGCCTCACCAAGTGCTGAGATTACAGACGTGAGCCACTGTGTCCAGCTGTTGCTGAGTTTTTATCCTGAAAAGGTATTTGATTTTGTTAAATGCTTTTTCTGCATTAATTGAGCAATCATACAGTTATGTTCTTTCCTCTATTAGTATGGTATATTCTATTAATTGATTTACAAACATTAAACTAACATTGCATTTCTGCAATAAATCCCACTTGATTATAGTATGTATGCAGCTAGACTTAGTTTACTAATAGTTTAAGGACTTTGCATGTATATTCATGAAGGATATATTGGTTGGTAGTTTTGTGTTTTTTCTTTTGATATCTGTCTGGTTTTGGTGTCAGATAATAGAGAGTTATAGAATGAGTTGCATATTCCTTATTTTCTGAAAGGTTTGCAAATAATTAATTTCGTCTTTAAATATTTATATAATTTACCAGTTATATACTCTGGGCCTGAGATTTTCTTTATGGAGAGATTTTAGTAACTAAGTGATTTTACTTGTTACAGATATATTCATATTATCTTTCTTCCTGAGTCAGTTTTACTAATATGTGTGTTCCTAGGAATTTGTTCACCTAAGTTATTTGCTTTTCTGTTCTTGTGTCAGTTTGCTGAGAATGATGTATGTATTCCCTTATGTATTAGAAATAAAGTTGTTCACCATAAGATATAGTATACCCTAAATTTTTTTAACTTCTGTAGGATCCGTAGTGGTAGCTACTGTTTCATTCCTGATTTTGATGGCTTGTTTTCCTTCATTTTTGTCTTGGTCAACCTAGCTGACAGTTGATAATTTTACTGATCTTTCAAAAAACCAACTTTTTACTTTACTGATTTTTCTCTGAGTTTTATTTTATTGTTTCATTAATTTATACTATAACCCTTATTTCCTTCCTTAAGCTTGTTTTGAGTTCAGTTGTTTAAATTTTCTAGTTTCTTAACGTGGAATTTTAATTTGCTGATTTTAACTTTTTCTGTTACAGGTGTTCAAAGATATAGATTTCATTCTAACCACTGTTTAACTGCATTTCTTAGCTTTTAACATGTGCTTTTATTTTATTTCAATACATTTTGTTTTCCTTTGTGCATTGTTGATGCATGAGTAATAACATCAAATATTTATAAATATATTCGAATATTAGTATATTAGAGTGTGCTATTCAATTTCCAAATATCTGGAAGTTTCCCAAAATGCATGTTGTTGATTTCTAACTTAATTCTGCTGTAGTTGGAGACCATATGCATTATGATTGCAGTTAAACTTATGAGGCTTGCTTTTAGATCTAAAGTGTGTCTCATATTTAGTTGGATATTGTTTTTTTATCTAGTCTGGCAATTCCTTCTTTCCATTTGAATATTTATTCTATTTTTATTTGAAGTATTTATTGATAGCATGGATTTATGTCTGCCATTTTGCTATTTTCTACATATCTTATGTTAGTTTTCTTCATTTGTTCCCACTTAACTCTTTTCTTTGTTAAATAGATATTTTAGTATATCATTTTAATTATGTTTTCTTTATTTTTCAGGTTATGTTTTTTAGTGCTCTGGGGATTACAAAATATTCTTATCACATTTTAGATGAATACTAACTCAATAATGTCAAAGCAAAATTACTAGCATATTCTAGTCTAGCATATGACCTGTCATGGGAAATGTCCATGAGCGCCAGGAAAGAATGGCCTTTCTGCCCTCTTGGGGTGGATTGTTCTATAAATGCCAGGTCAAATTGCTTGAGAGTGGTGTGCAAGTCTTTTACCCCTTTTGATTTTCTATTTAGTTACTTCATCAATTATTGAGAATAGGATTGGAATCACCAGCTGTTGGACTATCTATTTCCTTCTTTTAATTCTGCCAGCTTTTCCCTTATGTATTTTAGGGTATTGTTTATGACTATGTATACATTTATATTTGTTACGGTTTTTTCCCTCTAGTAATATTTCTTAAAGCTTATTTTGTCTGACCTGCTTTGGGTTTACTGCATGTTATATTTTCTTTCCTTTTACTTTCAACCTGTTTGTGTTTTTTGGATCTAAAGTGTGTCTCTTATATTCAGTTAGATATTGTTTTGTTATCTAGTCTTGCAACCTCTTCTTTCCATTTGAATATTTATTCTATTTTCATTTGAAGTATTTATTGATAGCTTGGATTTATTTCTGCCATTTGCTATTTTCTATGTTGGTTTTCTTCATTTGTTCCCACTTGACTCTCTTCTTTGTTAAATAGATATTTTAGTATATCATTTTAATTATATTTATTTTACAGATTATATTCTTGGTGCTCTGGGGATTACAAACTATTTCTTCATTTGTCACACTTTAGATGAATACTAACTTAATTTTGTTAAAGAAAAAATACTTTGCACTAGTACAGGTCTATTTTTCTTCTGTCTCCTTTGTTTTATTATTGTCATATATGTATTATGTGTATATTAAAACCCAAAGATACAGTGTTACTGGTTTTTACAATCTTATGTCTTATCACTAAATGTAGAAAGAAAAAGATATACTTACACAGTCTTTTATACATACTTACATATTTACCTTTTTCAGTGCACTTTATTTCTTTGTATGGATAAATTTTCATGTCTAATGTCATTTCCTATAAGCTTCAAAGAATTTCTTTAGTATAGTCTATAATGGAGATCTGCTAGTATCAGCTTTTCTCAGCCTTTTCAAATTTGTTAACGTAAGTATTTTGCTTTTTTAAAAAAATCTTTTTTTTTAATATAGAATGATTTGTTGATTCTTTTTATCAGTACCTTTTTCAGACTATGTTGTTCTGTTGCCTTCTGGCTTCTACTCCTTCTGATGAGAAGTAAGCTATTAATTGTAATGTTGTTTCCATGTATGTGATAATTTGTTTATCTCTTGGTGTCAAGATTTTCTCTTTATCTTTTGTTTTAACAGTTTGACTATATGTGTCTAAGTGCAGATTATTTGTGTTTATCCTAGTTAGGTTCTTGAACTTCGTGGATGTATAGACTAATGTCTTAAAATTGGGACATTTTCATGATTATTTATTTAAATTGTATTCCTTTCTCTTTATCTTCTCCTTCTGGGACTAACTTTACGTATATATTAGTTTGAATGTTGATGTCCTACAGGTGTCTTGGGGCTCAGTTCATTTTCCATGTTCTTTAAACAGGGTTAACTTAATTTCCTTGATTATAATAGCTGCTTTCAAGTTTTCATCAGCTAAATATAACATCAGAACTCACTCAGACAATTTCTGTTGACATTTTTTCTGTGTCACATTTTTCTTTTCTTTTCTCTATTCCTCTCTTAAATCTTTCTTGAAAATTCGAAATTTTAGGTAATATGACAACTCTAGATCCTGATTTTTCACCTCTGAGTGATGTTTTTTAGTTTGTTTCTTTTAATGATATTTTGTTTGGTAACTTACCTGGACTAAATCTGTGAAACTTATTCCCCACAATGTGTGCTGTTGATGTCTCTTCACAGTTATATTTAATTACTGTAATTTTTCATTTCTGTTTTTAAGCCTGACTTCTTGTGGGTTACCCATTTGTCTGTGTAGTTTAACATTTGTAAGTGATTTATCAAACTTTCTTCTCAAATGCCTCAAACCAGTAAGGCTTTTATTCTAATTGTGGATCTGTATGGTTTGGGGAACACATTCAAAGTTTAGGCAGTATTTAAATCTATTACAGCTTCTACTTTCCACCAGGTCTTTTCATGTTTCTGCTCCTTATGTAAACAGGTTCAGAGTCAGCCAGGAATATGTGAATAGCTTTCAGTCTTTCTTAAGTTTGTGTGTAGCCCTCCTACTACAGGAATTTGTGGAGAGCTTATTCAGGCCCTCAATGGCTATTTATTTCCTTGATGTCCTTGTTACATTTGGATGAAGCCATAGGCTAGCTGAGCCACTGGATTTACCCATTTGTCAACTTCTGAGACAACTACTGCTACTAACAATATTGGTAGGCATGGAGTTTTTACAAGTTCAGCTCCTAATCAAATGAGACTTCTCTGGCAATGATGTTAATGGTCATAGCTTGACTTTCTTTGAGCTGTGGTATGGAGTTTTGGTTCAGGGGTAAAGGAGAAGGGAAGAATGCCCATAGACTTCTACTGTTCTTACCTAAAGTTTAGTGATTATTCATGAATAATCACTTTTCCATTTGTTTCCTGCCTTTGGTCTTTGGCTGGTTGACAGAGTTTCAAAGTGATTATTTTGGCAATTTTGTCAAGTTTGATTATTGCTCATTGGGAAGAAGATCCACTAAGCACGTGACAATGCCATACTCTATCATGTATTATGTAATGTCACCTCAGACTCACGCATGATGGTTAATGCTGTCAACATAGTCAACTACTACTTGAAAGTGACATTAAATTTTGATTTATGTTCACTTTAGGAGGGCATCTGAATTTTTTAGTTTGGTTTAGTTAATGTTTTTATTATAACACCATTGATTTGCTCATTCATTTATTGAGTACTAATTGTGCTCTGGGATCTGCTCTAATTTCTAAGATATAAGAATGTATGAGAAAGTCCCTGCCTTCCATGAATTCAGTCCACAGGGAGAGACAAACTAAAAGTAATAATTATAGTAAGTTCCAATACATTCCAATACAGGATGTTAAATAGAGCTGAGGAGAGCACCAGAAAAACCATGCCTGTCCATATCAGTAGTTGACAAACTGTGCTGCCATTGATTGGTACTCAGAAGGGTAGGAGTGAGCAAAGTAGTGACAATAGATAGGAGCTTCCTCTTAAGCTAAATTAGACAAAATGATAATTTATGTATCACTGACATAATTATAGTGATAGAAGCATTTCATTTGGAAATATTTTTGAAAATCTTTAAATACTATATCAATTTAACACATCATACTTTTACAAAGATGCTATTTCTTTTAACTCAAGCATTAAAAGAAAAACAGAGATATAGACAAATGGAGCATAACAGAGGCCTCGGAAGCAGCACCACACATCTGCAACCATCTGATCCTTGACAAACCTCACAAAAACAAGCAATGGGGAAAGGATTCCCTGTTTAATAAATGGTGCTTGGAAAACTGGCTAGCCATGTGCAGAAAGCAGAAGCTAGAACCCTTCCTGACACCTTACACTAAAATTAACTCCAGATGGATTAAAGACTTAAACATAAGACCTAACACCATAAAAACCTTAGAAGAAAACCTAGGCAAAACCATCCAGGACATAGGCATAGGCAAGGACTTCATGACTAAAACACCAAAAGCAATATCAACAAAAGCCAAAATAGACAAGTGGGACCTAATTAAACTCCAGAGCTTCTGCACAGCAAAAGTAACAGTCATTAGAGTGAATCAGCAACCAGCAGAATGGGAAAAAATTTTTGCAATCTACCCATCTGACAAAGGGCTAATATCCAGAATCTATAAAGAACTAAAACAGATTTACAAGAAAAAAACAAGCCCATTCAAAAGTGGGCAAAGGATATGAACAGACACTTTACAAAAGAAGACATACATGAGGCCAACAAACATGAAAAAATGCTCATTATCACTGGTCATTAGAGAAATGCAAATCAAAACTGCATTGAGATACCATCTCACAACAGTTAGAATGGCGATCATTAAAAAACCTGGAGAAAAAAGTTGCTGGAGATGATGTGGAGAAATAGCAACACATTTACACTGTTGGTGGGAGTGTAAATTAGTTCAACCACTGTGGAAGACAGTGTGGTAATTCTTCAAGGACCTAGAAATGGAAATTCCATTTGACCCAGCAATCCCATTACTGGGTATATATCCAAAGGATTATAAATCATTCTACTATAAGGACACATGCACACGAATGTTCATTGCAGCGCTGTTTACAATAGCAAAGACCTGGAACCAACCCAAATGCCCATCGATGATAGACTGGACAGGAAAATGTGGCACATATATACCATGGAATACTATGCAGCCATAAAAATGATGAGTTCGTGTCCTTTGTAGGGACATGTATGAACCTGGAAAGCATCATTCTCAGCAAACTGACACAAGAACAGAAAATCAAACACCACATGTTCTCACTCACAAGTGGGTATTGAACAATGCGAACACATGGACACAGGGAGGGGAGCATCACACACTGGGGTCTATTGGGGGGAACTAGGGGAGGGACAGCAGGGGGTGGGGAGTTGGGGAGGGATAACATGGGGAGAAATGTCAGATATAGGTGATGGGGAGGAAGGCAGCAAACCACATTGCCATGTGTGTACCTATGCAACAATCTTGCATGTTCTTCACATGTACCCCAATACCTAAAACACAATAAAATATATATTTAAAAACAGAAAAAGAAAATATTTTTGTTAATACCCAGACTACCAGGTATGTTTTTAAAATAATTTCAACTTTCATTTTGGATTCAGGGGACACATGTGGCAGGTTTGTTACTGATGCTGAGGTTTGTGATACTATTGATCCCATCACCCCATCACTGAGCATAGTACCCAATAGTTAGTTTTGTAACCTTTAATACCCTTCCTACCTTGCCCACAGAAGTCCCCAGTTTCTATGGTTGCCATGTTCATATCCATGAGTAACCAATGTTTATCTCTCACTTATAAGTGAGAATATGCACTATTTGGTTTTCTGTTCCTGTGCTAATTCACGTAGAATAATGATATCTAGCTGTATCCATGTTGCTGCAAAGGACATGATTTTATTATATTTTATGGCTGCATAGTATTCCATGGTGTATATGTGCCACATTTTCTTTATCCAATCTACCATTGATGGGCACCCAGGCTAATTCCACGTCTTTCCTATTGTGAATAGTGCAGTGATGAAAATGCAATTGCATCTGTATTTTTGCTAGAATGATTTATGTTCTTTTAGATATATACCCAGTCATGGTATTGCTGGGTCAAATAGTAACTCTGTTTTAAATTTTTTGAGAAATCTTCAAACTGCTTTCCACAGTGGCTAAACTGATTTACATTCCCACCAACAGTATGTAAGCATTCTCTTTTCAGTGCAGCCTTACCAGCATCTGATGTTTTTTGACTTTGAAATAATAGCCACCCTGACTGGTGTAAGATGGCATCTCTTTGTGGTTTTGATTTGCATTTCTTTGGTGACTAGTGATGTATGGAATTTTGTTTCATGTTAGACCATTTGTATGTCTTCTTTTGAGAGGTAACTCTTCATGTCTTTTGCCCATTTTTTAGTAGGCTTATTTGTATTTTGCCTGTTGATTTGTTTAAGCTTTTTAGAGATTCTGGATATTAGACATTTTTCAGATGCATAGTTTGTGAATATTTTCTTTCATTCTGCAGGTTGTCTCTTTATACTGTTGATAGTTTCTTATGCTGTGCAGGAGATCTTTTATTTAATTAGATCCCACTTGTCAATTTTTGTTTTCATTGCAGTTGCTTTTGAGTACTTAAATAAATTCTTGCCCAAGGCAAATGTCCAGAATGGTTTTTCTTAGGTTTTCTTTTGGGATTCTTATAGTTAAAGATCTTATATTTAAATCTTTATTAATCTATCTTGAATCAATTTTTATATATAGTGAAAGATAGGGGTCCAGTTTCATACTTATGCATATGGCTAAATAGCTATCCCAGTCCCATTTATTGAATAGAGGGTCCTTTCCCACATTGCCTATTTTGTCAACTTTGTTGAAGATCAGATAGCTGTAGGTATGCAACTTTATTTCTGCATTCTCTATTCTGTTCTGTTGGTTCATGTGTCTGTTTTTGTACCAGTACCATGCTGTTTGGGTTACTGTAGCTTTATAGTATAGTTTGAAGTCAGGTAATGTGATTCCTCCAGCCTTGTTGTTTTTGCTTAGGATTGCTTTGGCTATTCAGGCTCTTTTCTGGTTCTGTATGAATTTTAGAATAGTTTTTTCTAGTTCTGTGAAAAATGACCTTGGTAGTTTGATAGGAATAGTGTTGAATTTGTAGATTGCTTTGGGCAGCTTGGGCATTTTAATGATATTGTGTTCTTCCAATCCATGAGCAGGGGATGTTTTTCCATTTGTTTGTGTAATCTGTGATTTCTTTCAGCACTGTTCTGTAGTTCTCCTTGTAGAGATCTTTCATCTGATAGGAACTTCAGAGCATGGAAAGCAGTTTGTGTGAGGGCAAAGCTCATGATCACGTAATATCTGAAAACTCAGACTTTAGAGGGTACATGTTGATTAGCAGTAGAAGACAGAACTTAGCTAGAAGATATATGTACACTTGCTAAGCATTCCAGCCTTTATCCTCTGGACCACAAGACGCCAGCAAGGTCTTTAATAATCAAATTACTTTTTGTTTTTATTTTGTCTTGGCATTTATGGCTGGCAGCTCTGTGAGAGACAGATTACAGATCAAGCAAATAGATTTTTTTGCTTCTTGAAAGTTGAGAGAAGGGTAGTGTCAAAAAGAGTGGCCAAATTAATAAAGTGTTTATGATACAAAATTGACAATATTTATTCATATTGAAATAAGGAAGAATGTAGGTGGCTAAATGGGTACAGAGGAATTATCTGAGGGCCATGGAGAGAAGCTCTTGGGGAGCTGCCAAACAAGAAATTAACCTAAACACAACCCCAGAAGTCAAAGAAGCTGTCCATATGAGTCATTAAGTAAGAGGGCAGGTAAAGAGAAAATCCAGGCAAGAACAAATGTACAGAGATCTTGGAAACCATGCTAAACAGACAATTTTAGCAGAGGATCTATAGTGGATTCTAAGCAGATTTTATGAGCTGCAAAGAGCATAGGGAAAGTGAGTTTGGGCACACTGGCTCATGCCTGTAATCCCAGCACTTTGGGAGGCCAAGGTAGGCAGATCACATGAGGTCAGGAGTTTGAGTCCAGCCTGGCCAACATGGTGAAACCCTGTCTCTACTAATAATATAAATGTTAGGCAGGCATGGCGGTGCACACCTATAATCTCAGCTACTAGGGAGGCTGAGGCATGAGAATTGCTTGAATTTGGGAGGTGGCGGTTGCAGTGAGCCGAGATCGTGCCACTGTACTTTCAGGCTGGGAAACATAGTGAAACTGTGGGAAAGAAATAAAAAATGACTAAAGCTCATGCCTTTAGTTTGTGTGAAGCTGGAGCTGTATGAAGCTCCAATCTATCATGGTCCTTTCAGCACTCTTTTATCTTTAATAAAAATTTGGAATTAATCTAAACCCTTGTTGAAGTGAAATCAAGATATAAGGAGAATGGTGTTGATTATTAATTATCTCCCAACTAATGTACTTCCTGTGGGTGACTCAGACACTGCACAGAGACCTTCATTAACTCTGAAATCACCAAGGAATCATTCAGAAAGCAGCTCCTTAAATACCTAATAGTTAGTACTGCCAAAGTGTTAATGCACCTTTTCGAAGCATTAGGGAACTGGGCAGATACAAATAGATGCGATGACGATGTATAAAACATAAATTAAGACATACTTCATCTTTGATTTACACTGCTTAAAGAGGGCCTTTTTAAAGTGTGAGATTCTGTGAGCTAATATTTCCTGTCCACGACATTGTAATGTTTTTAATTGTGAACCATCCAGATTTGCTCTTAGTATGAATCAAATTTTTTATTTAATTAAGCCAGCTTATCTGTCACTCATCATAATTAATCCATTCCTATCTAATTACTTTTTCATTTTCAGAACCAATCATCATCTATTAATACAAATACAGGAAAATTGGAGTCAATTTTTAATATAAATAAGAGCACAGAATGCCCATTGCATATGGACATTCTTCACATATTTAGAAAGGCTCAAAATAACTGAGTTGATATTCTGTCACAAACACAGAAACCAGAAAAGAAATATTTCAGTTCATTCATTTACCTCATGACACCAACTACCTAAATACCATCATTTCCCAAAATTTCACAGTCTTGCTTTTATTAAACCATCCAATGATGAATTATAATGTAGGAAGCCTTTCTGTTTCTGGAGGCAATTGAAGGGAAACCATGCCTGTAGTTCATTTTTGTCACTGGTGCATATGTGGCTTTTTTCATTCACTCATTTATTAATTGAGCAAGACTCCAATCATTGGAGATGCAGCCATGAATGAGGCAAAAGAAGGATCCACCTCCCTTTGAGCTTAAATTTCAGTGAGGGAAGCAGACAATAAACAGATAACAACAATGATGAGTTACCCACAAACAATTAAAGTGGTAAAGGGTGATTCAGTGACTTCTATAGGTGGAGTGCTCAGAGAAGGCATCTCTGAGGAGGTGTCATTAAAGCTGACAGTGAAATGACAAGAGGTATCATGATATGATCACAAGACTAAGCATTCCAGGATGACATCACAGCTAAAGCAAAGGCCCTTGAGTTGGAATACAATCTAGGAATCAAGTGAAGGCCAGTGCTGTTGCAGGGACATAAACAGGAAAGTAGTAAGAGATGAGCTTAGGGAGAGAGAGAACACTCAACGTAAGGAGTGTGCATTTCATTCCAAGGTTCGTGAAGAGCTGATGGGGGTTTTAAACGAAGTGGTGATGTGATCTGATTTACATTTTGGAAAAATCAGTCTGCTTGCTCCATGAAGAATGAACCAAAGGGGGCAAGCATAAAAACAGGGAGATGGATTCTGGATGAAAGGTGAGTACAGCTTGCATCTGATAGCATAAGGGACAGAAGTAGATTAACTCAAGTTTTGTTTAATGGTAGAGGGAGAGAAGTTATTGATATGTTGGCTTTTGGAGAGCATATTATAGAAAGAAAAGAATCCATCAAGGGTAATTCAACTTTTTTTTTAATATCATAAGCTTTAGAACCTTAACATCACTTAGTCATTTCATGTATTTATTCCACTGGTCATTGCAAAGGTTGATTCTTTTCACAGTTGCGTATTTCCTTGGTTAGAGCAAACTATGGTATATGGCTTTCTAGATTCAAATCTGAGTTTTCTAATTTAGTGGCCATATGCTCTTGAGCAAGTTTTCTAACCCCTCTGCCCTTTAGTTTCTTTGCCTAAGAAACATGGTAATAATGTTACCTATTTCATAGGGTTGTGGTCAGAAGTGACAAAGAAATGCAAATAGAAGTACTTAGCACCCTACTGGACTGCAGGAAGCACTCACTAAATGTTAGAAATTACTACGTGCTATAGCAAAAGAATTTATTAACAGAGTAAGCAGACAACCTACAGAATGGGCTAAAATATTCACAAACTATGCATCCAACAAGGGTCTAATATCCAGAATCCATAGGAAACTTGAACAAATCAAGCAAAAACCAAATAACCCCACTACAAATTGACAAAGACATGAGCAGACACTCCGTAAAAGAAGACATACAAGTCGCCAAAAAACATGAAAAAATGCTCATCATCACTAATCATCAGAGAAATGCAAACCAAAACCACAGTGAGATACAGTATCACTCCAGTCAGAATGGCTATTACTAAAAAGTTCAAAAACAACAGGTGCTGGCAACACTGCAGAGAGTCGGGAATGCTTATACACAGTTGGTAGAATTGTAAATTAGCTCAGCCACTCTGGAAAAGTTCTGCGATTTCTCAAAGAACTTAAAATAGAGAGCTACCATTTGACCCAGCAATCCCATTGCTAGATGTATACCCAAAGAGAAATAGATCATCATACCAAAAGGACACATGCACTTATATGCTCATTGCTGCACTATTCACAATAGCAAAGACATGGAACCAACCTAGGTGCCTATCAGTGGTGAATTAAATAAGAAAATGTGGTACATATACACCATAGAATACTACACAGCCAAAAAAAGAGAATGCAATGTTCTTTGCAACAACATGGAGGCAGCTAGAGGCCATAGTCCTAAACTAATTAATGCAGGAACAGAAAACCAAATACTGCATGTGAGGTAAACATTGAGCACACATGGACATAAACATGAGAACAATAGACACTGTGGATGGCTAGTGGCGGGAGGAAAGAGGGGAGGGTGTGAGTCGAAAATAATAAATTTCAACTCACTTGAAATGTATTACTCCCAGGTAATAAACCTACATATGTAACCCCTGTATCTAAAATAAGAGTTGAAATTTTTTAAAAAAAGAAAAAATATGTACTAAATTTCTCTTATCCTCCTTACAATTGCACATTCAAGTCTCAGTACCTAGAAATGAGTTAACACATTTTTAAGATACAAAAATTTCTGTTTCTTATATCGTCACATAATTATTTTTGTATGATTTAGATACTATTTTTCAAAATTTCTTAACCTTTTTGAATATATTTTTACCTTCTAAATCTGGCAGTATTTGTTTCTTTTTAAAGTGATTTTTTGGCCAGTATTTTATTGAGGATTTTCACATCAATGTTCATCATGGATATTGGCCTGAAATTTTCTTTTTTAGTTGTGTCTCTGCCAGGTTTTGGTATCAGGATGATGTTGGTCTCATAAAATGAGTTAGTGAAGATTCCTTCTTCCTGCATTGTTTGGAATAGTTTCAGAAGGAATGGTACCAGCTCTTCTTAAAGTGGTTTTTTTTTTGTTATTTGGGTTTTGAAAAACTGCTAAGGGCTTTTAGAGAGATTTAGTGAGCATTATCAGCTTTATTGTGAAGTTAGTATTTTCAGCTCTTAAAATGGAGGGAGGAGGGGCCTTCTGATCTCAAGATTATATAAATTATGTGAAAGCTTAATATAACTGCCTCCATCAGTGCCACAACACCGCATGGGCCCCACTTTAATGGGCAGCTCCTCCGGTGGATGTCCTGCTTTCTGTTTGGACTTAGTACCATATTGAATCTAAGGCTGGAAAATACCCTATTTGTTTAGATCACAGGATAATCCAGAAGATCTTATATTTCTCTGAATCTTTGATTTCCATGTAAACACTGGTTTCTATCACTGCCAGGCTGCAGCTGCATTTCAGACTTTCTTGATGGGTTATTTGCTTCTCAAAATAGGCTTGAGAACAGTAGGAAAATAGAGTAGGTCAGCACAGCATATGGTTAAATTTTCATGGACAGATGTGTTCAAGAATAATGGGGAAATTCTTTTAAATTGTTATCTTTGTTATAAATGTGGTATGCAGATGTTTCATAGTTATGGCTGGGATTGAGGTACTTTTAGCAAATGGTACTTTTCATAAGATAACACATTTATCTAATTTTTGAAAAGTATACTCATGTTTCACTGAAAGTATCTGGGCAAGGAACAGCCTCTTGGCTCTTAGAATCTTACAATACTATCCTTGATGCAGAATTGTTCAGCACAGGTGACTTTGGAATTCCTTTCTATGCAAAATATTCGACACTATATGCACACATGTTTTGTGATTCTTCAAGTTGCAGGTTCTATGTTTCTTCTTGTATTTTGTTAATGACAGGAGATAATATTTTTTATTTCAGAAGGTTTACATGGTATGACACAGGTAAAATAGTTTCTGTCTCTGTTATAATAAGCCCAGAGTGATAGATGTCACTTTATGAACCACTGGCCAATCAAATCTACAGTGGGTGGAATCTGCTATGGTAGGTTTTCATGCTTGTTTCTATACTGTGCTAACCTTTGTAAAATGTCACAATATATCTGAATATTCTAGGTAGCAATGGTATAGTCTGAGATGTTTTGGGAAATCAATCCTGTTATTTCACAACACAGCACCTCAACTTGATTATATTACTGTTAGTATTTATTTTTAGGTATTCATTTTTTTGCCAGAAATATATGTGTGGACATACTCACTTCCTCTGTGTTTGTCTTTCTACTACAGATACGGGAGCAGAAAGACAGGCACTAAGAGAAAATGTATATCCTAAACTGAGAGAATTCTGCAGAGAAAACTATGGATTGGAATTTCAGGTAATTCTAGTGTTCATTTCATCTGCAGTTACGTCCAGTTAAGTAACTAGTGTTTGTTTATTGTCACAACTTGAGTTTGAGGTCCTGAAAACTTTTATTTCTTCAAGCATGAGTAAAAAGAAACACTGACAAACAGAAATAAAGTACTTAGTCATTTTTGATGTTTAGTTCTTTTATGCTATGCTTCTTGGACCCTTCCTGGTATAGGCTCATCTTTTTATTTGAATCATATTTATTTGCCTTTTTGATAGTATCCACTATTTTCAAAGAGGTGAAGGTTGCCGAGCACCTCAGTTTAAGCTATGGCTTCTAGAAATGTTTTGCACGTAAAAATAACAACCAACTTTTTTCAAACTATTTCCATTCAGCAGCCTGGCCTGTCCTTGCCTCCTATTTTGCCTTTAACTTTTTATTCACATTGTATAACATCCTTTTTGCTAAGCATTTCAGAGCTACACCATTTACTCCCACCAAAAAATTATATCAACCTTTCAAGAGACAGTAACAGCACACGTCATTGCTAAAGTTCATGAACATCCTAACATTTTAATACAACATTGATTTTGCCATCTAATGGTAAAGTGCTTGAAAACATTGGATGTATCTTGGGCATCCAAATGTTGAAAACGTAAATGGCTCCTGCAACAGATAACATTATTTAGTCAGAATTTTTCTGCCTCATTTGTGATGGAAATCCTAACTCTCCAGTGCTATCTAAACTACACATTTACATTGTCAAGTGATGAATATGTAATAGAGGTTTGTGGTACAGAAGTGCAAAATGCATCATTGGTGGTGGAAGAACATTTCACCCTTCGTTTGTTTCCTCCCAGATAAATATTTTATCTTGGTATACTCATGATGCCTTCTAATATGATGTATAAAGTCACAGTCTCGAAATGGCTTCAATCTCAATGCATAATGTCAGTCACCACCAGGCCATGATGACACACACATTGAATCGTCACTCATAAGTCACCATTTACTTGATAAATTGTGAACCTGAATTAAATTCCTTGACATTAATTCAGCACTACCTTCTCTAGGGAATATGGTTCTACTGATAACAGGGTTCCAATTGTTATATAACTTCCAATATGTTAAGATTCCCTAAGGCTTAGACATTCCTTGGGGACTCAGTTACCATAGAGGAATAAATGTGTTCAAGCATATTAATGCCATCTTTAAGTTTGTTTTGCATCATTTTTGTCAGCAGAGGAAGTTTTTGAGCTGTAGAACAGCTTCTACAAATCATGGTATTGTCTAGGATTAGGTGAGGGAGAAAGAGAAAAAAGTATACTTTCTGAACTAGAGGTAGGCACAGAAGATAGATACAGGCAAAATAAAACTGTGCTAGGCGAGGCCCTTAGAATAAATTGATAGGATCATTCTAGACAGGTGTACTGAATCAGCTGAGGAGATGTTGGAAAACAGAATGACCGCAGTGGGCAGGGAAGACGTAGAACTGAGCCCCAGCTCTCTACAGGTACTGGGAGTGACTCAACCTGCCCATCCTTCAGTTCAGTATCTAAAATAGGAATGGCAACAGCTTACATGTCTGAGGTTGTGTTTAGAATAAAATAAAATATGCAGGGTTACATTTGCTTCCAAGCTCTAGGCTTAACAGGAGCTCACATGCATAATATCTGAATCTTCTAAGAATACACTTTTTGAGTATAGTCTTTTATAGTAGGTTAATTATATACCTTCCTGAGGATATATATTTTTAGAGAGGCAGTTTCCTTCGCTCAGCTGCAACAAAAAACATGGTACCAGAAGCATCATGAACAGCCAGTTTACCCCCACAGTGTCCCTGATTCCATCTTTGGTTGTGCATTGAACCCAGAACATATGAGTTTCCTAGAGTTACTCAAACATACCAATCTACCTCATGCTTGCTTGCCTTTGCTCATGCCATTCTCTTCAACTATGATGCTTTTCAGTCTGGTTCTTCCCCTGCTTCACCTGCTGGATTCTACTCATTCTGAAGACTCTTCCTATCTGACCTGATTTGTGCCACCTTGCGCACTGACACACAGCCCTGTGGGCTTCTTTTGCATCCCTGAACAGCTTAAGCCCATTCATACTTAAGAATTTTACCCTGGCTGTTCTGTCTTGCAGGAATACTCACTCTCTTTATCTTCACACAGCTGCTTTCTTATTGTCACTCGGGTCTTCACTGAAATGTCTCTCCTAGAGATGCTTTCCTTTTTATTATTATTGTTATACTATAAGTTCTAGGATACATGTGCAGAACATGCAGATTTTTTACATAGGTATACACGTGCCATGGCAGTTTGCTGCACCCATCAACCCATCATCTACATTAGGTATTTCTCCTAATGCTATCCATCCCCTGGCTCCCTACCTCCCAACAGGCCCCAGTGTGTGACATTCACCTCCCTGTGTCCATGCATTCTTATTGTTCAACTCCCACTTATGAGTGGGAACATGCAGTGTTTGGTTTTCTGTTCCTCTGTTAGTTTGCTGAGAATGATGGTTTTCAGCTTTATCCATGTCCCTGCAGAGGACATGAGCTCATCCTTTTTATGGCTGCATAGTATTCCATAGTGTATATGTGGCACATTTTCTTTATCCAGTCTATCATTGATGGGCATTTGTGTTGGTTCCAAGTCTTTGCTATTGTAAATAGTGCTGCAGTAAACATATATGTGCATGTGTCTTTATATATGAAAATTCCAAAAATCGGAACACCTCTTCTCTAGAGATGCTTTTCTAGTGACCCCATCTAAAATAACTACTTCTCTTTTGCATCATACTGTTTTAATTCTTTGCAAGAATGTGCCAGTATCAGGTATTTTTTCTTGTTTATGTATTGACTTACTTATTGTCATTCTACCACTAGATTATAAGTTCCATAAAAACAGAGGCTTGTCTATTTTTACAGAATTTCAAAACAGCTGCATTCCTGATCCTATAGTCCTTGGCACATTGGAAAATTCCATGAGAATTTGTTGAATGAATGCTCATGTAAAAAAAAAATGAATGAATGAAGACTCAGCCTAGATATAATTTGTGGAAGAAAGCCTTCTCTAATCCCTCCCACACCTCCCAAGATAGCCCATGTACCCTCCTCTTTGCTTCTCTGAAATTCAGTGTATAACTCTCAATAACCCATCCATTTCATTCAAGAAGTATTTGTTGAGTGCTGACCATATGGCAATCAACATTCTAAGTGCCAGGAATAAAGGAGCAAACCAACCAGTCCCTCTTCTGAGGAGCTTCTAACATTGTTGAGAGAGGCAGACAATATGGATTCCAGGGATAATAAATGCATTTTATTGAATAAATCCTTCTATTTTTTAAATCACAGAAAGTAGGGGTAGGGAATGCCAGGTAATCAGAGAAAGACTTGGTGATAAGGCAATATTTGAGCAGAGATTGACAGAAAGTGATGGAGCAAGTCATGTAGATGTCTGAAGTTGGGGCGAGGAATTCAGGCATAGGGAACAAGGAAAAAGGTCTGAGGTAGGAGTGTGTTTGGAATATTCTAGGAACAATCACACCACCACACTCCAGTCTGGACAACAGAGCGAGACCCTGTCTTAAAAAAAGAAAAAATAGGAACAGTAAAGAAGCCAAGTGTGAGTGAAGAAAATAATTACAGATAGCATCAAAGTAAGATCACATGAGACCTCGTGGGCGATATGACTTACCATTAAGAGAGTTGCTCAGGTTCTATAGTAGAAGAGAATACAAAGGAATGATCAGGAAAATAGAGCAAGCAGGGAGAACTAAAGTAAGTGGGGTAGATAGTGAAACATCATCTGGTTAGGCAAACTTTTCATCGCCTGCCTATAAGTGCCGAAAGTTCTCAGGCCTAGAATTGTCTTATTCAACTTATCTAAATGGCCAAATAGCTGGCACATAGTAATCCATTTAGTTAAATCTTTATTCAATTAAATTAATAGAATATGGAGTTACATTTTAAGCAAGTCCATATACCTTTTATCTATATGCCTGTTTGGCAGGCTATTTTTTGGTATTTTCCTTATTTTTTTCATTTAAACTAAGATATTTAATCAAAATACACTAGAATCTGATTATATAAACTTCAATTAATTCTATATGTGATGTATACAGATATAGGTTGATTACTCAGAGATGGAAACAGTTCAGTGGAAACAACATCAAGCCCACAGAGTGAAGAAAATCCAGGGCATCAGGAAAAGACATGGCATTTAAATAATATGTTATTTGATTTGCAGATATTTATTAAGGACCTCTAGCTACAGAAAAGAGGATAGAAAACAAGAACAAAGAGGATAAATTGGAAAAAAGTAAAGACAGACTGGGGAGAAAGCAGGTGGTGCAGAACCCAATAAATAAAAACCTTGAGATTGTACCCAGAGACACCATCTACTCTTGCTTTTGCATCTCTTCTCCATCCTGATCTAACCCCTACTGCTTCAAAAATGGGACCAACAAAAAGCATCCTAACTGGTTTATTTTCCTACTTACCTGCAGTAGATTGCAAGTCCTTAAGGGAAAGACTGGTTCTTGTTTGTTTTTAAGTCCCCAGGCCTGGAACAGTTTGGCGTTTAGTGGGTATAAGCAGAACTGCCTTACACCATCACCCTACTTGAGTTTCTCTATACAATATAACCAGAGTCATCCTACGTAAATCTCATATTGTGTAAATAAAGGGAGGTGGAGCAAGATGACTAAATAGAAGCTTCCACTGATTGTCCTCCCTGAAGGAACACCAAACTAAACCATTATCCGCACAAAATACCATAAGAACCAAAAATCAGGTGAGTGATCCCAGCACCTGGTTTTAACTTCATATCACTGGAAGGGGCACTGAATAGGGTAGAAAAGACAGACTTGGACTCCCAGTGCCATCCCTTCCTCAACCCCCAGCAGCAGCCACATGGTGCAGAGAAAGAATCTGTGTGTTTGGTGAAGGGAGAGTGCAGTGATGGTGGGACTGTGCATTGGAATTTAGTGCCCCGTCACAGCAGGAAGCAACACTAGGCAGAAATCAGCCGATGCCCACTGAGGCCCATTTAGACTAGGCCTAGTCAGAAAGGAATCACCCCTTCCAGCGATGAGAAACTGAGTTTCAGGAAGCCTTGCCACCATGGGCTAAAGTTTTCTGGGGTCTTGAATAAACTTGAAAGGTAGTCTAGGCCACAAGGACTCCAATTCCTAGGCAAGTGCTGGTGCTGGGCTGGGCTCAGAACCAGTGGACATGGGGTGCATGCAAAATAGCAAGATATCAGCTGGGATGGCCAAGGGAGTGCTTGCGCCACCCCTCCCCCACCCCCAGGCAGTACAGCTCACATCTCTGGGAGAGACACTCCTTCCTTCCACTTGAGTAATGGAGAGGAAAGAGTAAAGAGGACCTTGGCAACTTGGATACCAGCTCAACCACAGTAGGATAAGGCACTGGGCAGAGTCCTGAGTCCCCATTCCAGGCCCTAGCTCCCAGATGACATTTTTATACACACCGTAGGCCAGAAGGGAACCTGCTGCCTTGAAAAAAAAGGACCCAGTCCTGGGAGAATCCATCACTTGCTGACAAAAGAGTCAGCAGTGAATGATCAGCAGTGATACCCAGGCACTGCTCGCCATGGACCTTGGGTGACACTCAGAGAAGTACTGGTTACAGGTATGCCCCAGCACATTCCAGCTGTGGTGGCTATAGGGAGAGATTCCTGCTTTAGAAAAGGAGAGGGAAGAATAAAGGGAAATGTGTCTGGCAATTCAGGTACCAGCTCGGCCATAGTGGGGTAGAGCACTAAGCAGACTCTTGGCATTCCCAGTTCCAGGCCTTGGCTCTCAGATGGTATTTCTGGACCTGCCCTGGGACAGTGGGGAGCCCCTTGCCCTGAAGGGAGAGTCCCAGACCTGAAAGCATTCACTACAAGCTGACCAAGGATTCCTTGGGCCTCAAGTGAATGTTGGCAGTAGCCAGGCAGTACTTGCTGTGAGCTTAGTGTAGTGGTGGCCATGGAAAGAGACTCTTCTTCTCATGGAAAGGGAAGGGAAGACTGGGAAGGACTTTGTCATATGGCTTAGGTGCCAGCTCAGCCACAGGAGAATAGAGGATCAGGTAGATTTCTAAGGCTTCCAACTTCAGGCCCTGGCACATGAAGGACATCTCCGAACCTACCCAGAGCTGGGGACAACTTGCTGCCCTAAAGGGAAGGACGTAAGCCTGGCTGGCATCACCACCTGCTGGCTGTAGAGCCCTAGGTCCTTGAGTGAACACAGACAGTAGCTAGGCAGTGTTATCAAGAGCCTTGAAGGGACTCACTGCTGTGATGGCTTCAGGTCTAACCCAGCATAGTCCCAGTGGTAGTGGTCACAAGAATGCTTGTGTCACCCCTCCCCCAGCTCCAGGAAGCTCAGTACAGAGAGAGGGACTCTGTTTGGGAGAAAGGAAGGGAAGATAGCAAGAGTCTCTGCCTGGTAATCCAGAGAATTATTCTATATTTTATCCAAGCCCATCAAGGCACAAGAGCCACATGTTACTGGGCTTGGTGTACTCCCTAATGCAGATACAGCTACAGTGACCAAAAACGTAGAAAACAAACCCAAGTCCCTTTTAATACCTGGAAACCTTCCCAAGAACAACAGGTACTGACAAGCTCAGACTATGAAGACTACAATCAATACCCAGATTCCAGCAAATCTCAGGAAAACATGATCTCCCCAGATGAGTTCAGTAGGACACCAAGGATCAATCCTGGAGAGACAGGGATATTGTGAACTTTCAGACAGAGAATTAAAAATAGCCATTTTGGGGAAATTTGAAGAAGTTCAAAGTAACACAGAGAATGAATATGGAATCCTATCAGGTAAACTTAACAAATAAATTGGTGTAATTAAAAAGAATCAAGCAGATATTCTGGAGTTTAAAAATGCTGAAGAACGTATCAGAGTCTCTTACCAGCAGAACTGATCAAGCAGAAGAATTAGTGAGCTTGAAAACAGGCTATTTGAAAATATACAGAGAAGAAAAAAGAATAAAGAATGAAGCATGCCTGCAAGATCTAGAAAACAGGCTTAAAAGGGCAACTCTAAGAATTATTGGCCTTAAAGCAGAGATAGAGTGGGGTAGAAAGTGTATTCAAGAGATAATAGCAGAACTCCCCAAACCTATGGAAAAACCAGTATTCAAGTACAAGGTTACAGAACACCAAGGAGATTTAACCCAAATAAGGCTACCTCAAGACATTCAACAAATGCCATATTGTCAGTTTCTTTGCTTAAAAGTTTTTGATGGCTTCCTTCTACCTATAGGATCTCTCTTTAATGTAACTCCATCTTTATTGTCCACTCTTCCCCACATAAATAATCCATGCCAGTCTATCCTCAGCCTGTCCTTGAAGCACTTCTTGCTGATTGCTCATTCCTAACTCTCAAATTCTAGTCACTATAGCTATTTCAATTCTTGCTTCCTATCAGAAATACCTTTTCCTCACCCCTAGCCACCCCACACCCTGTCCTTCACAATCCAGCTGAATGAAGACCTAGCTTTCCCAAGACATCTTTTCTGATTTCTAAATATCTCCCCTTCTACTCTCTCAACTCATAAATCTGTCCCATGTGGCCCACTGGTACACTGAGCCAAGATTGAATCCAGTAGGGCAGGGACTTCTAAAGGACGTGTTTAGCTGATCTGAATACTTAGGGTAACTTCCATTTAAAAAGAAATTTTCATGTGTCTGGCCCTTGAGCTTTATATCACTCTTTAAGAATACCTTCTGATAGCCAACCTCATTAGTGAGCACCTGGTATTTACCTTGATCTTAGTCACAAAGTTAATAAACCTTTTTCTTTACCTCTGACATCCATTGAACCCCAAAGATCTGCCAATTCTACCTCCCTAAATACTTCAGTAATCTGTTCCTTTTGTTCAAATCTGTATTATTGTTACCTTGACTGTTGCCACGGGTACCGTGACTGTTTCCTTTGCCTTCATCTCTGGCTTCTCCTCCCTAATACCAGACTCTTAATCTACTTTACCCATCTGGTTCATCCTCCACTACGTCGCTACAGTGATATTTTTAAAACACCAATCTGACCCTTGTCTGCAAGATACAGTCTATGCTTCTTGGCACAATGTGCGCATTCTTTTTTGCCCCTGCCTATTCTAGAGGCCTTATCCGTGACTTTCCCGCAGACGAGCCTTTCCGAACTGCATTTGGTTCACCAGATGTGTTACTTTTCCCCCTGAATTTTCTCACCCACTGTGCCCTCTGACTGTGGGAGATGAGGGAGGGCCCTAAATTGTCTCCCAGGCAAATAAGTAGAAAAATTTGTCCTCATTCATTAAACTATAGTGAAGTCCTTCTGTGAGATCCCAGAGTACTTTATTTCTAACCTTTACCAGCATGTCATATTTGTTTTAATTAATTTTTAAATGCCCCTCCCCACTAACTGGGAGCTCTTAGAGGTTAGCGATCACATTATTTATATCTTCATATTACCAGAAGCTGTTATAGCAAAGGTCCCCAGCTCCTGGACTATGGCCTCTTGGAAACTGGGCCACGCGGCAGGAGGTGAGCAGCAAGGTAGCATTACCTCCTGAGCTCCATCTCCTGTCAGATCAGCGGTGGTGGCATTAGATTCTAATAGGAACCTGACCCCTACTGTGAACTGTGCATGCGAGGGATCTAGGTTGTGGACCCCTTATGAGAATCAAATGCCTGATGATCTGAGGTGGAATGGTTTCATCCCAAAGCCATGCCCCTACCTCACCCCTCTGTCTGTGGAAAAACTGTCTTCCACAAAACTTGCCCCTGGTGCCAAAAAGCTTGGGAACTGCTTTGTTATAGTACGTGGCTCATACTAGATCTATCATAAATGGTGGATGATCAATTTCAATTTATTGATTAAATTACTAAGACCCAGAAGCTAAAAGTCTATACCAGTACTCTGTAAAAGAAGCATAATGTGAGTCACAGATGTGAGCCACATAGGTAATGTTAGATTTTCTACCAGCCATGTTCTAAAAAGTGAAAGGAAACATAAAAGTCTTTTTTTTTTTTTTAGCTCTAAGAAAAGTGTAGTCATCTTTTTTCAAATGAGAATATTTTGTGAAGGTCATTTCCAAATATATCATATTTTCATTATTCTTTCTGATTTTTTCTTATTTGTTATTCTTTCTCTGACATGACTTTTAATTTTAATATTTTAAGATAATATTTTGATACATCATCAATATGAAAATTATTAATGAGGCATTTTATATTATTGTTTTCATCCTCAGTTTTTAAAATTCAGTATATTTTAAACTCAGAGAACATTTCAATTTGGACGGCCACATTTCAGGTGCTTGACCAGCTGCATGTGGCCAGTGGCTCCCAGACTAGACAGCAAAGCTGTAGATGGTAGTGGGGTCTGTCTGGGTGGGGTCATCCTGATGGGATAATGGCCTGACTGCCTGGTGACAGAAGTCCAGCTGAGAGCCATGGAAACCTTAACTAGAGGAGCTGCAGTGGGAGTGGAAATTCATTTGTATGTGTAAAAAAAGAAAATAAAAAATCCTGAAAATGTTCAGGAAAATAAATTTTTCACCTGTCAAATGAGTAACTTTTTCTTTTATCTGACCACTTTTCATCATTGTGTTAATAGGGTATATATAATCTGAAATAAATATGTAATGCCACTTTCAAAACTGCTGTAGAATCAGGACTGAGTGAATGTAATACATGAGGCAACAGACTAAAATGTGTGGTCAGTGATGCATTTGCCTGCTGCATTAGTCTTGAAACTTGACTTGAAATCAACAGAGGCACATGATGGAAACTCTAACCCTTTTTATTTCCAAATATTAAATTAACAGTCCTCATCCTAGTGGGTGTCATTTGTTACCTTTTGTAAAACATGGCTTTCAAAAGAAATTGCTCCCACATGCCTTTGCAATGTAGTGTGACATCATGGTCTCAGAGTGGGAACTCCTCCATGTACTAGTCCTAGCCCTTTTTCTTCATTCTGAGAGGCAAGTGCCAGGTTTCCAGGTGTGTAAGGAAGTGTGAGAAACTTGCATCTCACCCCAACAGGAAGATCTGGCCCACACCTACTTTCTACTTGGATACAACCTGAAGGCACCAAAGAGGTGGATGCTTACCCTGGGCAGAGGTGTTTCCTGCAGCCCCTTTGGTCTGGAGTTTGTCGGCTTTTCATTGCTGAGGTTTCATCTCTCCATGTCTTGTTGGGCAGGGTAGGTCCAGGCCCATCCACCTGGTTTCCTTCCTCCCTAGACCCATGAGAGTATAACCTTCTCCTTAAGCTGCTTCCTATACATGAGTAATCTTTACATCAACATCTCTAGCTCTCTCCCCTCCATAGTTGTGTGAGGATAATTCTCTCTCTTTTTTTAATGTTAATATGTTTAAAACAGAACTCATCCTTCTTTTCCCTTTCTGAGTTCTCAAGTGCTACTACGTCCCAGTCTTCAAGACTTTCAACTCCTGGCTTGGTCCATTCTTTCATCGTTTTAAACTAGATCCAAGCTGCCGCTGTTCCGGTTGACTCATCTGCCACAGTGCTCCTTAGAAGGTTGCCTTTTCTTCCCATTTTGAGAACACATGGACACAGGGAGGGGAGCACTACACACTGGGGTCAGTTGGGGGGAAATAGGGGAGGGACAGTGTGGGGTGGGGAGCTGGGGAGAGATAGCAAGGGGAGAGGTGCCAGAGGTAGGTGATGGGGAGGAAGGCAGCAAATCACACTGCCACATGTGTACCTATGCAACAATCTTGCATGTTCTTCACATGTACTCCCAAACCTAAAATGCAATAAAATAAATAAATGAGAAAAAAAAATAATCCCTTAAAATTATATATTCAAAATATGTATATTATTTGGACCCACAATTGGTGAGACTTTTGATTTAATAATCTAAGCTCAATGATATCCTTAAATAAATAATATTCTCATAAAAAAAAAAAAGAAAATCTCTGTCTTTGCACAAGCTTTTGTTTCTTAATAGCTGAATGCCTATGACACTCTTTTTTGGATCTTTCCCTACCCGTGGTGTTTATGTGCTCTGGTCCAGACCTATGCACAGCTGTTCAAACAATATTCCTTGAAGAGTATTTACCAGATTTCACTGATTCTAAGATGCACAGATTTTCACATTTTTTACATCTCAGAGTCAGGATTTTTACCTTAAAAATAAATTGTGTGTGATCATGTGATTGGCAGTGCCTCAAACCCAGCCATGACTGCCAGTGACATCGCTGGGGGCTGGGCCCAGGAGCTCCATTTTGCCCCTTCAAGATATGAGGTTGCTCAGATGTCTTCTTAGGGAAAAGAAGCAAAGGAATGAGGAGGTCAGGCCTTTTTGAGAGACTCGACATCTTTATCCAAGAGCAAATGAGCACAAAATAAAGTCCCTTGAAAACAGCAGTTTGAACTATGGCTTGAATGGAATAGAACTAAAAATTCACTTTATTCTGCTAACCAGAGGATGAAGAATTGGGCACAAAGCCTCAACTAGTTATAGCCAAATAAAGAAACTAGAAATATTTAACTTAACCTACACATCAGAATTGTATGTTAAGTTAAATTTTGTGGGTCTTATATTAGCTTGGCCTTACTAATAATTTCTGATCACTAATAATTTCTGGTCACTTACTGTAACACTGCAAGTCTGTTACCAGTTGTAACTACCTTTCTTCTTCCGTTTCTTCTCTCACTACACCTCAACTATTCTGTGGAGCCCAATCTCCTTCTCTGGACATGTGTTTTGTTTTATTTTCTTTCCCCTCTCTCAACTATCTTCCTGCTTGGGAATCTCAAAATGCAGAATTGAAATACATCTTGCTCCACGAGTTACCAAAATATGTAACTAGCTTTTATAGTTGACAGGGTTTGATGTGATGCCCTTGGTCTTTCCTCTACATTGTCAAGTAACTACTCATCCCTTTTCCATTTTCTACTAATCAAATGGATGTTGCTTTTTGCAGTGAAATAGTGAAATGCATGTCTCTTTGTTGAATCACGCATCATTTCATAGGGCCAGAGCTCCAACCTGTTTAGGTCTCTTCATATTTCAGTCCTGTCCATCAAAGCCTGGACTTACCAAGAGTCCTGTCCATCAAAGCCTGGACAGACTTTACCAAGTCGACATTGCCAGAAGTATTATAAGCATGTTACATCATCCTTCTCCCATCTACGTGAGTGAGGCAGCTTATATAAAGGGAGAAGGGAGACAAAGAGGCAAAGGGAAGGAAAGCGTTATGTCATGGGTCACTTTCATTGCTCAATTTAACTGTAAATATCAGCTCACCATTTCTGCCAGCTGGAATGGCTCTTCTGGAATTCTCATGCCTGACTTCTCAAGGCAGTATAACTGCCCTTCCTTTACTTTGTACTCATAGGCAATCTTCTACCTAATGTTTCTCCTAAATATGCAGCAGTGACATCATGGGAGGCTCTAGAATGTACTGGAGCAGGGAAACTTCTCTGAGCATTTATTTCTGCTAAATGGTGGCTGATTACACCAACACTGAAAATCACACAAGAGGATTAATCTTGTAATAAACAGAATGAGAGAGTATCGCCCATTTCCAGGAGACTGCGTGTCCCCATTGAATACAGTCACCATGAAGCCTTTCCCAAATTCTGAGCACATGCCAGCTATTTCTTTTTCTTTCTTTGTATACATGTAGGGGTACAAGTACGATTTTAATGCAT
This sequence comes from Sapajus apella, assembly GCF_009761245.1. NCBI lineage: Eukaryota > Metazoa > Chordata > Mammalia > Primates > Cebidae > Sapajus > Sapajus apella. The sequence goes on from NW_022436945.1 coordinate 26,688,072, forward strand.
AGATATGTTGGGTACTGGTGAAGTTGGAGCTTTTAGCATAACCATCACCCAAATAGTTTATATTGTATACCCATTAAGTAATTTCTTATTTCTAACCCCCTCTCACCCTCCAACCATTGTGTCTCCAGTGTCTTATTCCACAGTCTATATCCACATATACACATTATTTAGCTCCTACTGGTAAGTTAGAACAAGTGGTATTTGAATTTCCATGTGTTTTCTTCACTGAAGATAATGGTCTATTTCTTTCTATCCTCATACTGTATTATAGGAGAGGGGGAAAACTTTTGATAAGTCTTCATACAATAAAAAGAGCACTCATTTAAGAGGTTCTCTTTGTTAATAATTAGATATGGTCCCTTGGAAAAGTAACATACCTCAGTTTTCTTATCTGTAAAGTATTTCTTCTACTTGATCTAAGTTTTCTCTTAAGTCTCCACATTTATGATGCTGTGACTTTACCAATTCTGCATGGGCAGACTGTGTCACATTTCTGTCTTCACAGAGCTGTTCTGTGTATCAACAAGGCCCACCTAACCTCTCTGAAGGGCAGTGTCCTATGTACCTGTCCTTCAAGTCCAGATACATATGTTACCTCCTCACTAACCTTAATCTGAACCCCAGGGGAAGATTAAGGTATTTTTTCTCCTGAACTTCATTTATTTTTCAGACATTTATTGAGCCTCTACTCTGTACCAGGCAGTGTTGTGAATGCAATGATACCATACTATTGAAAACAGAATGCCTGCCCTCATGGAGTTTACAGTCTCACAGAGAATACAGTTGTAAATAACAGCGTCCAGGGTGATGCTTGCAGCCCAGGAAATATAGGTGCTCTGGGCATGTGTAAAGGTGGGGAGAAGCTCAGCCCATCTGGAGACATCAAGAAGGCCTGTGGAGGAGTTGATGTCTAAGCTGAATCCTCAAGGATAGGTAGTGGGAAATGGCTAGGTCAAAAGAATATTCTAGGCAGACAGAATATACTTTCATGGGCAAATTTGGGAGAAAATGCTAACAGTATATAGAAATTACTATCTGCCAGGCACTTATTCTAAATGTTATGTATACATTAACTTGTTCAATCCTTGCCATGAATCTAGGAGATCAGTCTTACCTTCTTCATTTTATTAGGCAAGGAAACTTAGAATCAAGAAGTAAGTTCCTTCTGACCCTGAAGCAAATAAGTAGCAGAATGAGAATTTGAACCAAGGTAGCTTGGCCCGAGTGTCCATACTCCTAATCACTATACCATACAGCCTCTTTTGTTCTCACATTGGTGGAACTTTATATAGACAGTACTCAACCAAACAGTGGTTTGACGTGTGATTTTTTGACTTTGTAATGGTGCAAAGTGATACACATTCAGTAGAAACTGCACTTCAAGTACCTGTACAACCATTCTGACAGTATTCAGTAAATTACATGAGATACTGAACACTTTATTATAAAATAGGATCTGTGTTAAATGGTTTTTCCCAGCTGTGGTCTACCATAAGTGTTCTGAGCACCCTTAAGGTAGGCTAGGCTAAGCTATGATGTTCAGTAGGTTAGGAGTATTAAGTGAAGTTTCAACTTTCCGTATTTTCAACTGGCAATAGGTTTATCAGGATGTAACCCCATTGTAAGTAGAGGAGCATCTATATCTATATCTATATTTGCATAGAGATATAAATGTATGTGCATGTGTAACTATATAAGCTATATACTTATACCTGTTGTACATGCACATGTGAGAGCATGTATGTATAGCTAGAGCATGAACAATGAAGGAGAACATGACATAAATGAGACTGAAGTGTTAGGCGGGAACCTGATCACACAGGAGCTCATAAATCAGGTCATGGATTCTAGATACTATTTCCGGGATGATAGGAAGCTTAAGCGGGGAAGGTGTAAAATAGCATTAAGAGCCCAGGTTCAAATTCCACCTCTACTGCTTGTTTCCTGTGTGACTTCAGAAAAGTTACTTAACTTCTCCATTCCTCAGATTTTCATCTGTGAAACAGAATAATATTAATAGTTTTATCTATTTCATATGTTTAAGGAGTAAATAAGTGGCTCTATGTAGCTTTGGACTATGTACAAGGAAATCTTAGCTATGGTAATCAGATTTGCATTTTTAAAAGGAGCTGTCTGCCTGCAGTGTGGTTAATGGGTGAGAGGGAGCAAGAATATAAGCAGTGAGATACTTTAGGGAGCTGAAGTTGTAATACAGATACATGTATACTCAGAGGACACGCAGATATAGTGATTGCCAAAATCCCAGTGACAGGAACAGAACCAACTTTGGGTTTTTTACTTAGGCACTGATATGGTTTAGAGGTTTAACCCCTCCAAATCTCATGTTGAAATGTGATCCTCATTGTTGGGGATGGGGCCTGGTGGGAGTTCTTCGGGTCACAGAGGCGAATCCTTCATGAATGGCGTTGGTGCCCTCCCCATGGTAATGAGTGAAGTTTTCACTCTATTAGTTACCAGAAGATCTGGTTATTTAAAGAGGCAGACACCTCCTTCCTCCTCTCTCTTGCTCCCTCTTGCCTTCCACCATGAGTAAAAGCTTCCTGAGGCCCCACCAGAAGCCAAGCAGATGCTGGTACCATGCTTGTGCAGCCTTGCAGAATCGTGAGCCAAATAAGCCTCTTTTGTTTATAAATTTCCCAGTCTCAGGTACTTCTTTATAGCAACACAGAACAGACTAACAGAGGCATATCGTTTGTGGTCAAGTGTCCTGCCACCGAAGGAATTTGGTCCCCACTGGCAGCCTTATTCAAGTTCCTTTATGCAGTGAATTTTTCCAACTTACCACAGACACACAACAACTTCCATCTTGCTACTTCTTCTCTGCCCCTCAAAACTCCTGATCCCTTCTCCATATTCATTAAGCCTTGATGGTCAGAGGTCCTGACTTGGTTCATGGTCAAGCATTCAGTTCTTCCTATCATGTTATATTGAAATGACCAGAGGCTAAATCTCTCAAGACACAGGGCATCAGGTCTAGGCAGTTAGTTGTCTTCAGAAGGCTTTGGTTGAAGCATCATCCAACCTCATATTGTTGGTCTCTTTCTTTCCAGTGACAGTGTATGACACCAGAGGCCAGTCAGTCCTTTCTGGGCTTGACTGAGGACCTATTTTTCCCAGAATTGCCTGTTTTAATCATGCCTCACTATGTATCCGTCATATGTCTCATAACCAAGGGAATAATTGCAAGTGACCTGAACTCAGGATTCACAGTAGTTCTAGTAAAATGTAGTCATTGAAGATGAGGACCTGGGATTTTTCTTAAGATATGCTCATCTGGAGCAAGTCATTCTACCCAGAGAATGATTTATACCGCATGTACAAAACATAACTTACCATTGGTAAACAGTATATGATAATGCTAGTCTGAGTTTTAAGACTTCTCTGCTTACCATCTTCTGTGAGATGAGCATTCTAGAAATGGGACATAAATACTAAAACAAATTATAATGAGTGCAATCTTTACCACTGTACTGACCTTAGAAAGCTCTGTCCTTAGTACAACAATGTTCTTGCTGTTCAAAGCTTTCTGAACCTGCTCTGCACTCCTTTGAATATTTTTAATGATAGCAGATGTTAATCCTTTCGTGAATAAGAAAAAATTTTATTCTTTTGAAAGAACCAGGGGTCTTTTAAAAACTATGTCTTATATATGTAAGGGCCAGTAAGGCTAGAGAAATACTATTTTTATTCAAAACAAAATTTAAGCACAAAGCAACAAGATTTTTTGTGTGTACAAAATGAGATTATTGCTAAAGAGGAAGTGCTCTGAGCAATGGCAGAACTATTGAAATAAGTGTGTAGCCTTCCATTGTAATACCTTTGAAGAATAGCCTTCGTTTCAGTACTGAATTTGTTTTAAAAAAATAAGTCATATTATCTCTGTAGTCATATTTCCATTTTGCACTGAGATATTGTTCTGTGGCATGGGAAAAATGAGAAAGAAAATATTTTGGAAGACATTTAAGTTATTATTTAAGCCTATCTGAAGAAATGATAGTGCAAGACCATTATGAATTCAAATTTGACTGCCTCTTTTTAGAAAAAAAAATTTGAGGGTTATTTATTTTTTATAAGTTGCTTTATTGTTAGGTAATCTTGATATTTAAATGACAGTGTTTGATTTCAAGGAGTAAGATTTGTTAGGGCTTTATTTGCTGGCTTTTTGTTTTTACACCAATTTAGCAAAGTATAAAAAGCATGATAAATTAGCTTCCCTAAGAAGTTTTTAAGACAAGTGAGATAGTTTTAAGTAAAAAAAGTTAATATCAAATTACTTTCCTAAGCTTTTATACTTAAATGATGAAATAAGTAAAGATACATAAAATGTGCTGTCAACAAGTTAGTATTCCAATAAATAGTAAATTAGATTCTAGACTCTGCAGTGCCTGGACATTAGGCTAAAAGCTAAACTTAATTTTTTAATGTATGCAATAAATCTTGTCTTGTTGAGCACTTTATGTTCCAAGTGTTTTTTGCCAGTTATTGATCATGCGGATATTTGGCATAGCTGTCTGCCCAAAATGGTGTTTTATATTGCATGAGTTGGTTGTTTCATTTATTTATTTCCTCAGTGTCTTCCCGGTTGCTTGATTTTTATTTTTTCATCATTTTCTGCCCATAAAGACATATGGGAAAGAACAATTTAAGGGAGAAAAGCTGGAGGCAGAAGAATATTTAACAAGGTTACGGAAGTAAGAAGATATGGAGCTATGAAGGCCTGGATGCGGGCAGTACTGGTGGCCAAACTATAAGGAAATAACAGATGCAAAAACTATTACAAAAGACTTCCATCAGTGGCAAATAAATGATGTGATACCTGGGCTTTTGAAATAAAGGAAAATAAATAATGAAAGCCCTATTAGGACATTTTTACCCTGATCATTTGGTTCACATGTAGTTAGATTTTTGTATTTGCAATGCAAATAGATGTGTATGGTATTATTTTTAAAACAGCTTTATTGAGATATAATTTACATATAAAATTCACCCATTTGAAGTATATGATTCAGTAGTTTTTAGTACATTCACAATTGTGTAACAGTTAGGAAAATCAATTTTAGAACATTTTCATCACCACAAAAAGAAACCCTGGTGCCCTTTAGGTATCACTCCCCAAGCACCCCATTCTGCTCCCCACTAGCCCTAAGCAACCACTAACCTACTTTTTGTCTCTATGGATTTGCCTACTCTGTACATTTCATATAAATGAAATCATACAATATGTGTTTTTTTGTGACTGGATTAATGCTTTCAAGGTTTATCCATGTGGTAGCATGTACACATTGCATCCATGTGGTAGCATGCAATGTATTTCCTTGCATTACTTATTACACCTCAAAAGCATTCCATTGTGTGAATTACGTCATATTTATTTTTCTGTTGATCACTTGATGGACATTTAAGTTATTTCTATATTTGGGCCATTGTAATGCTTCTGTAAACATTCATGTACAAGTTTTTATGTGGACGTATGTTTTCATTTCTCTTGAGTATATGCCTAGTAGCAGAATTACCAGGTCACATGATAACCCTCTGTTTAACCATTTGCGAAACTGCCAGACTGTCTCCAAAGTGACTGAGCCATTTTGTATTCCCATCAGCAATGTATGAATGTTCCAATGTCTCCACATTCTTGCCAACACTTGTTATTATCAGTCTTTTTGATTATAGCCACCTTGTGAAGTGTTATTTTATTGTAGTTTTGACTTGTATTTCCTGATAACTAATAATATTAAGCATCTTTTTTATGTTGGAAATTTGTATATATTCTGTGGAGAAATGTCTACTCAGAACGTTTGCCCATTTTTAAGTGAGTTATTTGTTTTTTATTACTGAGTTGTAGGAGTTCTTTATATATTCTAGCCAAAAAAAAAAAATCCATACAAAAATGATCTGCAAATGTTTTCTTTCATTTTGTGTTTATTATTTTTCACCTTCTTGATAGTATCATTTAAATCATTATATTCAAAAATTTTGAGTAAGTTCAATTTATTTTTTATTTGGTTGCTTGTATTTTTAATGTCACATTTAATAAACTATTGTCAAATCCAAGCTCACAAATACTTACTCCTGGCCAGGCGTGGTGGCTCACATCTGTGATCCCAGCACTTTGGGAGGCCAAGGCAGGTGGATTACCTGAGGTTAGGAGTTCAAGACCACCGTGGCCAACGTGGCAAAACCCCATGTCTACTAAAAATAAAAAATTAGCCGGGTGTGATGACAAGCATCTGTAATCCCAGCTACTCAGGAGGCTGAGGCAAGGAGAATTGTTTAAACCTGGGAGGCAGAGGTTGCAGTGAGATGAAATCATGCCACTGCACTCCAGCCTGGGTGACAGAGGAAGACTCCATCTCAAAAAAAAAAAAAAAAAAAAAAAAAGATTTATTCCTATGTTTTTCCCTTAGGAGTTTTATAGTTTGACTCTTAAATTTATGTCTGCGACCTATGTTGAGTTAACTAATTTTACATGATATGAGGTAGAGGCTGAGCTTCTTTTGCATGTGAATATCCAGTTGCCTTAACATCATTTGTTGAAAAGATTATGGACGTGACATTGAGTTGTTTTAATACCCTTGTTGAAAATCAATTGGCCTTATGTGTGAAGATTTATTTCTGGATTCTCTATTTTATTACACTGATTGACATGTCTATCCTTATGCCAGCACTATACTGTCTTAATTATTGTAGTTTTATAGTTAACTTTGAAATCTAGAAGTGTAAGTTCTTCAATTTTATTCTTCTTTTGTAAGATTGTTTTAGCAATCTTTGGCTTTTTGACTTTCCATATGAATTTTAGGATTAGCTTGTCAATTTCTGCAAATAAGCCAACTAGGGGTTTTATAGTGATTGTATTGAATCTGTAAGTTAATTTGAGGAGTAATGATTTCATAATAGTATTAAGTCTCCCAATCCATGAACATGGAGTGCTTTTCATTTATTTACATTTTCTTTAGTTTCTTTCAACAATCTTTGTGTAGTCTTCAGACTATAAATCTTGCATTTCTTTTGTTAAATTTATTCCTAAGTTTTCTTAGTGATCTTATAAATAGAATTTTTTCTGGTGCTCTTTTAAATTGAATGTTTATTTAATTTCATCGTAGATTTTTCATTGCTAGTGTATAGAAATACAATACATTTTTGTATATTGATCTTGCATCCTACAACTTTACCTAATTCATTGATTAGTTTATTTATAGTTTATAGGTATTAATTTTCCTCTCAGTACTACTTTAGCTGCATCCCATACATTTTAGTATGTTGTACCTTTATTTTCATTCATCTCAAAATATTATTTTTATTTCTCTTGTGACTTCTTTCTCATTGATTATTTGGGAGTATATTAGTTTCCACAAATTTGTACATCTCCTAAATTTTTTTGTATGATTGATTTATAATTATATTCTACCACATTCAGAGAATATACTTTGTATCGTATAAATTCATTTAGATTTATTGAGGCTTGTTTTATGAACTAATATGTATTCCATCCTGGAGAATGTTCTATGTGTGCTTGAGAAAAACAAATTCTGCTGCTTCTGGGTAGGTTATATCATAGACAAGTGTTTAGTTTGTATATAGTATGGTCCAAGTCTTCCAATTGTATATCTTACCAATTGTTCCTTCCTTTATTGAATGTAGGACAGTTAAGTCTCCATTATTATAGTTAAATTGTTTATTTCTCTCTTCATTTCTGTCCATTTGTGCTTCATGTATTTTGAGGCACTGTTGTTAATTGCATGTAATGTTTATAATTGTTATATTGTCCTAATGGATTGATTCTTTTATCATTATGAAATGGTTCCCTTTATCTCTCATTATATTTTATGTTTTATAATCTATTTTGTCTGACTTGAGTGTTGCCACTCTAGCTTTCTAGTGGTTGCTGTTTGCATGATAGATCTTTTTCCATGCTTTTACTGTCAACCTGTTTATATATTTGAATTTAAAATAGTCTCCTGTAGACAGCATATAGTTGGATCTTGTTTTAACCCAGTCTGACAGTCTATGCCCAGGTGCCCAATCTTTTGGCATCCCTGGACCACATGGGAAAAAGAATAATTGTCTTGGGCCACACGTAAATACACTAACACTAATAATAGCTGTTGTGCTTTTTAAAAAATTATAAAAACAAAAATCTCATAATGTTTTAAGAAATTTTACAAAGTTGTATTGGGCCACATTCAAAGTCATTCTGTGCTGCATGAGGCAGGTTGGGCAAGCTTAGTCTATGCCTTTGACTACATTGTTTAATCCATTCACATTTAATGATATTACTGATGCAGTTGGATTTACATCTGCCACTTTACTTCTTTTCTATGTTTTACGTCTTTTGTATTAGGAATTCCTATTTTATTACCTTTTTGCATTAAGTCAATATTTTCTAGTATAATATTTTAATTCCTTTAATGATTGTTTCACTATATTGTTGAGTTCTTAGTAGTTATTACAGGGCATATACATCTTAATTTATCATAACCTGTTTATAATTTATACCAATTCTAGTGAACTGTAGAAAGATTATTCCTATATAACTCTATTCCTTTTCCTCCCTTTTGTGCTATTATTGTTATCCCTGTTACAGCTAGTTATGTTATAAATTCAATGTCATATTATTAAAATTATTACTTTATATAATTGTATGTCATTTAAAGAAGATCAGAGAAGAGCAAGTTTATATTTATAGCTTTTCTTATATTAACCTTTAGTTTTATCATTTTTATTTGCTCTAAAGAAGACCTTCCTCAACCACATCCAAACAGTATCAGCCAAAAGAATGGAGATGAGATTATGTGTATAGTTCTTGGGTTGTGCCTGGCATAACTAAAGGTGCCATACACATTGCAGTGGATTTGTATACTTATTTTGATGAGTTATTGGCAGATGGTCTTATAATGATTTTAATGATTTCAGTATAACAATTATGATATCAGTATGTTGTAACAATTTTCTGGTAGCTAGAAGTAAAATGACTAGAAGAAGTGTTTTTTAAAATCATACAAAAATTAAGTACGATCCCTAGTGGCAGCCCCATAAGTATCTGGAACTAAGAGGCTGTGTGGTGCTCTGATCTCAACACAGTCCAAAGAGAACCAAAAGGTAAGAGTAAGTTGGATCCCAGTTGCCTAACTCTAAGCAAGCCTAGTTCTTTAACATTCAGCTGTTAACAAGTTCTTTAACATTCAAATAGTCTCAGCCATTTAGTTTTCCACACAAATCACTTTTTCCATGGACAAGCCATACAAACATCACAGAGAAGAACTTGCCCTGATTCTTGCTCTCCTTCTGTGCCAGAAGCATGGATCAAAAAATTGGCAGAGAGGACATGAGGTCCTACCATCCTTGGGCACTGACCTTGAAATGGTGACCACACCCATGGGTAAAGCCCAGCAAATTCCAAGCCCTGACCAACCAGTGAAGCCATCCCTTCTCACACTTGCCAGCCTTTTTTCTTTTCTTTTCTTTTTAAGATACTTAAAATCTCTTGCTTCTCTAGTTCTTTTCATTGTGATGTTAGGATGTCAATTTTAGATCTTTCCCACTTTCTCCTGTGGGCATTTGGTGCTATAAATTTCCCTCTAAACACTGCTTTAGCTGTGTCACAGAGATGCTCGTATGTTGTGTCTTTGTTCTCATTGGTTTCAAAGAACTTATTTATTTCTGCCCTAATTTCGTTATTTACCCAGTGGTCATTCAGGAGCAGGTTGTTCAGTTTCCATGTAATTGTGTGGTTCTGAGTGAGTTTCTTAATCCTGAGTTGTAATTTGATTGCACTGTGGTGTAACATACTATTTGTTATGATTTCTGGGTTTTTTTTTTCTTTTTTGCATTTGCTGAGGAGTGTTTTACTTCCAATTATGTGATCAATTTTAGAATAAGTGTGATGTGGTGCTGAGAAGAATGTATATTCTGTTGATTTGGGGTAGAGAGTTCTGTAGATGTCTATTAGGTCTGCTTGGTCCAGAGCTAAGTTCAAGTCTTGAATATCCTTGTTAATTTTCTGTCTCATTGATCTGCCTAATATTGACAGTGGGGTGTTTAAGTCTCCCACTATTATTGTGTGGGAATCTAACTTTCTTTGTAAGTCTCTAAGAACTTGCTTTATAAATCTGAGTGCTCCTATATTGAGTGCTTATATATTTAGGATAGTTGGCTCTTTCAGTTCCATTGATCCCTTTACCATTAAGTAATGCCCTTCTTTCTCTTTTTTTATCTTTCTTGGTTTAAAGTCTGTTTTATCAGAGACTAGGATTACAACCCCTGTGGTGTTTTTTTTGTTTGTTTTGCTTTCCATTTGCTTGGTAAAAATTTCCCCGTCTCTTTATTTTGAGCCTATGTGTGTCTTTGCATGTGATATGGGTCTCCTGAATACAGCACACCAGTGGGTATGGACTCTTTATCCAATTTGCCAATCTGTGTCTTTAAAATTGGAGCATTTAGCCCATTTACATTTAAGGTTAATATTGTTATGTGTGAATTTGATCCTGTCATTATGATGCTAGCTGGTTATTTTGCCTGTTAGTTGATGCAGTTTCTTCATCGTGTCAATGGTCTTTACAATTTGGTATGTTTTTGCAGTGGCTGGTACTGGTTTTTCCTTTCCATATTTAGTGCTTCCTTCAGGAGCTCTTGTAAGGCAGGTCTGGTGGTGATGAAATCTCTCAGCATTTGCTTATCTGTATAGGATTTTATTTCTCCTTCACTTATGAAGCTGTTTGGCTGGATGTGAAATTCTGGGTCGAAAATTCTTTTCTTTAAGAATGTTGAATATTGGCCCTCACTGTCGTCTGGCTTGTAGGGTTTCTGCCAAGAGATCCACTGTTAGTCTGATGGGCTTCCCTTTATGGGTAACCTGACCTTTCTCTCTGGCTGCCCTTAACATTTTTTCCTTTATTTCAACCTTCGTGAAATTTCTGATGAATATGTATCTTTATGGTGTTCTCTGTACTTCCTGAATTTAAATGTTGGGCTATCTTGCTGGGATGGGGAAGTTCTCCTGGATAATATCCTGAAGAGTGTTTTCCAAGTTGGTTCCATTCTCCCCATCACATTCTCCCCATACACCAACCAAACATAGGTTTGGTCTTTTCACATAGTCCCATATTTCTTGGAGGCTTTTTTTGTTCCTTTTCACTCTTTTTTCTCTAATCATGTCTTCATGCTTTATTTCATTAAGTTGATCTTCAGTCTTTGATATCCTTTCTTCTGCTTGATCAATTCGACTGTTGATACTTTTCTATGCTTCATGAAGTTCTTATGTTATGTTTTTCAGCTCCATCAGGTCATTTATGTTCTTCTCTAAACTGGTTATTCTAACTAGCAATTTCTCTAACCGTTTTTCAAGGTTCTTAGCTTCCTTGCATTGGGTTAGAATATGCTCCTTTAGCTCAGAAGAATTTATTACCCACCTTCTGAAGCCTACTTCTGTCAGTTCATCAAACTGATTCTTTGTTCCGTTTTGTTCCATTGCTGGCAAGGAGCTGTGATTTTTTGGAGGAGAAGAGGTGTTCTGTGGGAACTTACAGTCTTTTTGCACTGGCTTTTTCTTATCTTCATGGATTTATCTACCTTTAGTCTTTGATGCTGGTTACCTTCAAAGGGGGTTTTTTTGTGGACGTCCTTTTTGTTGATGTTGATGCTATTCCTTTCTGTTTGTTAGTTTTCCTTCTAATAATCAGGCTTCTCTGCTGCAGGTCTGCTGGAGTTTGCTGGAGATTCACTCCAGACCCTGTTTGCCTGGGCATCACCAGTGGAGGCTGCAGAACAGCAAAGATTGCTGCCAGTTCCTTCCTCTAGAAGCTTTGTCCCAGAGGGGCAACTGCCAGATGCCATCAGGAGCTCTCCTGTATGAGGTGTCTGTTGACCCCAGCTAGAAGGTGTCTCCCAGTCAGGAGGCACAGGGGTCAGGGACCCACTTGAGGAGGCAGTCTGTCCCTTCACAGAGCTTGAGCGCTTTGCTTGGAGAGCTGCTGCTCTCTTCAGAGCCAGCAAGCATGAATATTTAAGTCTGCTGAAGCTGCACCCACAGCCACCCCTCCCCCAGGTGCTCTGTCCCAAGGAGATGGGAGTTTTATATATAAGTCCCTGACTGAGGTTTCTGCCTTTCTTTCAGAGATGTCCTGCCCAGAGACGAGGAATCTAGAGAAGCAGTCTACTTGCCAACTTTTCTTAACCCGTTGTTCAACCAGGGCTATTACTGTAATATTGGAGTTCAGGGGTTCAGGGTGCCCTCAGCTCCCCTGAGAGGATGTTTCTCAAGGTTCTTGGTCTCCTGCCCTCTCAAGAATGAGAGAGGGGACCATGGTACAGTGTGCAGTGAATACCAGACTCAAAAGTGTTTGTAAGAAGTGATTTATTTAGAGAGAGAGAAACAGGAGAAGGAAAGAGAAAGAAACAGCTAACTCTCATACTGAGTGAGAGAATCCAGAAAGATGGAATCCAAGAGAGAAAAGCAGCTTCCCCACTGAGAGGAAGGGAATAGAGATTGAAATGGAGTTTAGGAGGGGAGCACAGGCTTCCATGAGAGAGTGTGGAAGGGGACCCCAGAGGGGAAATCCAGGAGGGCAAAGAGAGCTCCCACTACATGGGAGGGGATTCCAGAGAGCTGGAAATCCAATGTGGGTGACGGAGCAGGGGAATTTTTCCTAGGAGAAATTCCCACCTCCCCAAGTTTCTCTGGCCAATGAAAGGACTTCCTTTAAACTTCTGCTGGGGAGATTGACTCTTAGTTTCTTCCTGCACCCACGAAATTTAAACATAAACTGTTAAATCTCCCAGATGGAGAGAGATGGGAGGGAACGCGGTGCTGGGAAATTCTTGCCCTTAAAACTACTCCCTGTTATGGACCCAGAAAGAGAACACATTCCCTCATTATTGTCCTCCTCAGGACAGGAGACCAGAGTACCATATGAAGGTTATTCTATTTCCACTGAGGGAGACACTTTCTCAGCATTTGCAGCAGCTCTGGGGATATCCTTCCCAAGAATGGTGAGGTGGAAAAGTTCATCTTTTGTATTTAAAACATTAGACACAAATCCCCACGTGGCAGGATATTAATTTACCAAAAGGTACTCTGTAGCATGTAAAACACCCAGAAAGATTAACAACAGATAAGCCATAAATGTTTTCTTTACCTTTTCATTTTCTGGAAGCATTACCCTTTGCAAGTCATCATGGGCTATCCGTTATTTATCAAATTAGACTATTTTATAGCCCTATTCTGTTCTTTTATTACTAGATGATTTCTGCGCTCTTCTGAAGCTCAGTAATTTACAGCTCTATCCAGTGGAACTTACTATGATATGAAATACTCTGTTTCTCCTCTCTCCAACATGAGAACCAGTATGGAGCTACTGAGCACTTGAAGAACTGAATTTTTTAATTTTTACTAATTTATACTTACTTTTAAGTATCCCACTTAGAGGCCTTCAAACTGGATAATGAAGTTGCCTTCTTTGATGTCCCCTTTCTTCATATTGTGTGATTAAACTTGGTAAGACAGATTAAAGGGAAGAGCCCCAAAATCAGTGCTGATATTTTCATATATGATAAAACCCATGGAATGGGCCATGAAAATATTTTTTAAAGAGTTGGCATTTATCTGTTAGCCTTCTAAAAACTCAAATACATTTAGACAAAGATCTGGACAAGCCAGATCTGTGGGGGCCCATAGACAAGAAATGGGACTTGCACAAAGTCCCCAGGATCTGCTGGGACCACAAGGGAAGACCCATACTCTGAGCTTTCATCTCACCAAGTGTCATGTAAGCAGGAGGAAAAGAGTGGGAGGGTCTTGTTTCTGCCTATGGGAAGCAAGGAAAGGAAAAGACATTTTCAAAGCTACAATTGGGAACGTTTACTTTATGCAGATAGCAGTTGAGTGAAGGTAATGAAATCCATCATGCTCTCCACAGCACTTTTCAAAGAGTGAACTTGTCAAAGTTTGTTATAGACTGCCAGAGTCTTCTTTAGTAGTCTTTGAAGTAGGGAGACAGAGGACCCTATTATCCTCACTTTTCTGTAAGGCATACCTTTCATTTTTGCCAGTACATGTTTTTCAGATATATATTGATGAAAGCCAAACTGCTTACAGATAAAACAGACATAAGCAAAATATCTGTCCTCATATGATAAAGTGTGACGATGACAGGGCTTTCTTTTTTTTTTTTTTTTAAAGAAATGTAGATGTCTGACTTGAAATCAGTATATGGTAATGTCCATTATGGTTTTCCTCATATTAATACATATGGTAACATTATAAACATATAGTGATTTAATTGTCTTAAATTTTATGGTAACCTTATCCCAGCTGCTTCGGACCTTAAAATTCTGTTACCAATTCAAGACAACAAAATCCCAGGCTCCAAAGCCTTCAACAGTTAGCATTTCATTTTCTCTGGGCCCAAGTCAGCAATATAATCAGAAACACAATAAGAAATTATCATGTTCATTCACAACCCATCATGGAGTGAAAAATCTCTTTAAATGGATCTTAAAAATCATTTTCCTTCTGTAAGAGAAAACATGCTGCAAAGACAAAGTTAAAAGTCACATTAGCTTGACATTGTAAATAAGAACAAACCCTGCAGGTAAACTGATGCTGTTTCATCCATTTGTCCCCAGGTCATAGATCTGTACTGGGGAGTGGAAGAAGATGACTGGGACAGCCCAGAGCTCCAGAAGACCCGCATGAAACTGCTGGAGGATTGCTTGAAAACTTCTGCAGGTCCATGTTTTGTTGTGGGTATAAAAAAACTAATGTTTTATATTAGCTTTTAGATGAATGTGAGAATTCTTGCTGATTTGTGATTTGTAAGGGGCTTTTTAAATGAGGAGGAAAAAGAAGTTTTTATGTCTATTTAAACATTTTAAGCTGTCTTCTGGCTCTCAATGTGTGAGAAAAAAAACTTCAACTTTCCATAAGAAGTGCTACAAATCAACAGTGAATAATTGGAAATGGTAATCAAAGGGATGACTTGGGTTTGACAGGAATTTCTACAACACCCTTTGATCAACAATAAGGATTACTCTTTCAGACCTACAATAATTATCCTAGGTTTTCTTATCTTATTGTATAATATATTCCATCATAGTGTTTCTATTTCCTAACACTAGAATTTCTGGCATTTTTTTTAACAAAGTGGCTGAAATGTTGTTAAAGTAAATCAAACATACTACGTCTCATCTGCCAGTAGCAAATGATGCCCTGTGACAAAGTTTGTTTCTACAATGATTTTCAGCTACATGTTCATTATAAGCTAAATAACAAGATATTTCAAGTGGAACATTATTACTAATTCATTATTTTCTGAAGAATACTCACTCCTCTGTGTAAGCACAGTGGTAGTAAGATAAATAGGTCATCCTATGGCAGGTGACTGTGCAAAATCATTGCCTTAATTTAGCTTAAGAAAGTCTTGTCTTGAATCCAAACAGATCCTACCAATCGATAGGGAAGTTGCCCCTTTGGACCTAGGTTGCTCTAAAACTGACAGATGAGTGTTAAAATTACTAGTGAGTGCTATGAAAAAAAAATCACATCATCCTGTTAAAAACTAGGTTCAATATGTCAGCAAAAGTGTTCTTAATATTCACTTGCATATCCATCTATATTTGGCTCCGCATAGGATTAGGAAGATCTACTGAGATGATATCAGAAATTTGACCAGCTGATGGTAAATTTCTTACACAGGCTAGTGAAGTATATAAAGGCTGTATCATATAATATTTGTAGTATTCCATATATAGATAAGTTGTTTACTCGCCAGCCACTTGAGTGCTACTGTGTGCCAAGGGCTGCTCTTAGTGCTGGGGGTATGGTCGGTTGACCCATACGAAATTGTTATTTTGTGGGCCAGTTCCTTATTATTCAACCTTAGAATTGAACTAAGAAGTTAAAATGTCCTGCCTTCCTGGAGCTTACATTCTAATGTGGGTGGAAGACGCAGGCAAAAACCAAATATGTAAGATAAACAGTAAGTCAGATGGTGATAGGTACTATGGAGAAAAATACAGAAATGAAAGAAGAGAGAATACCAGTGAGTGGAGAGATTTGCTACTTAAGATAACGTAGTCAGAGAAGGCCTCACTTATAAGGTGACTCTGAAGGGAAGATGGTAAGAGGAGGAGGAAAGAACCAGATGTGGATATTCCAGGTCAGACACTCCAGGAAGAAGGGCTGGCATTTTCAGGGAACAGCAAGCAGGCCTCTGTGCCTGGAACAAGTATGAATAGGGAGGAGGGAGTGGGATGTAGAGGACGTATCATGGGGCCTTGTAGTCTTTAAGAGTAAGAAGACTGCAGTTACGGCTCAGCATAATTGGGAACCATCAATTTTGGAAAGGTAATTTTAGTAGGAAAATTCTTTAATCTTCAAATGGACTACTAAGGTTTCAATTTGAGTGACAGGAAAACCTGAAGAAATGTTTTGAGCAGAGGAATGAGGTGATTTGACTTGTATTTTAAGGACAGCCTTGGCTGCTGGGTGAAGAATAGACAGAGCAGGCGGAGCTTTAGAGAGCTACTGCAATAAGCCAAATGAGAAAAATACATGGTTTAGGGGTTTTGGGGAATGAACACCTAAAACAGTGTCCTGTAGCCTGAAAAGAATTCTATAAAAGAGGCCTGAAAGTTGTGTTAAATATCTGAAGAGCAAGTAGTGGAAGAGATTTTTTTTTCCAGGGGCCATTGGAGGATAGAACTAGGAAGTGGATTTCAGCTTTGGGTGAAGAAGTTAAAGGATAGAGCTTTCTCTCAAGTTTTGGGGTCCAGTATCTGGGTTCTGACTTGACATTTCATAGCTGTCAAGTCATGTGAAGCACTGCAGGAGTTGCTTCACTATTCTAAGCCTTAGTTTTTGTCTGTAAAGTGGAAGTGATAATAATAGTTATCTACCTTATTGGGTCATTCTAAGAATCAAATGAAATTTTAAGTGCTTTTATACTATTTCACATATAGTAACCCATTAAAAAGTGTTCATTGTTTCTTGTTGTGTCATCTGTCACAGCTGTCTAAAATGAAATCACCTGGCTCAAACTGTAGTGATGCAGCACCAAAAAAGTTTTCATTGAAGTGAAGAACACAGACTACTCTGACAGGGGTACTATCGAAGAGATCTAAATATTGGAAGACAGGTTAGGCCAGATTCCATTATGCTTAGAAAGCCAGATTTGGGAAGCATAACCCACCATGGGAATGTCCTGGGAAATCTCATTACTGTGATCTCCATAGTTCTACAATAATCCAGCCTCAGAAATTTAGGAACGAGAGAGATGTTCTCCCCGTTATATAACCCCGTCTAGTACCATACCTAAGCTAACTAAAATTAGACATGACTCTGAATTCTAATAATTTGCTGGTAGGAGAATAAATAATTTAAAGGCTTTGCAAGTTTGTATAAGTCCTAAGAGTAAAGGTTAGCTGACAGAACAGCAGCAACATCTTTATTGAGCATAAACAAATCATTTATCCCTTCTTCTGCTCCCCCGTTACATGTTTAAACTCAGGAAACCATGATAAAACCCTGCAGATAAAGCTAGGATTATTCACCCCAGTGATCCTAAATTATACAAGGCTTATGTCTCACTGCTTATAGAAAAAAAAAAAGTACACCTCTTATGGCCTTTCCTGTTGTAACTATGGTAACAACTGACATGTGTGTTGCTTTTAAGCTCCAGTTTCCTTGCCCAGTGCTCCCTGGTGGATATTTCTAGAAGTCAGGATGACCCCTGTGGGATGCAGAGCTTAGCATAATACTTCCCTTAATGCTGAAGTCTTTGGCAAGGAAATTCACTACTGCTGAATGAAAATAATGTTTTTATATCTTCAAAGGCTTCACAGACTTTAGCCTTTATGTTAGATCCAAATAAATTTAGGACCAGACGGTGCCTTCCTTTTAAACACCCAGGGAATTGAGGCCCGAAGGGAACTTGGTCTTCAGTATTGTTCGTGCTTGGCCTTTTTCGACTTCATTTCCTAAGAGTTGTCATTTAGATAATGGCCTGAGGTTCCAACGGACATGCAAGCTGTGCTGTAATTCTGGACAGCTGTTTTACACGTGTTTGTGGCCACAAAGAGATGAGGGTGCTAGAGCGACAAGGCCTGGACGTGTGTCTGGTCCTGCTCTCAGAGGACTAGTTCGGGAGACATATTGTAAAGCATACATCATCTTACTGAGAAAAACAACATTTGAATAAATGTATAGAGGCAGGCAAGTGCAGTGGGAAGAGCCCAAAATTTTCATTTTACAATCAAGTGAGAGACCTGGGGGCAAGTTCTGAGGGAAAAAGTCACTAACTTAATTGTGCTTTAATAATCACATTTACAAATATGGGAAAATAATAACAGAAAACAAAAAGTAAATTTTGAATCAATTTCAAAGGTTTGTTGTGGGGACCAAATGTGATGCTATATGTATGAGTTATTTGTAAACCCATAACAGGCTAACAACCAGTAATTTTAGACCAAATAACTTAAACTGTGATTTAAGCTGTTTTCAAATGAGAATAAAAAGTTTTCTTTTATATTAGGCATTTATGTGCTATTATAATTTTTCCCTTTAAAAATGTTGATAATCTAAATGTAAAAAGTATTAAGGCTTCATTCAGTCAAATGTTAAAGGATTTTAATTCATTCTTATTTGTGTATTAATAAAATGTAGACATATATGGTACATACATATTTTATTTTTCTAGATATTAATTTACTGATATTTACTGACTAAAAGCTTTACTTATCCCCAGGGAAGGATTCTGACCAGGGCAGCTCCTAGCAGGGAGACAACTCACAGCTGAGTAACAAATCATGTTCATCACCTTTTAGGCGTAAAAAATTGCTTCAGCCTTTGCAAAGTGTGGAAGGTTCAACAGAATCTCTCCCACCTATTTGTCGCAGTCCCTAGTCCATAGAAAATCCTTTTGTAGAGGAAGAGGAATATGACCTTTTGGAGAGATCAGAGGTCATGTGATTCTAATTCTCTCATTATCTCATCCCCACCCTTCTCCATGGTGCATATTTATAGGGAAGAGGGGGCTTTCTTTTTGTCACCCCTCCAAATGTGGAGTATCTGAAAAAATTGCTCACAGAGTTGGAGCATTGATCCTGGACTATGAATACAGGCCTGCCTCATGGCAGAAGTTGATAGAAGTAGGTGACTTCATTCAGAAAAAACAAAGGTGACATTACAACTGATCACACAGAAATACAGAAGATCCTCAGGGACTATTATAAACACAACTGAGCACACAAACTAGAAAATATAGAGGAAATGGACAAATTCCTGGAAGCGAAATCTCCCCATATTGAATCAAGAAGAAATTGAAACCCTAAGCAAACCAATATTGAGATCCAAAACTGAATCAGTAATAAACCTACCAACCAAAAAAAAAAAAAGCCCAGAACCAGATACATTCACGACAAATTCTACCAGATGTACACAGCAGAGCTGACACCTATTATAGTGAAACTATTCCAAAAACTTAAGGAGAAGGGACTGCTCCCAAACTCATTCTTAAAAACCAGCATCACCCTAATACCTGATAAAAGACAAAACCTGGCAAAGACACAGTGGAAAAAAAGAAAACTACAGGCAGTTATTCCTGGTGAATGTAGATGCGGAAATTCTGAACAAAATACTAGCAAACCAGATCCAGCAGTACTTAAAAAGTTAAGTCACCATGATCAAGTAGGTTTAATTTCTGGGATGCAAGGCTGATTCAACAGCTCAGCACTTGAGCTCCTATAAGGGACATACTGTTTCCTCAAGGAGCTCCCCAACCCCCATGTAACCAGAGACTTCATAAAGGAGAGCTGAGGCTGACATTTAGCAGGTTTCCTTCTGGAACAAAGATAACAGAAGAAGAAACTAGCAGTAACCCTTAGTGTTCTGCAGCCACTGCAGGTGATCCCCAGGCAAGCAGGGTCTGGAGTAGACCTACAGCAGGGGGGCCTGACTGTTAGAAGGAAAACTAAAAAACAGAAAGAAATAACTTCATCAGCAATAAAAAGGATGTCCACTCAGAGGCCCCATCTGAAAAGTCACCAACCACAGAGACCACAGGTAGATAAATCCACAAAGGTGGGAAGAAACCAGCAGAAAAAGGATGAAAATACCCAAAACCAGAATGCCTCTCCTCCTCCAAGGGATCACAACTCCTCACCAGCAAGGGAACAAGGCTGGATGGAGAATGAGTCTGATGAATTGACAGAAACAAGCTTCAGAAGGTGGGTAATAAACTTCTCTGAGCTAAAAGATCATGTTCTAACCCAATGCAAAGAAACTAAGAACCTTGAAAAAAGGTTTGACGAAATGTTAACCAGAATAAACAGCTTAGAGAGGAATATAAATGAATTGATGGAGCTGAAAAACACAACACGAGAACTTCATGAAGCATACACAAGTTTCAGTAGCCAAATAGACCAAGCAGAAGAAAGGATATCAGAGATTGAAGATCAACTCAATGAAATAAAATGAGAAGGCAAGATTAGAGAAAAAAAGAGTAAAAAGAAATGAACAAAGCCTCCAAGAAATATGAAACTTTAACACTCCACTGTCAATATTAGACAGATCAATGAGACAGAAAATTAACAAGGATATTCAGGACTTGAACTCAGACCTGTACCAAGCAAACTTAATAGACATTTACAGAACCCTCCACCCCAAATCCACAGAATATACATTCTTCTCAGCACCGCATCACGCCTACTCTAAAATTGACCACGTAATTGGAAGTAAATCACTCCTCAGCAAATGCAATAGAATGGAAATCATAACAATCTCTCAGACCACAGTGCAATCAAATTAGAACTCAGAATTCAGAAACTAACTCAGAACCACACAACTTCATGGAAACTGAACAACTGGCTCTTGAATGTTGACTGGATAAACAATGGCATGAAGGCAGAAATAAAAATGTTCTTTGAAACCAATGAGAATGAAGGCACATGTACCAGAATCTCTGAGACACATTTAAAGCAGTGTCTAGAGGAAAATTTATAGCAATAAATGCCCACATGAGAAGCAAGGAAAGATCTAAAATCGATACCCTATCATCAAAATTGAAAGAGCTAGAGGAGCAAGATAAAAAACTCAAAAGCTAGCAGAAGACAAGAAATAACTAAGATCAGAGCAGAACTGAAGGAGATAGAGACACAAAATGCAGCCCTGTGTACAATAGCAAAGTCCTGAAACCATCCCAAATGCCCATCAGTGATAGAATGGACAAAGAAAATGTAGCACATATACACCATAGAATACTACACAGCCATAAAAAACAATGAGTTCATGTCCTTTGTAGGGACTTGGATGAATCTGGAAACCATCATTCCCAGCAAACTGACCCAAGAACAGAAAGCCAAGCACTGTATGTTCTCACTCATAGGTGGGCGTTGAACAAGAAGAACACGTGGACTCAGGGAGAGGAACATCACACACAGGGGACAGTTGGGGCGGTAGGGGAGAGACAATGGAGGTGGGGGGTGAGGGGGGGATAACATGGGGAGAAATGCCAGATATAGTATGCACCTAAAGTAAAACAAATTTTTTTAAAAATCAATAAATCCATCAGCTGGTTTTTTGAAAAGATCGACAAAATAAACAGACCACTATCCAGACTAATAAAAAAGAAAAGAGAGAATAATCGAATAGATGCAATAAAAAACGATAAAGGGGATATCACCTCATATTCCACAGAAATACAAACCACCATCAGAGAATTACTACAAACAACTCTAGGCACATAAACCAGTAAACCTGGAAGAAATTGATAAATTCCTGGACACTTACACCCTCCCAAGCCTAAACCAGAAAGAAGGTGAAACCCTGAATAGACCAATAACATAGGGCTGAAGTTGAGGCAGCAGTTAATAGCTTACTAACCAAAAAAGGACCAGATCCAGATGGGTTCACAGCCAAATTCTGCCAGACATACAAAGAGGAGCTGTTACCACTCCTTCTGAAGCTATTCAAACAATCCAAAAAGAGGGACTCCTCCCCAAATCATTTTATGAGACCAACATCATCCTGATACCAAAACCCAGCAAAGACTCAACAAGAAAAGAAAATTTCAGGCCAATATCCATGATGAACATAGATGCAAAAATCTTCAATAAAATACTGGCAAACCAACTGCAACAGCACGTCAAAAAGCTTATCCGTCATGATCAAGTAGGCTTCATCCCCAGGATGCAAGGCTGGTTCAACATAAACAAGTCTATAAACATAATTTGGCACATAAACAGAACCAATGACAAAAACCACATGATTATCTCAGTAAATGCAGAGGCCTTTGACAAAATTCAACAGTCCTTTATGCTAAAAACTCTCAATAAACTAGGTATCAACGGAACATATCTCAAAATAATAAAAGCTATCTACAATAAACCCACAGCCAATGTCATAGTGAATGGGCAAAAACTGGAAGCATTCCCTCTGAAATCTGGCACTAGACAAGGATGCCCTCTCTCACCACTATATTCAATATAGTATTGGAAGTTCTAGCGAGAGCAATCAGCAAGAAAAAGAAATAAAGGGCATTCAATTAGGAAAGGAGGTACTCAAATTGTCTCTATTTGCAGATGACATGATTGTATATTTAGAAGACCCTATTGCCTCAGCCCAAAATCTCCTTAAACTGATAAGCAACTTCAGCAAAGTCTCAGGATACAAAATCAATGTGCAAAAATCACAAGCATTCCTATACACCACTAACAGACTTAAAGAGAGCCAAATCAAGAATGAACTGCCATTCAATTGCTACCAAGAGAATAAAATACCTAGGAATATGACTAACCAGGGATATAAAAGACCTCTTCAAGAAGAACTACAAACCACTGCTCAACAAAATAAGAGAGGGCACAAACAGTTGTGGAAACATTCCATGCTCATGGTTAGGAAGAATCAGTATCATGAAAATGGCCATATTGCCCAAAGTAATTTATAGATTGAACACTATCCCCAGCAAGCTACCAGTGACCTTCTTCACAGAACTGGAAAAAACCACCTTAAACTTCATATGGAACCAAAAGAGAGCCCGCATAGTCAAGTCAATTCTAAGCAAAAAGAACAAAGTTGGAGGCATCACACTACCTGACTTAAAACTATGCTATAAGGCTACAGTAATCAAAACAGCATGGTACTGGTACCAAAACAGAGATATAGACCAATGGAACAGAACAGAGGCCTCAGAGGCAACACCACACATCTACAACCATGTGATCTTTGACAAACCTGACAAAAACAAGCAGTGGGGAAAGGATGCCCTGTTTAATTAATGGTGTTGGGAAAACTGGCTAGCCATGTGCAGAAAGCAGAAACTGGACCCCTTCCTAACACCTTACACTAAAATTAACTCCAGATGGATTAAAGACTTAAACCATAAAAACTCTAGAAGAAAACCTAGGCAAAACCATTGAGGACATAAGCATAGGCAAAGACTTCATAACTAAAACACCAAAAGCTTTGGCAGCAAAAGCCAAAATAGACAAATGGGATCTAATTAAACTGCAGAGCTTCTGCACAGCAAAAGGAACAATCATTAGAATGAACTGGCAACCAACAGAATGGGAAAAAATTTTTGCAATCTACCCATCTGACAAAGGACTTATATCCAAAATCTACAAAGAACTAAAGCAGATTTACAAGAAAAAAAAAAAAACCATTCAAAAATGGGCAAAGGATGTGAACAGACACTTTTCAAAAGGAGACATATATGAGGCCAAGAAACATATGAAAAAATGCTCATCATCACTGGTCATTAGAGAAATGCAAATCAAAACCACATTGAGATGCCATCTCACAACAGTTAGAATGGTGATCATTAAAAAAAATCTGTAGACAACAGATGTTGGAGAGGATGTGGAGAAACAGGAACATTTTTACACTGTTGGTGGGAGTGTAAATTAGTTCAACCATTGTGGAAGACAGTGTGGTGATTCCTCAAGGACCTAGAAATAGAAATTCCATTTGACCCAGCAATCCCATTACTGGGTATATATCCAAAGGATTACAAATCATTCTATTGTAAGGACGCATGCACATGTATGTTCATTGCAGCACTGTTCATAATAGCAAAGACTTGGAACCAACCCAAATGCCCATCGATGATATACTGGACAGGGAAAATGTGGCACATATACACCATGGAATACTATGCAGCCATAAAAAAAGATAAGTTTGTGTCCTTTGTAGGGACGTGGATGAACCTGAAAACTGTCATTCTCAGCAAACTGACACAGGAACAGAAAATCAAACACTAAATGTTCTCACTCATAGGCGGGTGTTGAACGATGAGAACACATGGACACAGGGAGGGGAGCATCACACACTGGGGTCTGTGAGGGAGGACTAGGGGAGGGACAGTGGGGGGTAGGGAGTTGGGGAGGGATAACATGGGGAGAAATGCCAGATATAGGTTATGGGGATGGGGGCAGCAAACCACATTGTTCTTTACATGTACCCCAGAACCTAAAATGCAATTTAAAATATATATATATGTATATATATAAAGGCATCGAACAGGAAAAGAAGAAGTAAAACTGTCTCTCTTCATGTGTGATGTGATTCTATACCTAGGATATCATAAAGACTTCCGAAGGGCTCCCAGAACTGATAAACAACTTCAGTAGAGTTTCAGGATACAAAATCTATGTAGAAAAATGAGTAACATTTCTATACATCCATAACATTCAGGCTGAAAGCCAAATAAATCAAGAATGCAATTCTATTTACAATAGCCACAAAAAATTCAAATACCTAGAAACACATCTCACCAAGGAAGTGAAAGATCTCTACAAGGAGAACTACAAAACACTGCCAAAAGAAATCACAGATGATACAAACAAATGGGAAAACAATCCATGCTTCTGGATTGGAAGAATCAATTCATTAAAATATCCATGCATCCAAAGCAATATATAGATTTAATGCTATTTGTATCAAATTACCAATGTTGTTTTTCACAGAAGTAGAAAAAACCATCCTAAAATTTATATGGAATCAAAAAATAGTGCGAATAGCCAAAGCAATGCTAACCAAAAAGAACAAAGCTGAAGGCATCACATTACCCAACTTCAAGCTATGCTATAAGGCTACAGTAACTCAAACAGCATGGTACTGGTACAAAAACAGACACATAGACAATTGGAACAAAATGGAGAACCCAGAAATAAACCTGCACACCTACAGTCATCTAATCTTCAACAAAGTTGACACAAATAAGCAATGGGGAAAGATATTCTCTCCAATAAATTATATTGGGATAGCTGTCTAGCCATATGGAGAAGAATGAAATTGGACCCCTATCCTTCACTATATATAAAAATTAACTCAAGATCAATTAAAGATTTACATGTAAGACCTCAAACTATTAGAATCCCAGAAGAAAACCTAGGAAATATCATTCTGGACATCTGCCTTGGGAAATAATTTATTAGTAAGTCCTCAAAAACAACTGCAACAA
This sequence comes from Sapajus apella, assembly GCF_009761245.1. Lineage (NCBI taxonomy): Eukaryota > Metazoa > Chordata > Mammalia > Primates > Cebidae > Sapajus > Sapajus apella. The sequence goes on from NW_022436945.1 coordinate 26,713,544, forward strand.
CAACAAAAAAATTGACAAGTGGTACCTAATAAAACTAAAGAGCTTCCGAACAGCAAAAGAAACTATCAACAGAGTGAACCAGCAACATACAGAATGGGAGAAAATGTTCAAAAACTATACATCTGACTAATGTCTGGCATTTAGAATCTGTAAGGAATTTAAACAATGAATTAGCAAAAAAAAAAAAAAAAAAAAAAAAAAAGCTCATTAAAAAATGGGTAAAATATATGAACAGGCACTTTTCAAGAGAAGACATACAAGTGGCCCACAAATATATGAAAAAAATGCTCAACAACACTAATACCATCTCACACTAGTCAGGATGACTATTATTAAAAACTCAAACAACAACAGATGCTGGTGAGGCTGTAGGGAAAAGGGAATGATTATATACTGTTGATGGAAATGTAAATTAGTTCAGCCACTGTGTGAAAAGCAGTTTGGAGATTTCTGAAAGAACTTAGAACTACCATTCAACCCAGAAATTCCATGACTGGGTATATATTAAAAATAAAATAAGTCTTTCTACCAAAAAGACACATGCACTCACATGTTCATCACAGCACAATAGCAAAGACACAGAATCAACCTAGGTGTCCATGTCTAGTGGATTGGATAAAGAAAATGTGGTACATAAACACCATGGAATACTACACATCCATAGAGAAGGATGAAATTATATTCTTTATAGCAACATGGGTGAAACTGGAAGCCATTTTCCTAAGTGAATTAACTCAGGAACAGAAAAACAAATACCACATGTTTTCACTTTTAAGTGGGAACCAAAAATTGGGTACTCATGGACATAAAGATGGTAACAATAGAAACTGGGGACTACTCAACCACACACACACATGCTGCCATCAGTGGCACAGGGAATGAGGGAGGGGGAAAGGGTTGAAAAACTGTTGGGTACAATGCTGAGCACCTGAGTGATGGGATCAATCGTATCTCAAATCTCAGCATCACATAATACACCCAGGTAACAAACCAGCACATGTATGCCCTGAATCTAAAATAAAGTTTGAAATTATATATAAAAAAGAAGACAGCTTATGCTCTGCTGTCTTGAGCAATAGAGTTTGAAAAGCTTAGTTATAGTATTAAAGAATCTGTCCCCACCTCACCATGCATGTGCCATCCCTGGGGGGATGCTCATACCATCTCACTAAGGTTCCTCAATTCGTGGTGTGAATAAGGTGGAAATTTGCTGTGGGAGAAGCATTGGCAGACAACCCTAGGACAGCCAAGCCTGATACCATGCGTGCAATAAGAGGAGCACCAATTACCATTCACAGAGGCCAGTAAGAGGTTCTTCCATGACTTCGCATTTAGAGGAGTGTTCCATGTCTTAGAATCAGGACAAAAGGAATCTTGCCTGAAGTATGCTTTGTCAACTCTCTGAGCTCTCAGTGAGCCAACACCCTTATAGCATCCTCAATGGGGCTATGAGATCACACATATATAAGCAAACACAGTCTATCAACATTGGGTAAAGAAGCAGCAGAGACCAAAAGAACAGGCATATTACCATTGTTGCTTGAGTGTAAGCAGATATCAAAGCAGACTTCTACCTCCATTTTCACACACACACACACACACACACACACACACACACACACCCCTATCAGTGGCACAGCTAGCAGGGAGCAGAGAACAGGTCATGCTCATACCCACCACAAGCAGCTCCTGGCAGTGGACTCTAAGTCCAGTATGCACAAAGGGAGAAGAAAGAAGCCCAGACAGCTACATTTCGAACTGAAAGGAAATTTTAAACTTAAGGAATTGAACTGTGAAATCTGTTGTTATTCAGCAAGTTTATTTTTTCACTAGGCAGAAGAGTAAAGACAAGACAAACTTTTTAGCTGTAACTGGCAGACTGACATTCTATATTTGTATGTCATTGAGTGACACTACTCAAACTTATAGCATATAGGTGAGTTCCTTATTACCTTCTCACCACTCTATTTGAAGTTAAATTTTGTCTCCTTATAATTTAGTTTCTTTAAATAATTTTCAGTAAAAGAAAACTATGTAGTAAGATTTCTTAAATCATTTAAAAGAATTACAGTATTTTTTAAACCACTTAGCTTTGGAAAATATTTCACATTTATCCATATTCTAATATGTTTGCTTTATCATTTTAGGTATACAAAACAAAATACACACATGAAAAATTAAAATAAGTACTTAATTTTCATTTGTATTTTAATTAAAGTGCAGGGGGTGGGGGTTGTATCATTTAGTTCTAACCTTTATAAGTACAGTTCTACCAACCAAAATGTATTTTATTTTATTTTTATTTTATTTTTGAGACAGAGTCTTACTCTGTCACCAGGCTGGAGTACAGTGGCCCAATCTCGGCTCACTGCAACCTCTGCCTCCTAGGTTCAAGCAATTCTCCTGCCCCAGCCTCCCAAGTAGCTGGGACTACAGGAGTGTGCCACCACACCCAGCTAATTTTTTGAATTTTAGTAGAGACAGGGTTTCACCATGTTGGCCAGGATGGTCTCAATCTCCTGAGCTCATGATCCATCTGCCTCAGCCTCCCAAAGTGCTAGGATTTCAGGCGTGAGCCACTGCACCTGGCCCAAAATGTATTTTAAAATGGAAAAATACTCATCAATTTGAACTGGAAAGTCACCCAAACTAAACAATCGAGTTTAAAAAGATTTTTCTTACAAATTTAATTTAAATAAAAATTAAAATCCTCAGATTTTCCAGGTATTTTGCTCATATAGTCCAGTGAAACAAAGATTTCTTTACTTATAAAAATGTTTGTCCAGTCGAAATCAACTAGTTACCATATCTCCGAAATTCTTGATATCACTAAAAGAGTTTTAGAATGGGCAAACATTGAAAACTAGTTTTCTTCTCAACAATATTTAATTGGTAAAAGCCAAGAGGGCCACTGAATTAATTATTGCTAATATATTAAGTATTTCCACAGTAAACTTTTACTAATATATAAGCTATTTCCATAGCTTAAGTTTAGTTGATGTAAGATAGCATATTTCTATATAATAAAAAGAATTATGGAGAAAAAGTGAATGGGAGAGTACTCAGTCTCTTTATAATTTAATTGGTAAAGAAGAATGTTCACTTTTATAGCTGTAGTCCAGAGGACTTCTAAGTAGGCCAGCAACAACTTTTTTAAAAGGCAAAATATAAACATCATATTTTTTAAAAGATAGTAGGGCTGTGAAGACAAAGGTGATTAGACACACTCAATTTCCAGAAAGAAACGAGTCAGTTCTTGGTAAGCTGACTTTATAGACAGCGGAACCCCAAAATCATGGGGAGTTTTCTCCATGACGTATTTGCTGAGCACTGGGCAACGTGGGAGGTTAGGAAGCTGTGATGGCAAGGCAGAATAAAGTCTCCAATAATATCTTGGTGTACAGGAGACAAAGCCCACTAGAATGTAGCACAAACACTTAACAGTTGGTGTTGCCTTTGAGGCATTTTAATTCAATTCAAAGTAAGCTGAATCTAAAACTCCATCCCTATGAGTGGGAATGTGATGATAAGCCTCTCATTGCCCTATCAGTCTAACATAGGAAAGGGACCCCTATTAACCATTCTTTTAAATATGAAGCTCAGAATACAATGAAAATTACAAGACATGCAAAGAATCAAGAAAATATGACTAATTTTAAAAGCGAGACTAAAGAATAGATGGAACAAGTAGAAAGATGTCAGCTTAAACCCAGCTATGTTATTCACTGTAAGTAATCTAAACCTTCCAATTAAATACAGGTTCAACTGTATGCTGTTTGCAAGAGTTCCCTTTGAAGGAAACAGCATAAATTGGTTAAGAGTAAAATGATAGAAGTATAGATATAGATATAGACATAGATATAGATATAGATATGCTATAAAAGACTAACCAAAAGAAAATTACATCAATTTCATATAGTAGGCTTTAAGTTAAGAAGGTAAAGTAAGATGTTTCATAATGAAAAAATTCAACAGAAAATGTAATATTTCTGTATTTGTATGCACCTAATAACGTGGCTTCAAAATATAAAAATCTTGACTAAAAGGAGAAATAGACAAATCTACAGTCATAATTGGAGATATTTACAAATGTCTTTCCACATCTAAGAGAGGTAGAAAGCAAATCCGTAAGTATGTAGATTTGAATTACATGATTTATAACATGACCTAATTAACATTTATAGAATGTCACATTCAATAACTGCAGAATATACCTTTTTTCAATTACACAGAACATTGGCTAAAAGTACAAAGGATAATCCATCCATATAGTCTCAACAAATTTCAAAGGGTTGAAGTCACACTAAACTTGTGCTCTGACCTCAGTGGAATTAAAAATGAAAAAATAACTGAAAAATGACTAAACATGTCCAAATATGTGAAAGTTAACACCATTCTAAATAAACTATGGGTCAAAGTAGAAAAATCACAAGGGAAATCTAAAAATATTTTGAACTGCACTAATATGAAAACCATATCAAAAACTTGTGGATTTGACTATACAAATTTCAAATATTCTAAACACTGAAAAAATAGAAACCCATAATTTGAAATTTATATAATTATAAAAGATGAGAATTTGAAAATTAATGATTTTAGTGTCCATCTGAAAAAAGGATAGAAAAAAAGGGAGAATTAAACCCAAAGCAATTAAAAGGAAAAGGCAATATTCATCAGCGTATAACAGCTTTTAAAACACTTCTACAAATTCTCAGTGCTATTTGTTCATCTAAGGATAAATAAATGATAGGATTTTAGAGCTGGAAAGAGCCGTAAGATTATCTAGTAACTAAATAAATCTTGATTATACGCAGGTAAAATTGAAACCCAAAGAAGTGAAGGGAATTTTTATTTTCTGAATGCCCAAAATACAGTAGGTGCTGTGTTGAGCTTTTTTCCTCTTATATCAGCCCATGGGGCAGTTATTTTTCCATTTCTTTCAGTGAAAATGCTGTGACAGGTGATTTCTGCAATTTCCTTGATTTCTACCTAGTAAGAAATAAGAGCCAGGATTTCAGTCTAAGCCTCTTTAATTCCAAAGCCAACATTCTTCCTACTAACAGACGCTAAATGGTTTAATTGGAAGCTATGATGAAGTCTAGAACCCAAGTCCTTTTCTTCCTGTCTGTTCTTTATCTACAGATGTACAGGGATTGAACTACTATGTCCTGTTCCAGTTTTCTTAGTGGCATTTTCTCACATACACTTCATTGACTCAGATAACATAATCACCAGCCTAGTGTGTGATATACTTCTCTCTGGTAGGGAAGGAAGCTGTGTCGCCGAAGGCTTTATTGAGATTGCGTCAGCCAAAACTTGGACTTTTTCATCTGATTTCCCTGGACCGAGAAACTCTAAGCTGCCAAAATCTGTGCTTGAAAATGCCATAAATGCAAATTGTAAAAACAACAAAGACTTCTTAATTTTTCTCCCCTTGCATTTACCCAGCATCTAATTATAATGCAAGGTCTAGATCTGCTATGTCCAACTTACCTAAAGTCTCAATATGCTTCTAGAAATGCATATTTTACATTGTTTTCCAGTAAAACACAAGCAAATTTTTAAAGTGCCTATCATATGTAAGACTGTGCTATGTTTTCTGAGCTAATGGTAAGTCATATACTACCCCTGTCCTCTTAGCACCCACTTAAACAGACAGAGGTGTGTGTACAGTTAAATATGATACTGTTTGATAAGTGAGATAATATAATATTAGTTAGGTGTTATGGAAGCCAAATGGAGAAACTGATTTGTTCTGATTCTATGTGTCACAAAAGACCTCCTGAAGAAATGGTATTTACAGTAAGGTTGGAAGGACTAAGAGCTTTCCATCCCTAAATCTAGGGCAGGGGAGATGAAGGTACCTTGATTGTTCAGAGACCAGCAGTTCCTGAATGAAGGTAGAATATAGGGTTAGTGATAGGGCATTGTAGAACATGAGGCAAGAAATGTAATTTGAGGCCAGATCTTGGAAGTTAAATTTCAGCTTAAGCTTGTTAGCAGTGAGGAGGACATCCTGTTGAGATTTGTAACAAAAGGCGATGAGTTCAAGAAGCTAGAGACAAGAGACCTAACTAGCAACCCAGCTAATGTCATGATCCAAGTGAAGATACCCTGATGGGCTTAGGAGGTGAAATAGAGAGGTGGGCATAGATTAGAGATATTTCAGAGACAGAATTGGTAAGAAGTTGTTGACTGTTTCAGTGGGGGCTGAAGGAGAAGGATGAGTCTGAGGTGATTATGCTGATACCCAGGGTATTAGCTCTTCCTTCCATTACACCATTGTAGATACTTAAATATACCAACTGAAACACATGTTGTGGAGAAACCTATGATCCAAAATTTATGAAAGGTAATTATCTGATGAAAAAAATCTATATTAACCAGAAATAATGAATAATATTTTCTTCTTCTCACAATATGTGTGTTTTTTAAAAATAAATTTAAGGTATATAAGTGCAGTTTTTGGTACATGGATATATATAGTCTAATGGTGTAGTATGGGCTTTTAATGTAACCATCACCTGAATAGTGTATATTGTACTCATCAAATAATTTCCCATCCCTCACCCTTCACCCACCCTTCCCTGCCTCTATGTCCATGTGTATATATTAGTTAGCTCTCACTTATAAGTGAGAACATGTGGTATTTGGCTTACATGAGCGTTTTGTATACTTGGGTTCCATCTTGGCTGGTATGGGAGGAGAGTAAAATTGGTAACCAAGAGTGAATAAGAAATAATTTGAATCATAAAATCAGTGTGGACCATCAAAATTCAACGAACACTTTCTGTATTGGTTTATACTCTCCTTTTTTAAACAATCAAGGAAGGAGTAATTTTCTAAATGTGTGATGTCATAGGTCAAATGCAAAGAAAATGCAAAAGCTGGGGCTCAACGTAGGTATTCTCATCCCAGCTTGCAAATGTGCACAGAAAATGCTGAGAGTGGAGGTCAGAGATTCTCTTCCGTGCTTGGAAATCTGCACAGCATGTGCTGAAAGTGGGCGGTGAAAGTAGGTATTCTCCTCCCAGTTTAGAAATACACACAGATATGGGATGGCCTTGTGGAACTCCTCCATTTTATGACCCTTTCTGTATTATTAGCGGTACATAGCAGCCCCCGAAGTACCAAGAGCTTCCTCACTCGTTTTTGTTCTGTTCTTCAGCATCTGTGCTGGATATGCAGATAGAATTGTAGGATTATTATTGCTCCTCACTGCTTTGCAGTTTTGCCACAATTGTGAAACTACCTGCATAGCCATTCTGCAGATCTGAACTGAATAGTTTGAGGCAACTTAAATATATTATTTTATCTTAATTACACATGAGGTCTCAGATTATGGAAGAAATAATAGTTTTAACTGTTAAATTTAGACTTGAGAATAGAGAATCTCTGCTTATTTCCGCTTAGTTCAGCATTTACACTTGCCTATTGTTATACAAAAATATGTATTTTTAGTAATGAATATTTAAGGATTTTCAAACCTATACTTAAGATTAATATTTCTGGACTGGAATATTTATTTATATATATATATTTTTAAATTTATTTTGTTGCATTTTAGGTTTGGGGGTACATGTGAAGAACATGCAAGATTGTTGCATAGGTACACACGTGGCAATGTGATTTGCTGCCTTCCTCCCCATCACCTATATGTGGCATTTCTCCCCATGCTATCTCTCCCCAACTCCCCACCCCCC
>NW_022436945.1:26721346-26740317 GCF_009761245.1 Sapajus apella
CCACCCCCCACCGTCCCTCCCCTATTTCCCCCCAACAGACCCAAGTGAGTAGTGCTCCCCTCCCTGTGCCCATGTGTTCTCATTGTTCAACACTCACCTATGAGTGAGAACATGCGGTGTTTGATCTTCTGCTCTTGTGTCAGTTTGCTGAGAATGATGCTTTCCAGATTCATCCATGTCCCTACAAAGGACACAAACTCATCGTTTTTGATGGCTACATAATATTTGGACTGGAATATTTATATACCACCAGCAATATAATATATAACTTAAAATGTATTCCTTTCTGCCAATGGATTGACCACAATACTTTCCCTTAATAGTAAAATTATTTGCTTGCCCCAAAATGGGAGCATCTTTGTGGAGTTTTGCTGAGCCTTGGAAGAAGCATTTGAAAGAAGGTTTGAATGATGTTCCTGTGAAAATGGATATTAATTGGTCTTCAGCTTGAATCAGTTATAAATATGGAGGTGACCCTGATTAACCAACAGCAGGGGAGCAATTGTATCTTAATTGCCTATAGCAGTCTCAGCGAAGTACTGGACTCAACTTTCTCCAAAACATGTCAGATGAGATATGCTTTTGAAGAATCTAGATTAGTTATCATATCTACCTCTGTACCTCATTTCTTCAAGACAAGAGAAGTGATGAGGCTAAAGGTTGATGATAAAATATGAATGCTAGCCTTAACTATGCTTCATTTTGTTGCTTATCTGAAAAGAACAAGCCTACAAACTAAATTTAGTTCATGTTTGCTTTTTAATCTGTCTTTAATGTGGAAACTTATACAGTATCATTACATCTAGGGGCTTGGTACCCCACACAGATGACCACACTTGCTTACATACATCCACACGTTAAACCAATCTGGAATAAACCAGGTTAAACTTAGAGAAGGCAAATTGTTTGCCAAAGAAGTTCAATTTCTTTTTCTTTTTTCTTTTTTGAAACGGAGTCTCAGTCTGTCGCCCAGGCTGGAGTGCAGTGGTGTGATCTCAGCTCCCTGCAACCACCGCCTCCCGAGCTCAAGCAATTCTCCTGCCTCCACCTCCCGAGTAGCTGGGATTACAGGTGTGCACCACCATGCCTGGCTAATTTTGTATTTTTAATAAAGACAGGGTTTCATCATGCTGGCCAGGCTTGTCTCTAACTGCTGACCTCAGGTGATCCACCTGCCTTGGCCTCCCAAAATGCTAGGATTACAGGCATGGGCCACCAAGCCAAACCAGAAGTTCAATATGTTAAGCAATAAGTACATCTTTCTTACTAATCATAACCATTTTTCTAGTTTGCTTTTACTAGATGGCTAAAACTATTGAAGAGTTTCTTTAGCAAAGTTCAAAAAACAAAGCTGTGCCTATTAATTTTTAGCAATGATATGAAATGACTTTGCTCTTATTTTAATTAAATCTGTTGAAGTTTCTCAGGAAATTAAGGCAAGAGGCTTCATTTTTCCTACTTTACCATGTGTAATCAATAATTATTGCTGACACAATTGACTCTTGTTTACCTGAGGGAACCAAGTGTCTCAGCCAATTCTCTTTTTCCGTATCGCAGACCAATGGACTGAGCTAATGTCTTCTACTTTTTATTCCCCTGGAGAAAATGTTAAAATATGTAATCAGGCTCTAATTTTGCCCTGCAGTGCACGACAGCTTTTCCCTAAAAGTTTTCTAATGCAAAGAAATAAACTTTACAATGGCAAACTTTTTGTTTTAACTATTTTTTTCTGGAGTGAAGCAGAGCTGTATTCATGGTATAAATACTTCTAAAGTGTGAAAAGGGGAATGCAAATGAATTTTAGATCAAGAAGTCATTCCTGTTTCTTGAAATATGGTGTATTTAAGGCAATTAGTATCATTTTTATGTAGTATATTAAAAACATGCTATGATGGAATCTTTAAGTCATTGTTAGATGAAATTAAGTTTTGTCTGAATAATTATTGTATATTTAAGTAGCTTTCTATTTGTATCTCATTTTACTTGTCTCTACCTCAACACTATATTAAAACTAAACACACTTAAATTTATTGAATGGCTGACACCTTACACTTGGTGAGTTAAGGATCTATATAAATATATAAAACATAAATGGAATACTTAAGCTGTATTCTGAGTACTTTATGTGGATTCATTCATTTACCCTTCCTAGTAATTTATGAGAAAGCTTCTATTGTTATAACCATGGTACAAATGAGGTAATAACTGAAAAAAAAATGATTTCTGTTTCTTGCTGGAACACACAGCTAGTATAGTAAGGAGCACTGTAATTCATGAACCCAGGTAGTCTGGTGCTAGAATTTACATATTAATCACTCTACACTGTTGTCTTTCAATTTGTTATCACACAGCTTTTGCTTTCTCTGAATGCAGATATGTTCATTTCAGCCTACAAAGTTATCTGGACCAATGGGTCTCAAATTCCGTTTGGAATATTGGCATCTACTAATAACTCAACATTTTAATATGATTTTTTTTCATGTATGTCAAAGTCAAGGGATAGCATTCCAGACTTCCACCCTTTCCCCATTTCCAATTCATGTTTGTCATTCTTTCCCTTTAGTTCCCAGACCTAGGGCCACCTATCTTAAGTCACACCTACATGCCAGTGTGCTGTGCAGCATAGAAAGCTCTGCTCATTTTTAGGAATTATTAGTTCATCTTTCTCAGTCTCCTATAAAAGCTATTATCTGTCTAATCCTTGGGGAGAAAGTGAATTAAAGGATACAGACTTGTGAATGCCCTCTGACTGTCCTATGCAGTATTGCTTCTCCTGGCTTCATATTGAACTGTGAAGATACAATGCAAAGAAAATTCACAATGCTAAAATCAAGACTAAATCAAGGAGGAAACAGCTATTTTTAAGATATATAGGGTTAAAATAAGATTCACAAACTGTGGACAATAATAGCAGACATTTACTTTGCGTTGTGCATGTGCCAGGTGCTATTCTGCATTTTGCATATAGTAATTCATGTAACCTCACAATAGCACTAATGAGGTAGGAGCTAATATTACTTCCCTTTTGCAGGTAAGGAAACAGGCACTCGGGATTTGAAGCCAGGCAGATTGACTGTGAGGTTCATGGTCATAACTACTCTCTCTGTAAATATTTTCCTTTCCACTTGATAAGAGTTGCTTCATTCTCACCTTGTTACCATTACCTACCCTTTGCCTAAACATCCAGTATCAAGAAGTACACCAGGCAACTGTTCATTGCTGTATATACACAGCTTTCTAAAAGTGTTGTCAAAGCTCAATCAGTACAAATTCAAGGGCTGTGGGTTACCATAAACAAGGAATATAACACAGGTTTAGCACCTTACTGTAACTTGGCCTGGGTATTACTGATTACCCATTACTGGTTTGTAATACCTTAATAGCACTGCATTAAGTATAGGAATTCTAAATATTCATATGCCTCATCGCTAGAGATGTTTAGAGAATTAGCAACAGTGATGGGTGGAAGACCCAATTCAATCTACTAAATATCTATTTGACACTGGCTTCTGAATTAGGAGAAAGGGCATCAGTTTGTTCTCCAGCAACAGATGGAGAAGAGCTGACCAACACCTAAATGGTCAGAGATCAGGACAAAAGGGCAACCAGACATCTGGTATACTACAAACATTGAGTTTGGATTTCTAAAACTTTTAGAAAATGTTTTACAGATGAAGAAAGAGGAACTAAAAGATAATATACCTGAAAATAGTTTGCTATAGGAAACAAAAAATCTTTAGAAAACATTTTGATATCTCAGTAGCATGCAGAAAACTCGAGACTGAAAACCATGTGGAGAGAACAGACCAATGTGCAAAGACAGCTAAATGGTAGGGATGGGTGGTGATACAGTTTGGTTGCCTGTCCCCTCCAAATCATGTTGAAATGTGATCCCCAGTACTGGAGATGGGCCCAATGGGAGGTGTTTGGGTCATGGGGTGGATCCCTCATAAATCCCCTTTTGTCTTCCACCATGAGTAAAAGCTTCCTGAGGTCCTAACCAGAAGCAGATGCTGGTGACATGCTTCTTGTACAGCCTACAGAACAAGGAACCAAAAAAAAAAAAAAGCCCTCTTTACAAATTACCCAGCCTTGCATATTCATTTATAGCAATGAAAAACAGACTAATACAGATGGACTGCAGGGAAGACAAAGGATAGAACTAACACAATAAAAATCAAGTCAATGATATAGAGAATAAACATGAGATGATTTCTTGATATGCAGAAAGATATGGAAAAAAGAATAAGATGACAGAGAATGGAAATTTAATCCTAGAATTACAGGTATTTTCAGGGAAGACAGGAAAATACCAAGATCAAAAGCAAAAATAAGTGGAAGAAAAGTCTGGACAAATGATTTTTACTAGTAAAAACAAAGTTTTGATGAATCTAATGAAATAAAAATATATAGAAGCAAATTAGGAATAAAAGTTATTTAGCCACAGATATAGAAATAAGAAATAATAACAGCAACAATACTAATACATAGCACTGACTGCATGCATCTAAATTACATATATAGTGTTTTATAGACATTACAAGAAAACTTTTCAAATTATGAGAAAATACTATGTAAAACTCTGTGCTGAGAGAGTTTCTAAACTGAATGGTATGAATGCTTTTCTGAGATGTGTTAATTACTAAAGTAGCTTCAAGAAAATCTGGATAAACTGGCAACAAAGTTGTAACAAAATTTATCACAGCATAACTTCCGAAAATGAGCTTCCTTTCTCTTCCAAAGCATGGGCAAGATGGTTCTACCAGTATAATCTTCTATGCTTTCAAAGAAGGTATTCCCATGCCAAATAAATTGTTCCATTGTGAAGACAAGCAAAAGTGTAAAACTTACCTTACTCATTTTTTAAACTAACATAATCCTGACTCCCAAACCCGATATAACCAACTTTGCCATTTTTATAGTCATGCCCAATGTAAAATTAATGCTTATTGAAAGGAATTTGGATATGCAAATGATTATAAAGAATATATAACAATCATCTATAATCTCATCATTCATCACTTATTACCATTAATATTTTAACTAATATTTTAAATATCCCAGGCCCTGTGCTAACTGCTTATCTGTATGTTTTTATTTAATTTCATTAAGAATCTTCTGCCATAGGCATTATTATTATAACCTGTTTTTTCCTGATGAAGAGACTGACACATAGAAAGATTCAATGACTTACTTGCCCAAGGTTGCCGAGTAAGCAGTCACACAGGTGAAGTATAAACTTAGGTGGGCTTACTCTAGAATTCACTCTTAAACCATTGCGCTATACTGTGTCTTTAGAGAATTTGTTTCCAGTATTTTGTCATAAAGTATTTTCCAATAATATGCTTTGAAATCATGATTATAATAAGTGTATGATATTTTAGCAATTGAATGAACTGTTTCATATATATAAACATTCCCTTTTTTAGATATATAGGTCATTGTCAAGTGTTTTTTATAAATATTAATGAATTTAACATTAATACAGACCTAGTAATGCAAAATTACTAGGTCAAAGATTATGAATACTTGTGAACCATCTTGGTTCTCTGCTTGTTTCCTGGAAGGATTTTGCAATATGTGTTTCTACCCAGAGAAAATGAAAATGCCCATCAATATTCAGAGCAATATCATCAGCTCTGAATAGCATCACTATTTCAAACATTTGTAAATTAAACTAGATAGCTGAAAGAAGGGATATCATATTTATTTCACATTTTTTGGCTACCAATAACATTTAGAAATATTTTTATATGATTATCAGTCATTGGAATTTTTTATTAATTCCTGCCTCAGAGAAAGCAACACAGCTAATGGTTAAGAACACAGTCTCTCTTTTTTGTCAGAGGCTCTAGAGCAAGATGAATACTTCCAGCTTGTAGGAGGTGGAACATGGTTATACTAGACGTATTGTTGTTCTCAAAGGCTAACATGAAAAGTTTCTAGCCATTTCTAGAAACCTAGGCCAATCCTGATCCTACAAACCTTAATCTCATTGAAACTCCATTTCCTCTTCTTTATTGATAATACTATTTGAGATTAATACTTCATGTTTATTGTCAGTATTAATATTTGCAAAGTGTTTAGTGCACAAATAGCCTAAAACATGGTGACTTTTTAAAATATTGGTCCATGCTTTCATGTCAGTCACATGGCCCTCTATCTATGCTTATATTAGAGTTTTGGATGAGCTTATTATTCTCCCACAGTAGATTGTGAATTCTCAGGAGGAATTTTTATCTTTATCCTTTGTCCCAAGTACCTATCATAAAGCCTCATGTGTTAGGAATACATATCTACCGTATTGGGCTGAATGTAAAAATTACTCAAATTCCAAAGAACATTTTGTGATATGAGATGTCATGATTCCATCTAGCCTCTGAAACATTTTATCATTTTCTTAGTGCAGAATTCTTAGAAATACTCAAATTTAGGTTCTCAAGGGCAGCTTTCAGAGTTTTAACTGTTTGCTGACCACTTTCTTGAGGGCAGACTCAATAACAGGCCAGTGCCAAATAGGCTAAACTCAAGGGCAGATACAAAAGTAATGACTACCCCACTCACCATGTGATTTGATGGGCACAGATGGAGCAACCCCACAGCATTGCAGCAAATGGAGAAGTGCCCACTCTCTTCCTTCTCTTTGCAATGAAAGAGAAGATAATTCTTTTCAAAAATGTAACCCAATGTTTAGCTTAGTAAAATTAAAAAATGAAATTCATTGATAAGGCTTTATAAAGACCTGCAAATGTCCACATAATTTTTTTCTTATTATTTTCACTGTCAGACCAAAGTTGTTATAAAAGTTCAGGAGGAAAGACATCTTCAAAATGAAATAACTTAAAATAGTTAATAATTTTAAATAAGTTTGAATAAAAGTGTGTAAGTTTAAATAATTTAAATGTATTATAAGTTTAATAAGTTTAACTTAAAACAACTTTAAAACATTTTAAAATGTTTCACCACAAAAACTAGTATGTGAAGTAATGGATTTTTTTTAATGAGCCTCATTTAATCATTCTACATTGAAACATGTAGCAAAACAGCATATCGTGTACATAATTATTATTTGTCAATTAAAAATTAATAATTAAACATTTTAGATTAGAACTTCTTATAATTAAAAAATAGAATTCTAAGCCTAATTTTGGTTATGATTAAGAACATATTACATGGTTCTCTATGCCCTTCATCCACCCATATCCTACCCTCCCCTACTTAGGTTCCTGTGTGTGTCTGCTCCACTCCCCTGCCAACAACCACTTCACAGAATATTAAGAGTGACTTTGATTTGGAAAACTTTAAATGTTCTATTATTCTGTTTTCCTATATTGATGTCTGAATTGAAATAAAAGACATATGACAGTCATCTTTATGGACAAGTTTAAGTTCAATTTTATTTTATAAGCTTTCTCAAAGAGAAAATGAAAAACAGTCCACCAAAAAATCATAATATTAGAGACTTTTGGTTAAGAAAGTGAACACTGTGACAGGGTGTCACTTGTTGTTCATTTTGGATGATGGACCACAATTTCAAGAAAGGAAGGAACTCCATTTTCCCATGTAGCAATGGCAAATGCCAGCCAAATTCTAACCTAATTTTGCCAGGATATTTGGACAATTCCCCAGCTTGTTATACAGTCGTCTTTCTGTTGGCTCTTGTGTTTTGCCTTATTTCCTCGAATGGATTTTTTTTTTTTTTTAATTTGAGTGACCTTTGAGTCAGAAGGACTTGTAATTTGGTGACTCTTGTGAAAGTGTTTCTTTCAATACATCCCCCAGGTGTCCTCTCTAAATGTAATTTTGTAAATTATAAAAATTTAAAAAAATAGGCTTTTTCTGTAATGCTGGGCTCAACAACTGATTTCTTTAAAAATTGAAAAGTTTAAAGAGTTGGGCTTTTTGCTGAAATTCACAAGGACTTGTTTTAAAGCTGCTTTGGGAACAAACATTTGTTTTGATGGCTTTTACAATTAGAAACTATAAAACTAATGGAATTGCTCAAATTCATTTGTGTTGAGGTTATAAAGCTACCTATAATTTCAGTTATATTTTTATAAATCAACTTTCAAGCTAATTATATAAAGGAAATCTGAAACTTGCCAAATCCTTGATAATCTGGACTCCTCACTACCCCTACTCAATCCCCCCCAAAAAGTCTTTCATTCTAGTTGTCTCGTAAAACCACATGACAGGGTTAATGAATTTACCTAGTGTTTTTTTACACCTGAGGTTCATAAAAGGGCTACACTTTCTGGTCAGTTTTGCAGGCTTTTCACAGGAAGAATTGTGATGGACCGAGCTAATGTGGTCAGTCAAATCTAAGACTAAGAATAAATATAACAAATACATCCAACATCATTCTGTTGGACGGACTTAAGCCATTTAGTCCGTCCAACAGAATGATGAGGATGGTACTGTTATCTGCACTTTATAGAACAAACAGAGGCACAGAGAGGGTGAATGACTTTCCCAGACTCACACAGTAAGTAGGGAGACAGAATACAAACCCTAATAGTCTAGTTTCAGGGCACATTCCCTTTTGTGTCACCTTTTATATTTCAAAAAGCACATTACATATCTAAACACCTTCAGGAGATATTCAGATTTTATAATGCTTTTTGTTGGTGTGGGTTAACTGAGACACAGAATTGTGAAGCGGAACTGATCATGACCATATATGAGTAGATAATGAAGCAGTGCCGACCCGAGACCTCCTGACTGCAAGGCTGTGGCTCTCAAGGAGGCCATGTTTCTGTTTTGTCAAGGCACACTCTCATTAAATTAAAATGTCACCAAACGCTGTTACAAATGAAGGCATAACTGTTCTCAGTGGGGGACGGTTGGGGCACTTGGACTTCTCTCTTACCTCTACCTGTTTCAATCCCACCCCCAGAGGCCCTAAATGTCTCCATGGAATACAACTGGAAGCCCACTGCTCTACCCCATGTTATCTTTGAGATATATTAATATATCACATATATTAGCACTGGAAAGAGCAGAAATTACTGGAAACAACAGAAAAGGAAAGGCAAGCAGGATTTGAACTTGGCTGCTGCACCACTTGTTCAATTCTATGTTCATCTCTAAAATGAGAATAAGAATTAATGCATTTCACTGAGTGCTTCTAGTGCGTCAAACACTGTTTTCTCATTTAATCCTTACGGCCACCCTGTCAGTTGCAGATATTGTTATCCCGATTTACAGATGAAAAATAAACATTCAGATTAACTTCTTCAGGTCTACTAGGCTAGAAAATTGCAGTTGGAATTCAAAACCACATCTGTTTGACTATAAAGTCCAGGCTCTTAACCTACCTAGGACTGGGGAAATTATGTGAGATACAGCCCCTAATGTGTGCTGCAGTAGACAGTCAATAAATGGCAGATGTTATTTTGGGGGAGACTGTTGAGATTCACTGGGGTGGCTGGCAAAATATTAAAGAAATATTAGGAAAAGTTATGTGTTAGTCTCAAACCTTTCAGCCTTCACATTTAGTCATCCGTTGTTGAGTCAGGGTCTGCAGGGCAGACCTCCACAGGTGGTGGGCAACATCTCAGGAGCCTGTGCTATTTAAGAGCATGGACTGAAATCAGACCATCGGCGTTTACATATCTGTTCTATTAGTCATACAATATGTGACTTTGGACAAATGTTTTTCTCTCTCTAGGTTTTAATTCCTTCATTTATAAAGTTTGAATAATTTTAAAAGTTTCTATGCAGTTTTTATGAAGATCAAATAAGATACTGTGTTTATGTTGCTTAGCACAGGGCCTTACCCATAGTATGCCTTAAATAAATGTTAGCTATGGTTATTATTAGGAAATACATGCTAAGGAATCATGAGCCAAAAAAAGTGGATTTCACGAATAGTCTACAATATCTCATCTTGTTTCATCAAAACTTTAGTGGAGTACTTTTCATATTATTTTCATATTACAAATGCTATTTTGAAAGGTTTTTGTTTGTTTGTTTTGTTTTGTTTTGTTTTTTGCATTTCCTCAGTATTCACAGCTAGCAAGTGACGAAGCTAGAATGTGAGCAGACAAGTGGAATTCGGAGACTTCATCCACATTCTGTATTGATTCTGACAAACTGCTTAAGATAAACGTTCCCCCCAGTCTTGATGGAGCCCAAGAGTTAGGGACTTAGCCGATCGGGAAATGCTCTTCTTTCCCCTGCTTAAAATTCAGAACCAGTTGAAAGGTGGTTGCAGGAATCAGGTAGATGGAGATTAAAATGTCACCTTTTTTATGATAAAGGTATTGAAGGGAATGACTTAGATCCCAGTGTCAAGCAAAATTATTTAATCTTTCGAGAGACAGAATGAACCACCCACTGGTGATCCTATCACTTCAACTCTCCCCCTAGCCCTAGCCCCACCCTAAGAAGTCTGAAATGTGCCCTGTGGAGGATTTAAGCTGAACTGCCAGCCCGGCTAGCATGGATTTGAGCAGACGGAGCCCGGAATGAGGGAGAGAGGGCTGAGTCACTCATATCCCATTTCCTGCTCCCACATCACCAGCTGGGTCAGTGACCCCTGCTCTCCTGAGTGGAGTGAGTGAAGGAGGAGAAAAGCCAGAGGTGTTAGTCTAATGGAGCACCTCCAAATAGGAACACCTGGAGTGGGATATCAATCTGATTTCACATTCCCCAGGTTTGTGTGTTATCAACGTCACTGTGGTCAGCCGTTGAGACTCGGGGTTATCCCTCTGCATGGCTGCCACCTGGAGTCTGAGGAGATTAACATCTGTCAGGGCAGGACTGCCTCCAACTCCATGAGGCCACTCCCCCACAGCCCACTACTGCTGCTTTGGGTATCCTCCCTTGGCTGTGCTTACTTCATCCTCTGAAAGCTACAACCAGGACAGAAATATACAATTATGAAATTGATACCAAAGCTACTCTGCATCTAAAGTCAATCTGTATTCTATTTCCCATTCCCATTTACCTATAACCACATTGTCCAACTTCAGAGGTTCTGTAACAAGCCAAAATGACATCCTATCTATTGCAGAAGTGAAACGATAATACTATAAATAGTTCTATATTTGAATGTAAATCTCAATTACAAAGGGAGAAATTAAAGTTGAAAATTTCATGTTCCAAAGAATTAAACTACAAAATACTTAAGTCACATTTCAAAATGATGTTGAAGAGAACATTCTCTTGCTTTTGTGGGCTAGCATTTTTTAAATTTCAAAATTGATCTCAATATTTTATCTGTTCAGTCTTATTCAGAGACTTTCTTGATGCTGTGGGCAAGCTTGGACTGTCCTCTACTGGATATGTGTCACTGCTCCAGCATCTCACAGATAAAATTTTACATTTTTCAAGAGATAAGAACACAGCATACACCCATGAAATTTAGAAAAGTTCGCCCCAGGCCCTAAAGAAGTTATTCCAGGCATCCTTGTGTTTCCCAAATCCACATGTTGTGTTGCCAAAACCATAGCAGAGATTTCAGTGGTAGCAAGTGAAAGATGATGATCAGTAAAGTCCTGGTTTCCAGCTTGCCAGGATGCCACCTGGTCTGCGCCTGCGCTCCAGTGACTATGACCTATGAACCTAGATTTATTTAAGAGAATGCTGCCATCAAGAGATTGATTTTGGCACTCTGTTTGCCATGTTAAGGAGGACGTTTCTACCTAGGTGTACTGTCTTCCATCACAAGACGTGATATTGACACATTCCTGTCTTGGAAATTTAGGCATTTGGAATGGTGGCAACCTCAGCATCAAGTTTTGAGTTTCCTCAATGGTAATGTTCCAGACTTCTCTCTCCCCTTTTCCCCTGAGTGCCCAGGTTTCTGGCACCCCAATGCTGCATTGAGGAATGATTTTTACTGACTTCACAAATTTGTTCCATCTGGAGAACTGCCTGAAGAATATTATTTTATTTTATTTTATTTTTATTTTTATTTTATTTGAGGCAGGCTCTGGCTCTGTTGCCCAGGTTGGAGTGCAATGGCATGATCTCGGTTCCACCAACCGGAATCAAGGTAATTCTTGTGCCTCAACCTCCTGAATAGCTAGGATTACAGGCGCACGCCATCACCTGGCTCATTTTTGGATTTTTTTCGTGGAGATGGGTTTCACCATGTTGCCGAGGCTGTTCTTGAACTCCAAAGCTCAGGCAATCTGCCCACCTCGGCCTCCCAAAGTGCTGGGGTTACAGACCTAAGCCACCACACCTGACCGCCTGAAGAAAATTCCTGAACTGAAAGCGCTGTTGTTGTCTTGAGAACCTGCTGAGAACCATTTATTCTGCCCTGTTCTCCTTAAAACACTATCTTCCCTCAGACTTTGAATGTTTGAAACCTAAGCTGCATTTCTCTGTGTAATCTTTTTCTGCAGTAGCAGTCTTTTAGCAAGACCAGGAATTTCTGACAATTTCACCTTAATTTGGTTTCTTCCCTTGTCTAACACCTATGGGACCAGCCCTGTTTACTGAATTTGAGGGCCTTCCTCTCCTCCTTTGATTCACAGCCAAAACAATTTGATTTTCTAAGATATCTCTTTAGATTTCATCAGGTGGACTCTCGTGGTGAGACATCTAAAATTATGTTCTTGATATGCCAGAGATGCCTACTTTTCAAATAAATTGTTAACTTTCTCTAGATTGGAGAATCCCACCTGGGTAATATTCTCCCATCAGATCAGCATAGAAACTAAACTTGAACCTGCTCTATTATTGGCCTGTCTGTTCACATAGAATATGTCTCATCTTGTCTTTGTCTTCTTTGAGTTCTGATCTCATAAGTTTCTCAAGCAAGTCCCTCAGGTCATAGAAAACACCTGCATGCCCCCTAGGCTGGCTCTATCACCTGAAAACTCACCTAGGAATTCTTTGAGTATTTTATACTGCTTTTCGCAGCCTTTTCATATCACATCTGCCAACACAGGTAACTACTTTGTACAGTGACCCAGTCATCAGGATGTGAGTCCCCCATGGCTCTTACTAGGGACTGAAAGTTTTTATTAAGTTTGCAAAAGTTTTCTGGGTTTTTGCACCCTCTAGAGGAGTAATTACAAGTTGTTCTATGAAATCCTGCCTTCTGTCTTCTGTTGGGTTTCCCTGGGCCCAGGCCACCCTTTCTGATCCAGTAACAGATTAAAGATCTCTCCGCTTTTCTTATTCACCCCCTTTTTTTCTTTTTCTTTTTTTTTAATTTTAAGTTCTGGGATACGGCCAGGTGCAATGGCTGTGAGGCCTTTAATCCCAGCACCTTGGGAGGCTGAAGCAGGCCGATCACGAGGTCAGGAGATCGAGACCATCATGGCTAACACGGTAAAACCCTGTCTCTACTAAAAATGCAAAAAATTGGCCAGGAGTGGTGGCGCACACCTGTGGTCTGGCTACTCGGGAAGCTGGGGCGGGAGAATCGCTTGAACCCGGGAGGTGGAGGTTGCAGTGAGCCGAGATCGCACCACTGCACTCCAGCCTGGGTGACAGAGTAAAACACTGTCTCAAGAAAAGAAGAAAGTTCCGGGATACATGTGCAGGACATTACAGGTTTGTTACATAGGTTAACGTGTGCCATGGTGGTTTGCTGCATCTACCAACTCATCACCTAGGTATTAAGCTTCACATGCATTAGCTATTTATTCTGATGCTCTCCCTCCCCCATCCGATTCCCTTTTTAGGAGCAGACAGAGGTAGGCACATCTTCTGGCTTTTAAAGAATTTATGTCTATCTAGCCTATCTTCTAAGATGTCAGACTTTCCCTCAGGAAAAATCTTTCTTTTTAAAAGAAAAAACTGATTAAAAGCTACAGCTTTTAATCAGTTTGCCTTCTTTATTTTGTTTCCAGTCTTCCACTGCTCCTGAAACCATTGTCAAACTGAAGGACGTTCTTCAGAGGGTTTGGGTTCTTCCTTCATTCCCTGATTCCTAGGGATAAGCCCTTGGGTTTGCAATAATTTTATTGAGTTGTCTACCTCAACCCAAAAAGATGGCATATTCTGTTTGTTTATTTTGAATATACAATACTACTTTTCATAGGTGACCCTTCAGAGCCTTCGGCAAGCCACATAATGACAAAAAAGCTGTATTCTTTCTTTTGTCCCCGAGCGTGACATGGATTCTGAGACAACCAAAATAATGTTGCCTCCCTGGCACGGGAGCTAGTCACTTAATGCTAGAACTACTGGTGTTTGCAGTGTGCGTGGGAGCTCAGCTGTTGTCTTCCCTTGCAAGTTCTGGCCACCAGGCAGAGCTGAGAAACAGCAGCACAAACTCATTCAGCTTCCACATACATCTAAAAGATTTTACCCCAAAGAACTTTCCATATTTTGGCCTCCAATCTGACAGCTCTCCAAGGCTGGCAACTACAGCCCTACCTACATAAAAATATCTTCTTGCCTGTATAAAAATAGCTATTCACCTGTGGATAAAACAACCCTAAGTCAGGGTTGGAATCCCACAGGTCCATACTTGCTAAAGCCTGAAGTCTTCTGCTCTGCCATACCAGTTAAAAGCCAATGGTAGCTGTGGAGTTTGATTCGGTCCCATTTGTCTATTTTGGCTTTTGTTGTCAGTGCTTTTGGTGTTTTGGTCATCAGAGAAATGCAAATCAAAACAACATTGAGATACCATCTCACGCCAGTTAGAATGGCAATCATTAAAAAATCTGGAGACAACAGATGCTAGAGAGGATGTGGAGAAATAGGAACACTTTTACACTGTTGGTGGGAGTGTAAATTAGTTCAACCATTGTGGAAAACAGTGTGGCGATTCCTCAAGGACCTAGAAATAGAAATTCTATTTGACCCAGCAATCCCATTACTAGGTATATATCCAAAGGATTACAAATCGTTCTACTATAAGGACACGTGCACATGAATGTTCATTGCAGCACTGTTTACAATAGCAAAGACCTGGAACCAACCCAAATGCCCATCGACAATAGACTGGATAGGAAAAATGTGGCACATATACACCATGGAATATTATGCAGCCATCAAAAACGATGAGTTTGGGTCCTTTGTAGGGACATGGATGAACCTGGAAACCATCATTCTCAGCAAACTGACAGAAGAGCAGAAGATCAAACACCGCATGTTCTCACTCATAGGCGGGTGTTGAACAATGAGAACACATGGACACAGGGAGGGGAGCACTACACACTGGGGTCAGTTGGGGGGAAATAGGGGAGGGTCAGTGGGGGGTGGGGAGCTGGGGAGAGATAGCAAGGGGAGAAATGCCAGATGTAGGTGATGGGGAGGAAGGCAGCAAATCACATTGCCACATGTGTACCTATGCAACAATTTTGCAGGTTCTTCACATGTACCCCAAAACCTAAAATGCAATAAAATAAATAAATGGGGAAAAAAAATTTTATAACTTTAAAAAAAAAAAAAGCCAATGGTAATTAGCACATGTCGCTGATTATCCTGATTTGATCATTACGCAATGTATATATGTATCGAGACATCACATTGTACCCCATAACCACGTACAATTATTATGTCAATTTAAAATAAAACTCAAAAAGCCAGTGGTAGAACCCAGCTGCAGGGAATGATGTGAACACCAACCAACTACTGAGATTAAAACACACGGTCGATCCCAGCTGACCCTCGAGCCCCAAGTCCCTTGACTGCAGTAAAAGCCTCTCCTCTCTTGGTTTTTCAAGTTTCCAGCTGAATAACAGATACTGGGAATTCACGGGATTAGTAAATATTACATCTTTCTTTCCCCTGCTTGAATTCTGCACCAACTGAGAAGCGTAGGAACAGACTGGTGACAACTTAAAAACTCGCCTTTTCTGTGAATCTAGCTGTTGGAAATCATCAAGCAAGTGGGTTTGCTAAAATTTCACAACCTGACTTACCCACCTATAGCCTGTCTCCCACAAAGGGTTCTGATCCTGTGAAACTTGCTACTCAAGAGGAACAAAGCAGTGTTCTCTCTGTTCACGGGTCGATACCAAAAAGAGATGCCCAATTTCATCTCCCAAAGCCTCCAGAGAATCATTCCCCAACTGTGAGAACTGATTGAAGAGGGGTGAAGAACCAGAAGTGTTACTCTAATGAGGGTCCCTTCACATGGAAACATCAGGAGCACAACAAAAGTTCCACCGTAACACCAGACTGTAGGACATTTCACCAGGGAAGCATGAGCCACCTCATGGAAACAAGGGTGGGAAACACTGAAGCTGGTTGGACAATATGCTATTGATCATATCTACATCCCTATTAGTGTGATAGAAACTAACTGGGATAAAGGAGGGATTGGGGATATTATCAATTAATAATAATGTCTACTAAGTGCCCACCACATGTCAGGAATTCTAAATATATTCATTAGCTCAGATGTATCTGACCACAGGGTTTGAGCTCTTAACTATGTTACCATTCTTTGTTATCTAAAACAGAGTGCTATAAAGAAATACTTAATCTGGAGATTAAAGTTTTTTAAATCTCTGAAAATGTGTCCTTCCCTCAGCACATCACAGTACCGCAGCGGTTGCCAAAGAGATGTTTTCATGTGAGGGCTCAAGAGGCTTTATTTCTTCTCTTGATTTTGGGCATTTAGGGATTTTGTGAGATTTATCTGTGGTACTTGTTCATCACACTGAGTTTTGTTATTTCTCTATCAAGAAAGATTTCCAGGGATTTCTTCAGCTAAACTCTGCTAGTGTTGTCTAGAAGAATAAAAAAGCCATCCTAAGTGTGTATTGAAATAAACTGCAGTACACACACACACATTCCAAACAAAAATTAAATTGACATGAAACCATCATGAATGTATAGGTCTTTTAGCTAGGAAATTGAACATAGAAATGTAGTGTGGTTCCTGAACTTTCTGGCATCTTTTTCCTACCCAAGCTCTAAATGTTGGAGTGTCCCAGGGTAGGCCCTTGGTGCTTACTGTACTCTCCGCAAATACAGGCTCTCCAGAAGGTCTCCTGTATCCCAACTCAGCACTCAGGATCAAGTGCATGCCCTGAATATGCAGTCCCAGCTCTGACCTCTGCTCTGAGCTCTGGGCTTCCTATCTCTGCTTGTATGTCTCACAAGCATCTCAAAGTCTGTATGTCCAGAGCAGAATTTTTTATATTTGTTCATAAACCTTATCTTCCCCTACTTATATAGTTTGCTTATTTGTCGCCTCCAAATCTCATGTTGAAATGTGATCACCAATACTGGAGGTGGGGCCTAGCTGGAGGTGTTTGGTTCATGGGGGTGGGTCTCTCATGAATGAGTTGGTGCCCTTCCCACAGTAATGAATTCACACAAGATCTGGTTGTGAAAGAGATTGCAACTTCCCCCCTCTCTCAGTCCCTCTCTTACCTTGTGGCATGTCTGCTCCCTCTTCAGCTCTTTCTGTAGTTGAAAGCTTCCTGAGGCCTCGCCAGAATCAGATGCTAGTGCCATGCTTCTTGTACAGCCTACAGAATTATGAGCCAAGTAAACCTCTTTATAAAGTACTTAGCTTCAGGTATTCCTGGATAACAATGCAAAATGGACTAACAAACCTACCCACCCTATGTTTATCAATTTGGTAAATGAATCACCGTTTACTACATTATTCAAGCAATAAACCAGGACATTATCCTAGGTCATCATCATCCAGTGGAAACATATATCATCCTGAAATGTGACTACTAGAAAATGTTTTCTAGTAGTCATATTTTTAAAAATTAAAAACAAATGGAGTTAATTTAATAATGTATTTAACCCAACATAGCCAAAATATTGCCATTTCTACACCATTTTTTAAATGATATATTTGAAGTCTTTCGCATGCAACATCTTTAAAATCCAGAATTATTTTATAACCTGATTTCTTAACTAGCCACATTTTAAGTGCTCAGTAGCCGTTCAGGGCTAATGACTATCATTTTGGATATGGCAATCTTAGATCTAAGCTTCCTCATTCATTCCTCAAATCAGCTCCATCAGCATATCATGTTGTCATCCTCTCTGAAATATATATGAGCCATCTGTGTGTCTGTACCTCCCGTATCTTCACTATCTTTCGCCTTCTACTGTAGCCTCCCCTACTGATCCCTCGTAGCTTCTCCCAACCCCGCAGCCTGTTTTCCACCCAGCAGCCAGAGTAATCACTTTGAAATACTTATTCTTTTTTTTTTTGAGATGAAGTCTTACTCTGTAGCCCAGGCTGGAGAGCAATGGCACGACCTCGGCTCACTGCAACCTCTGCCTCCCAAGTTCAAGCGATTCTCAGCCTCCCAAGTAGCTGGGATTACAGGCAGTCACCATCATGCCTGGCTAATTTTTTTTGTAGAGATGGGTTTTCACCACATTGGGCAGGCTGGTCTTGAGCCCCTGACCTCAGGTGATCCGCCTGCCTCAGCCTTGAAATATTCATTCTTTTAACAACTATTTATTAAATGATTATGTGCCAAGTTCAGATCTTGTATTTATGAGCTGAATGACCAGGCAACTTGCTGAACCAATCTGTGCTTTAGTTTCCTCATGTGTAAAATGGGAGCAATAATAGTATCTTGCTGATATTATTAATAATAGCACTTTATGGGCCTGCAATGAGGATTCACTTAGTTAACAGATATAAAGTGCTTGCTATGTAGTAATCAGTTGGTATAGTGTTTTGTTTTTTCTGAGACAGAGTCTCTGTTGCCCAGACTGGAGTGCAGTGGTGCAATCTCAGCTCCCACCTTGGCCTCCCAGGTTCAAGCTCTCCTCCTGCCTCAGCCTCCTGAGTAGCTGGGACTACAGTCATGAGCCACCACACCTGGCTAATTTTGTATTTTTAGTAGAGATGGGTTTTGCCATGTTGGCCAGGCTGTTCTCAAACTCCTGACCTCAGGTGATCCACCTGCCTCAGCATCCCAAAGTGCTGAGATTACAGGTATAAGCCACCGTGCCCAGCCGAGAAATATAGTTTTAAGTCACTGCAGATTGGAATTTTGGATACTGACTTCTTTAAGTGATTTTCACTTCTATTGTGGAAAATATATCAATTTATATATATATATAAA
>NW_022436945.1:26745317-26815416 GCF_009761245.1 Sapajus apella
TATATATATATTTATAATAAATATATAAATTTTATATATATATTTATATATATATAAAAATAGATACATTTTCCACAATAGAAGTGAATATATATATAGTGATATATATATATATTTTTTTTTTCCACAATAGAAGTGAAAATAAATATATATATATTTTTTTAATGTAAAATTTGCCGTGTTTAACCATAGTACAAGTCAGTGGCATTAATTGCATTCACAGTGTTGCACAATCATCACCACGAAAACAGCTGTTTCAAAAACATTTCCATTACCCCAGACACTCTGTACATGTTAAGCAATAACTCCCCAAGCATCCCAGCCCCTGATACAGGTACTGACTTCTTATCCTCTATGATGGTGTCTATGTCTAGTTGCAGAAATATGGAGAGTTGATAAATAAAAAGGAATTTAACATAATGTCTGCTAATACTAAAAGGTGGCGGAAAAAAAAAAAAAACTTAGGGGATGATGAATGGGGCTGCAGTGACAGATGATCAAGGAAGAACCCCTCTGAGAAAAAGACATTTTCCCGAAGAGAGGATTGAAGCAAAGGAATTAGCCGTACAAAAGCCCCACCATGCACTATCCCTGCTGGGAACTCTTCGAATAAAACCAAAGCTCATTCCTTGGTCCCAAGGGCCTCTCATCGGAACCCCACCTCTGGCCACTCTGTTTCTCCCCACAGTGCTGTGAATTCTCCTTTCCTTTGAATGTACGCACTTTGAAGCCTGGTTTCATGGGAAAGAAACAATTATCAGGCTAGGCGCGGTGACTCACGTCTGTAATCCCAGCCCTTTGGGAGGCCGAGGCGGGTAGATCACTTGAGGTCAGGAGTTTGAGACCAGCCTGGCCAACATAGTGAAACCTCGTCTCTACTAAAAATACAAAAAATTAGCCAGGCATGTTAGCAGGCGCCTGTAATCCCAGCTACTCAGGGGGTCGAGGCAGGAGAATCTCTTGAACTCGGGAGGCAAGGTTGCTGTGAGCCAAGATCAGGCCATTGCACTCCAGCCTGCTGACAGAACGAGACTCTGTCTCAAAAAAACAAATAATAATAACCAAATGTGCTCCTCTTTTGTACAGGTTTAATGTGTATTAATATTACAAACTTTCAACCTTTTACAGTTTATCATAGCGAGAAGCAACAGCCCAACACGTTTGGACTTAATTTCTGCCTCTGCCTTTTTGTCACTTGGTAATTAGTTTTCAAACCCATCCTTCCCCTCTGCTGGATCCGCAGTGACAATGGCTGCAGTTGACTGAGGGCTTTTCATGTTAGTCTTTCTGGCTCTCAGTTTCCTCCACTGGAAAAGGAATCTAATGCCTGCCTCACAGGGGGTAGTGGTGGTGGTGAAGGGGTCAGAGTGAATATCCAACACAGACGGGGTCTCGCTCTTCTTCAGCATCAGCTTCTGTGAATATAACTTTGATGTTTTTCTAATGGCAATGCTCCTTATAAAATAGCTTTGGATGTAAAATTAATATTAAATCATACACTTTTTTTTCTTTCTGACACAAGGAGTCTTGCTCTGTCACCCAGGCTAGAGTGCAGGAGCATGATCTCTGCTCACTGCAACCTCCACCTCCCAAGTTCAAGAGATTCTCCTGCCTCTGCTTCTGCGTAGCTGGGATTACAGGCGCCCGCCACCATGCGTGGCTAACTTTTGTATTTTTTGTAGAGATAGGGTTTCACCATGTTGGCCATGTTTGGCCAGGCTGGTCTCGAACTCCTGACCTCAGGTGATCCGCCCGCCTCAGCCTCCCAAAGTGCTGGGATTACAGGTGTAAGCCACCATGCCCAGCCAAATAATTTGCATTTTGTTTTAATTTTGCTCTGTAGAGTTCAGTCTGAAGTTGCACTTTCTGTTCTTTAAATGCGACAGTTCCATCTAGTGGCCAAATTGGCTAGGGCAGTTTTTTTTTTTTTAAATCTGTGAGGGTCATGAAATTTAAATATATATACATATATATGAATAAAATGCAGTAGAAAATATCAGAATACATATAAAATGTTTGATAAAATTTGACAGGTACATTTCATGAAGTGTTTTACTGAACTATTAAACTGTATTCACGTGTGTGTGTTTGGGCATACAGTAACCTGAAATGTTCTTTTTGACAGTGAGTTATTTTTTAAATATTCAGAGAGTCACCGGTCTAAGAAATTTGGTTTACAGTAAACCAGGGGTGAACACTGGAATTACCTGGGGAGCTTTGTCCCACCTCCAGAGGTTCTGATTTATTTGGTCTCTAGTGTCACCTGGCATCATGATGTTCAAAACCTACTCAGGTGATTATCTGTGCAGCTGAAGTTGAGGCTTACTGCCTTAAATCCATCAAAAATTAGAGCTAGGAAAGACTTGGAGATGATGATCGATTCTCTTAGTTTTGTGCATGAGAGAACTGAGATCCAGAGAGTTTAAGTGAATTGCCAAAAGCTATACTGGTAATTAGCAGAGAAGCTTCGTGAAGGACCTTGACGGATAATTTAAAGCCTGGAAGACGTTCGGCAAATAGTTTGTTTCATTTTTAGAATACTTTTTAAAAGGAAATGGGAGACAAAATGGAGAATATCTATCGTCTGTCTAGTCTGTTTACCAAATCAAGTTATAATTTTCTTTTTGTATTTCAATAAAGCTGCAAAATTTATCTGTTAAATGTTCATTTAGAGTTAATTACAATTAGATTCTGTGTCTCCACACAATCTACCTCACTGATTTTTTTTTGTTTTTCACCAACATCCAGTTTGGGAGCATTTACCACCCGTACCTCAGGGTACAGTTAGATTATTTTACCTTTCCGTTTATTTTCCACTTAGAAAATGTGTTTGTGGGTTGGTGATGCCTTGTCTTTTGCTAATAATGAGGAAAGTACTTTGACTGTCCATCAAAAGCTCCACACCTTGTAAAGTATGATGATTAATTAAATGACAGAGTGATCATACTCAAGAACTCTATTGTCTGCTGAGAGAGAAGACACATACAGATTTTTAGGATAGAAAGGACATAAGAAACAGAGCAGCCAGAATCTAATCACATGCATTACATGCAGATGTGCTCATAGGCAGCTAGCTGGTCAGATACTATGCACGCATGAACTGGAGGAAGCAGCAAGTATATTTCGGTCAGTGGAAGCTTCCAAAAGATGCTTTTTGAGTGAGGAGAAAGGGAGGGTTTTAGAGATAAGTAAAGGCTTGAAGAGATAAGGTTAGTAATTGTCTTGTTTAAATTAGAATAAAAATCCTTTGTCATGGAAAATGAGAATCTTTGAGAAGATACTCTGGTTCACGGGGAAAAAGAGAGAAATATTTGGTCAAGACATGTACGTGGGTGAAACGGGTACGTGGGTTTCCCGTACTTGGAGTTTTTAATGATACAATGTCAGAGTCCCAAATGACCTTCTAGGTAAAGCCATCCTCATCATCGTCCAGATGAAGAAGCAGAGACGTGGAGACTTCATTAGGTGACACCATCGGCCCCCACAAGTTTTGTGTCCTCCTGCCCCCGTGTCTTCCCCCAGCTGTGAAGGGCTGTTACCAAATTTAACAGATAATGAAGAGTCACTATATTCTGCACATACCTTCATCAGCTTAAATATGTTCATTTAATAAATTAAAACATGGGCCAGGCATGGTAGTTCATGCCTCTAATCCCAGCACTTTGGGAGGTCGAGAGTGGACCACCATGTTGGCCAGGAGTTTGAGACCAGCCTGGCCAACATGGTGAAACCCTGTCTCTACTAAAAATACAAAAAAAAAAAAAAAAAATTGGTGCACCTGTAATCCCAGCTACTTGGGAGGCTGAAGCGGGAGACCTGCCTGAACCTGGGAGGCAGAGGTTGCAGTGAGCCGAGATCGCACCACTGCACTCGATCCTGGGCAACAGAGTGAGTCCCTGTCTCAAAAAAAACTAATTAATTGAAACATGAATAAAGTTAAAAGCAAATTCATGAATCCATACACCTAAGAGTGTATTACAGAGGCTTGAGCCTGATAATCTCCCACCCGAGCTGAAGACTAGAACATAGATGATAAAACATGATCACTAAACAGCTTAAAGCAAACCATTTAGATCCAGGTTTCCCAACCTCAGCTCTACTGACACCTTAGGCCAGATCATTCTTTGTGGAGGGAGCTGCTGTTCACATTGTAGGGTATTTAGCAGCATCTCATGGTGTCTACCCACTAGATGCCAATAGCAACTTCTCTGCCCCCACCCCAGATTGAGACAGCCAAAAATGTCTCCTGGGGAGCAAAATTCTCCTCCAGCCTCTACAGAGAATCACTGGCGTAGGTGATGTAAGAATGTTCTGGAGTACAGTTAGTGAAACTAGGATCAAATGAATGCAAGTGGGTAGGGAGTCACCAGCAGTGGACCTCACTGAACTGTGTTACTCATTTTGCTAGCTTGAGCTTACCTCTGCTAATTGCTCCTACAGAGCTCTGCACACCACAGGGCACTCAACAAATGCCTCTGAGTGAAGACTGACTCAGCAGTTGGCAATTTATTCACCTTAGCGTTGTCTCCACCAGTTCCTGTTTTCTGACCCTTCTAGAGTCATCTTAAAACTAGACGAGCTGATCTCTCTTTTGGAGAATTTCCAAGGATCATGGCAGTCTCTTATTCACCCTAGGATGTCTGTGAATGTTGTGGATGCTTCAGAAATTCTCTTGACCCAAATCTGGGTCTGACATAAAATCATTTCCAGCCACACTCAAGTGAACAGTGCCTGGGAGCAGGCTGTCATTTGGTTCCCCTCTCTGAATGCATTGGCTCTGACCCACGACCCACGGCTCCTCAGGAAGTGAGAGGGAGCAGGCAGTGAGGCCAAGCCGTGAATGTTGGGCCCTTTTCTTGGAAAACAAAGGGTCCACTTTAGGCTAGCAGGAAACATCCGGGGGGGAAAAAAACGCTGACCTTGATCAGAATCAAATAAGAGATGGGATTCAGAGGAAACTTTCTTTCATGCTGTGAATAATCATCATTTTGTTGGGCCTTTTATCATATATTTTCTCCGTCAGAAATTTTACAAGAGAAATGATTGACCCTTAAAGCAAATTTTTGGAAGGGGTTCTCAAGGAATTTTAGTAGTTTTTAATTTTCTTAATCAAGACCTTTTGTAATTTCCTAGGCTACGTGTTGTCATGAGAAGAAATGTCAGAACATTTTATAAAGAGTGGAGAAAATCCATAATTACTCAATATAAGTATAACCTGAAGGTTTCCAAAGAGGATAATCCAGACATACTAAGAAATGTAAAATGGGCCGGTGCGGTGGCTCACACCTGTGATCCCAGCACTTTGAGAGTCTGAGGCTGGTGGATCACCTGAGGTCGGGAGTTCAAGACCAGCCTGACCAACATGGAGAAACCCCGTCTCTACAAAAAATACAAAAAATTAGCCGGCTGTGGTGGCACAAGCCTGTAATCCCAGCTACTCAGGAGACTGAGGCAGGAGAATCGCTTGAACCCGAGAGGTGGAGGTTGTGGTGTGCCGAGATCACACCATTGCACTCCAGCCTGGTCAACAAGAGCGAAACTCTGTCTCAAAAAAAAAAACAAATGCAAAATGGATGCAACTACTAATGCAGACTCAATGGACCATTACGTCTCTTAGTAGGATCACTATTTTAATCTTTCTTCCCAAATAATTGAAAATCTGAAATCTCTGCAGCAGCAAGCACTCTGCTGGTTTGAATTTGGAGGTTAGCTTCCTAACTTTCCTTCTGCTATGTATATTCTTCACAAGTCCTGATGTTACACGGACTTCTGCAGATTTCCTCTTAACTAACATCCCTCACTCCTCTCAGAACTTTCTGCTTCCTAAGGCTCAGCTCCATCAGGCCACTTGAATTGGTCTGATTCCTTTACTCCCTAGGCTAGGAATACAAGGCTATCTTTTGAAAAGTAATTATTTACTTTGGCATAGAATTGTGAAAAGAATGGTTCTCCCATGGCAAAGAATGGACCTGCAAACATGAGTGCTATTTCTTTCAGATATCCTCTAAGAAAGGTGGGGAATTAAATTGGGAAGAGAAACCTGCAATGGGAATGTGGAAATCTTTGTGGCTCTAATCTGCCTAATATTTTCCATCCTTTAAGATAACCACACTAAGCACTCAAGTAAACTTATAATTGCACCTCCTTGTTATCTGTCGAGCATCTGTTTTCATCCTAAGATCCTTCTTTGCCATATTTTCCTTATGTATTCATCTGTGTTATTTTTAGCTAATTAAACTAGAAGTCTCTGTAGAGTGGGAAGGGAGATAATGAAATTAGTGCATGCCAGGATGGCTCAGAGCAGATGTTAGACATAAATAACAGAGTTATTGATTAATATAAACTGAAAAATCTATTCTATTGCTTTGTATAGTATATAGCACAGTAAATGACAGCAATCCCCAGAAATAGGCATTTAAGTACTTACTAATGTTTGCAGTAGAGATGTATCCATGTATATGGGAAATTTCTGTCTGTCCCTGATTGGCTCATTTACTCAGAACATTATACACATTGGCCTATTTTCCTCTATTGGGAACGTTTATGATAATTTTTTTTTTTTTATTAGAAAGAGCCTCACTTCACTGCGCAGGCTGGAGTGCAATGGTGCAATCTTGGTTCACTGCAACCTCCACCTCCCAGGTTCAAGTGATTCTCCTGCCTCAGTCTCAGGTTCAAGTGATTCTCCTGCCTCAGTCTCCCGAATAACTGGGATTACAGGTGCACACCACCACACCCAGCTAATTTTTTTTTTTTTTTTTTTTGTAGAGACAGGGTTTCACCATGTTGGCCAGGCTGGTCTCGAACTCCTGACCTCAAGTGATCCACCCTCCTCGCCCTCCCAATCCTGGGATTACAAGCATGAACCCGCACGCCTGGCCCCTTTCTGTTAAATTTTAACTGAGACCTCACCCTCCTCGTAGCCCTCAGTGGACGGGCAGATAGTGTCCTGCCATGTAGAGGGCCACACAGCCTTCCAAAGTGTATGATAAATCAGAACAATGGTGATACATGCTGAACTCAGATGGGGCCAAGTCTTCTTAAATTTGTACACCTAGCATACTGAAGGGGCTGAGCTCAACTGAGGACACATAGGGGAAAGAACAGAGAACTTGGGGTTTGTTTTGTTTTGTTTTCTGCATCACCGCCTATAAATGTGCTCTGCTGGATTCCTTCCCACTAGGGAAGGAATGCGTCTCAGGCAGATGCTATCAAGACCCACTTTCAAGTACCAAGTCCAAGTCAGCCTAAATCAAAATGTCAGCCCCACATCCAGTTTGAAGAGTCTGCCTCTCCTTGGTTCGATGTCCCAGATCCATAAGTGTGAAGGGGCCTGATCAGTTCTCCCATCGGCCCTTTTTGTTCTTCTTCCTTCATCACACTCCCAGCCTTCTGGACCTCAAAGTACTATTTCTCGGTTTTTCAGATCAATCAATGGGAAGGGGAAATAGAAGACAAGGAGCAAAAACCAAGGGAAACGTGGCCAATTCTGCCTGCCATCTTGCACTCCATCATGACTGGCATACAATTACTGGGAGCTCTTCCTGGAACTCATTTGTGAGGAGGCCTTTAGTGGGAATCTCCATCCTGACACAGATGATATTATCTGATTATCCTCTTAGGGCTTCCATCCCAGTTTCACTCCTACCCCCAGCGAGCCCCCTTATTTCTTCTTACTGGTGGGGTCCTCGCTCTGGCATGTGACCCTGTTGGATGAAGTCCCTTCAAGATGATTGGAGCCTGGCTCTGTCATGCCTTCTAATTCATCCACAGGAAACTCACACCTCCTTACCCCTGGCCATGCCCATCTCTGGAAGCACAGGCTGCCTTATCCTGACTTCATGCGTGGCTCTCAATAGGTTGTTGTCATCACTATTCTTTGCAAGGGAAGTGGGCACCAGTCTCCATATTTCCAAATCCAACAAAGCTTCTGGAGCTACATCTTGGGTTCTCTCAAGAAATCTCTAAGTGTGTTCCACCTGCTGCGTTCACTGGAGAGGATTCTATGAGCTTCTTCAACTCAACAAGCCTCACTCAGGAAGTCAAATGTGATCTGCTCGGTCTCTACAGATGGAACTTTCCTCCCTTGATGAGAGAAATGGAACTCAATCTGAGAAAAGTAAAAAGCAAAGCAAAGCCAGGTACGGTGACTCATGCCTGTAATCCCAGCACTTTGGGAGGCCCCAGCGGGGTGGACCATCTGAGGTCAGGAGTTCAAGACCAGCCTGGCCAACATGGTGAAACCCTATCTCTACTGAAAATACAAAAATTAGCCGGGCGTGGTGGTAGACACCTGCAATCCCAGCTACTTGGGAGGCTGACATGGGAGAATTGCTTGAACCTGGGAGGCAGAGGTTGCAGTGAGCTGAGATTCTGCCACGGCACTACAGCTTGGGGGACAAGAGTGAAGCTCCATTTCAAAAAAAACCAAAAAGCAAAAACAAAGTGAAGTGACTTCTCGAATGAATGAATTCCTTTCCAATCTCCAGTCATCAGTGAAATAGCCTGGGACCTGGTGATAGGGATGAGCAACTCAGGAATAGGGTGGCCACTTTTTAGTCAGCCCAGCAAGTGTGTCTAGGAGCTTCTCGTTACAGTATTGCAATAGCCTATTGTCTTTCCTTGGGTTTTAATGAAAATTCTGAGGTTAGGGAAAGTCCTTGTGAGGATTAGTTTTTGTTGTTGTTTGTTTGTTTGTTTGTTTGTTTTTGAGATGAGGTCTCACTCTGTTGCCCAGGCTGGAGTGCTATGGTGTGGTCTCTGTTCACTGCAACCTCCACCTCTGGGTTCAAGCAATTCCCCTGCCTCAGCCTCTGAAGTACTTGGGATTATAGGCATCTGCTACCATACCTGGCTAATTTTTTTGTATTTTTAGTACAGACGGGGGTTTTACCACGTTGGCCAGGATGGTCTCGAACTCCTGATCTTGTGATCCACCCACCTCAGCCTCCCAAAGTGCAGGGATTATAGGCATGAGCCACCGTACGCAGCTGAGGGTTAGTTTTACATGTCAAATTCACTGGGCCAGAGTACCCAGATATTTGGTCAAATACCAGTCTGTATTTTGCTGTAAAGGTACTTTTTTACATTGGATTAACATTTTAATCAGTAGACTTTGAGTAAAGTAGATTATCCTCCATCATGTGGATGGGCGTCATCCAATCAGTTGAAGAGGACTTGAGAGAAAAAGACTGAGGTCCTTCAGGAAGAAGGAATCCTGCCTGCACATTATCTGCATGCTTGAGCTGCAACCCCAACTCTCACCTTTGTCTCCAGCCACCAGCCAGCCCTACAGAGTCGGACTTGCCAGCCCCCATAAAGTAGCTCGTTCTGGAGTGAGGGTGACTTCAGAGCCCTTATTACCAGTTCCCCAACATTCTCAGGTTCACTGTAAATACAGAGCACTTTCGTTAGAAGTTGTTGAAGGAAACTGCTTGAACAAGGAAATTTCTCGCCAGCACCCCTTGCCAAATGCTTGTCCCTAGCAACTTAGCAACTCGTTACCCTGGGAGCAGTTTCTCTCTCTCTCTCTCTCTCTCTCTCTGTGTGTGTATGTGTGTGTGTGTGTGTGTGTGTGTGTCTGTGTGTGTGTCTCTGTCTGTCTCTCTCTTTCCGCCTCCCTTTTTCCCTCCCTCCTCTACTGCATCTTTCTTTTATTCTCTGTCCCCTGCCTCTGGATTCTGCATTGGCCATGCTGCGGCTAGAGAAGGATCTCATTGTGAGCGCTCATTTGGTGGAAGCCTATCTTCCAGATCAACTCTAAATTGAAAAGAGATCTCCCACTGCCCAGAAACATGCACTGAAGCAGCACCATTCAGTTCTACAACTGAGTGAGTTGCACAATTTCATCACTACTGCTTTTAATTAAAATAGATAACATTTGCCAAATACTTACCATGGGCCAGGCATTGTTCAAAGCACTCTATTCAAAACATCAGTGAATCCTCACAAGATTCTTTGAAGGCTAGTGCTTCAGTTAAGGCCATTTTACAGATGACACCCAAGGCCTAGAGGGGTTAAATAACTTAACCAGGGTCATAAAGAAAATGTGGCACATATACACCACGGAATACTATGCAGCCATAAAAAAGAATGAGTTCATGTCCTTTGCAGGGACATCGACGAAGCTAGAAACCATCATCCTCAGCAAACTAACAGAAGAACAGAAAACCAAGCACTGCATGCTCTCGCTCATAAGTGGGAGCTGAACAATGAGAGCACACGGACATAGGGAAGGGAACATCACACACTGGGGCCTGTCAGAGGGGTGAGGGGAAAGGGGAGAGAGAGCATTAAGACAAATACCTAATGCATGTGGAGCTTAAAACCTGCATGACGGGTTTATAGGTGCAGAAGACCACCAAGGCACATGTTGAACAGTGTAACAAACCTGCACATTTCACACATGTGTCCCAGAACTTAAAGTAAAATTTAAAATAAGTAATTTATCCAGGGTCACCCAACCAATATGGCAGGGTCAGGCTTCAAATCCCAGAAGTCTACATTGAAAGCCTATGGTCTTTGCCACAGCCTTTTGGCCTCCACAAAGGACATCCTGACTTAGGATCAGCCTTATCTTTATAAGCAGACTCTTAACAAGTTTTGCAAGTATTCATGACTAAACAGGGTTATGTTTTTTTAATTTGTTATATGTAACTCTGTCTATACCAAAAAGGATTTGACAGGAACTTATATTAAAAGAAACAATAAGTTTTTGGTTTCCTTTTGCTTTTTTTCCCCACATTAATAAAGACAAAAAAATGAATGCTGGCTAAGAAATAAGGAGCTAGGGAGAAACAAATATCCGAAATGCCTTTAAGGGAAAACGCCAGATGGGAACAGAAGACATAACGTGGGATTTTCTGGCTGCCGTGACAAAAAGAGGACCATAGTAAATTTCACATTTTTCATCGTATGATAAAAAGGAAGCATGATAGTTCATCAAGAAGATACAAATGTTGTAATACTGAATTGCAAAAGGGACATATTTAACATCTTTTCAAATGATGGCTTGTGTCTTTAATTGTACGTTTAGGACAGTGTAGATGACATTCACATATGAAGGCCAATGTTTGCGGCTTTGTAATTTTCCCACCCAACTCCCTCAATAAAAATCTAGATGGGTTTGTCACACCAGCAGGGCTAATCACATTTTCATTTCATGGGTGGCTTAGGGGGTGGACCTCACTTATTAAGCCTCTCCGGCAATCTCCTCGTCCGTGAATATGGTAGGAACAGGCCTGGATTCAGTCAATGTGGGATTCTTAACCCCAGTTTATTTTATTTTTAATTCCAGATGTCTTAGTTAAGATAAGTATTTTTAAAACAATTTTTTGGCTTCTTTCAAATGCACTTATTTATTAGCTACATATCTTAAAGTTACTACTTTTGAATTAAAATTATTTCTCTTTGAGATCATTCCGTTGAAAAATCCCTCGTTTAACTTGGTGGCCCAATATTTCCCTTATTCCTAGCTTTAAAATGGCTCTCTTTCCCACTTACAACCTCTTTCTCCAATTCTGCCTATTGTTGATGTGAAGCGACTTCTGACCCAATCTTTTGGGGTGGTAACACGGTTTTCCTTTTTATCCTTTCTCCAGAACAAGCTCCATTTTTGTAAGTCTTTCATTAAGGCCTAAGCGCTATGCGTTTACTCAGGGTTGTAACTTCATGCTGCTTCCTCAGGTAGAGTCCCATACCAGTGGCATCTATATCATCTAGGAGTTGTTAGAAATGCAGATTACCTGGCCCTACCCCAGAACTAAAGATTCAAAAATTCTAGGGAGGGGCATGGTGTTTTAACAAGCTCGCCAGGTGATTCTGATGCATGCTCAGGTTTGAATACCACTAGACCAGGTTTTCCTTTCTCAAACTTTTGGACACTTCTTTTCTGTCTCCCTTATTATCTAAATCAGCAAGTAACAAGTAACTGCAGTTAAGATTGTAGACTTTGTATCCCCCACCATCTCAAAACTGGAAGCTTCAGCAACTTTGGAAATCGAGAGAATCTAAACAGTTACATATGGGTAAATTGCCTCTTTTAAAATCCCTTACCATTAGTTTGCCTTCCCATTCATTCTAATATTCCTAGTATTAGTCTCCAAGTGTGTCGCTATCTGTCCTATATATTTTAAGTAATGAAGAAGCCCAGAGCTAACAGCTCAATTTCCCCCGGCAATCCTTCCAGTGGGAAAATAAAGAGAAATTACCTTTATGAGTTGTGTTTTAGGGCATCAGGCTCATTCAGCATGGATTTTTCCATTTGCCTGTGGTTGTTAACCAGCCTGCAGTGAAGAGGAATTGCCCATCTGTAGTCAGAAAATTGGAGTGGTGATATATATTTTCTCCCTTGAATGACACAGAATTCCCCATCATTATTCATTCACTTAGAAGGTCCGTTTTCAATATAAAAATGTACCTGATTTTTGCCCAAGTTCAGAAAGCCAGTGGAGAATTCTCAAACATTTTATTTCAACTTTGTGACTAATTTCCCTGTGTACCTGCTCTTGATGGGTAACTGACAAATAGGCATTTTATGGAAGCAGTGATGGAGTATTTCGCTTTTATTGAGACCACTAATGCATTACAAACGAAATGGAAAGTGCGTGTGTTTCACGTCAATCAATTTGCATTTCTTGAAATGAGAATTGGAAAAGCCAGATGGTCTTTCCTTAAAGAACAGTAGTTACATTGTTTTAGTTGTGGTTCTTACAGTTACACATAAAATTTGACGGAAACAGACAGACTTTACTTGATAGATATCTTAATCCGTTTGTGTTGCAATAAAGGAATACCTTAGACTGGGTACTTTATAAAGAAAAGTTTATTTGGCTTATGGTTCTGCAGGCTGTGCAAGAAGCATGGTGTCAACATCTGTTCCTGATGAGGGCCTCAGGAAGCTTTCACTCATGGCAGAAGGGGAGCAGGTGAAGGCAGGTCACATCTTGAGAAAAAAGCAAGAGAGGGGACAGTGCCAGGCTCTTTTTAACAACCAGCTCTCAAGGGACTCTTGAGGGAACTCCTAGAGCTTTACCAGGAGGACAGCATCAAACCATTCATGAGGGGTCTGTCCTCGTGACCCAAACACCTCCCACTAGTCTCTACTTCCAACAGTAGGGATCAGATTTCAACACAAAACATGGCAGGGCCAAACCATATCCAAGCCATAGCACTTGGCAAGCAGGATTTTAAGGATTCTTCAGTGACCTGTGCTATTTATTGAAATTGTATAGTCATTTTGTACAAGGCACAAACAGAACAAGTGATCATAATACTTGTTTTTAAAAACAGATATAGGTAATATAAGTGTCAATAAACTACTTACTAAATCAAGGGCCATGTCTCCTAGAACAGCTTATAATGTCAATTTCGTATAACCTTTTTTTACTTATCCAGTCCCTAAACTTATCTGTGTTCTCTCTCCTCCTTGGCCAGAGATCTTATTTCCCTCTTACTGAGAAACAGAGGACAACCTCCATGAGCCCCCTAGGGGTGCCTACTCATCTCCACCTGAGATCTCCTACCTCCATTTGGCCCAGTTTGCCAACTGGCTTAACAAGAAAAACTGTTGTACTCCAGAGGTACCACCTTGATGTTCACTGCCCCAGGATCTTCTCTGCCAGTTAACTTTTTGTCTCTTGTACTTTTGATTCCTCCCTGTCCTGTGTGGTTTACAGACTCACACATTGTCTTCCCTCTGTGACTCTTATTCCATTGTTTTGGGTACTTCCCAGGTTCAGAATCCCATCTTCTCTCACCTGGGCCCCTCATTGATCCCTCTAGCTGCAGCTGCTTTCTTCTCAGAATTTTATGCCAGGATTATTTTATTAAAAGATATGTGTGATTATGTTAGTCCCCTACACAAAAATTCAGTGGTATCCAAAAAGAATTAGAAAAAAATTTTTTTTAGTATAAGCCTGAATGTCTTCTAACCATCCACCGTGAGGTCTTCTACTTTCTTTTCTGGAAGAAGTATCTTCTGCATACCTTTCTGGTTCTTTGAACATCCATGCCCACACTCAGACCTCTCAACTCCTGTCCTTGCTGTTTCCCCATCTTCAGTGTCTTTTCCCCTCTTGTTGAAATTGTCCTCAATGAGAAACTTTCCTCTCTGTTACAGTGCAAATCAATGATACCCACTTCTGTGTACCAGCAAATAAAATTCATGCTGAAATTTAATTGGCATTGTGATGATATCAAGAGCTGCAACTTTCAAGAGGTGATTAAGTCATCAATCATAAATAGCACCACTGCCTTGGGAGTGGATTAGTTATTTCAGGAATAGATTCCCAATAAAAAGGATGAGTTCAGCCTCAGTCTCCCTCTCTGTCCTGTGTGCTAACCTGCCCTTATGCCATGTTATGACACAGCAAGAAGGGCCCCACCAGGTGCTGAGGAGATGCTGTGGTCATGTCCTTGGACTTCTCAGCCTCCCGAACTGTAAGAAATAAGTTTATTTTCTTTATAAACTGCCCAGTCTCAGATATTCTTTTATAACAGCACAAAACCCACTAGAATAGTACCTATTTTACACTTTCATTATAGCACTGCCTTCGGTGGTGGTTAATTGTATGTGTCTGAGATCAGGAACAGTGTCCTTTTCTTTTTCTTTATCTTTCCCAGCAACAAACATGGTGATTTATGAAAATTAGATGTTGAAGCACTGAATTAGATTGTATGCTGTTAACCAAATCCAAATGGATAATCACAGAGGTATCATAGGGAAGAAAAGGATGTTGCTTCATTTTCATCAGACATTGTCTTCTGTAATAATATTTAAATGTAATGTACTTACCCCATATCTAGAATTTTTATCTATTGGTGAATTGAATTCTTATTTTGAATTTATTATATGAAGAAGGCATTTATGTGTGTAAAGTAGAAAGATCAGGCTGGGATTAGAAATGCTAATAAGATCTAGGCCTGGCTCTTCACAAACCCAGCTGCACTGGTTCTGTAATGTCATCTAACCCTTTGGGAAGACTCCATTTCCTCATCTCTGAAATGAGGAAACTACATTCTCCCTAAAGTTTCTACTAAGTCTAGGATTTTGTTATTTTAACCATCACTATTGTCTTTTGTCCGTTTTTGTTATGCAAAATCTACGTGTTTTTTGTTTAATACACCATTTTTCATAGCATAGACAACTGTACTTTGAATGCTTCAACGATTTCTTGATGACTAAGAGGTCCCAACCCAAGTAATTAATTCCCTGAGAGAGACAGAGAGGTAGGCAGCTCACTTCTTCCCAATTTTTCTGTGGAGCCACCAAGAACAAAGTCTACTGGAAGAAAAAGTATGGGGAAGATTTCTAAGCCCACAGTATGCCACTCCCACGAGCTGCCCTCTCTTCTTCCAACAAATGTTTATTGTGCCCTTGTTATGTACCAGGCACTGGTCTAGGCATTAGAATACAGTGATGAGCAAGACAGACAAGGACCCTTCATTCTGATAGCTTATAAAAGAAACATGATAAACAAGAAAACAAATTTTTTAAAAGTCATTTTTATCTGGTGATATGGGTCAAGGGAACAATAAAAGAGAGTCTTGTAATAGGTTTTTGAATACCTAATTTAGCTCAAGTGGACATGAAGGGGCCAAAATAACTAAAGAAGCCACATATGCAAAGATCTAGGGGCCACAGGCAAACTACCCAACTATAAGAACATTGGTGCCCCTAGTACAGTGGGAAACAAACTCCTAGGAGTCAGATCCAGTTTCCCCAGTGGAGATGATTTCTGAGGAGTGGGTTCCTGACAAAAAAGATGAGTTTGGCCTGCATTTCTCTCTCTCATGCTCACTTGCATGAAGCATCATTAGACCTCATTTAAAGCTCAGATCTTCTCTAGGACAAAGCTAAAATGCATAGATCATCTCTGATAGCAGAAGACAGCGACTCTACTTATTTCTCCAATACA
The DNA here is from genome assembly GCF_009761245.1 of Sapajus apella. Lineage (NCBI taxonomy): Eukaryota > Metazoa > Chordata > Mammalia > Primates > Cebidae > Sapajus > Sapajus apella. Next base: position 26,761,235 of record NW_022436945.1, read on the forward strand.
TACACTGCAACCATGGGGCTCACATTTGTGAAGCATTTCTGTGGTCAGACTTAGCTGTTTTTATTGTCTATGGCATAAAAGAGATAGACTTCAAGTCATGTGCAACTTGTGGGATTTGAGCCTCTTTTAGGTCCAATTCAGGAATGTACATTAAAATGAAAGCTCGTAAGAATGATACTGATAGTAGCGCTGATTAAATTTTCATTAACAAACTTTAGTACTTCCTTTTCAAAACAATTGGCGTCTCATAGCTCATCAAGATCATAGGAATGAGAGACCTGTGGAATCAGGTCCACATTCCTCAGCCAGTCCGCACTTGAGCCACTCATCCCTTAAATACCATTAAGTACCATTACATGCTGGCTCTTAATGTGAGCTTCATCCCAGTCATACTATCAAGAATAATGGACAAGATTCTGAACTTCAAAGTTATGCAGACCTGAGCTTAGATCTCCATTTTGCCATATACTTGCTGTATGACCTGTAAGACTTTCTCAACCTTGTGAATAACGGTATCTAACTTATAATGTCATAGGAAGTACTCAGTAAGTGATATGATTATTGATTATAAAATGAAAGCCCTGTTGTTATTATTATTGTCAGGCTTCTAATTGTCTCTGAAAAGCACCCCTCCCAATTAATAACTATGAGCATTTGCTTAGCTGCACATCCCATCTAGAAGGTCCTTTCCCACCTTCATCCCAATATGCCCCATGAAATTCTTTCTATCCAGCAGAGGCCAGTTCCAGTTTTTCTTTCTTATCCATCCATAGTCAACCTGATTAGTTTCATCTTCTCTGAGGTTTGTGAGCCTTAGAGACACTACCATGCTCTTTGTTCTTCACCACTGCTAGCCCGTCCCGTATCCCTCCTTTCCTTCTGATTCAGCCTATAACGTCAGGAAGGGCAGTGTATTGGTCAGTTCTCACACAGCTATAAAGAAATATCTGAGACTGGATAAATTATGAAGAAAAGAGGTTATTTGGCTCATTGTTCCACAGGCTGTACAGGAAGCATGGCAGCACCCACTCCTCTTCTGGGGAGGCCTTAGGGAACTTACAATCATGACGGAAGGTGAAGGAGGAGCAAGACATCTTACAAGGTGGAACAGTAGCAAGAGAGAGAGAGGGAAAGGTGCTACACACTTTTAAACAACCAGATCTGGTGAGAACTTACTATGATGGCAACAGCACCAAAGGGAATAGTGCAAAACCATTCATGAGAAAGTGCCTTTCCAATCCACTCACCTCCCACCAGGCCCCATCTCCAGTACTGGAGATTACCAATTGAATATGAGATTTGCGTGGGGACGCAGATGCAAACCACATCAGCCAATAATCTTGTCCTCAATTTATCATACCTCCCTCTTCCCTGAAATAATGAATCAATGAACAAATAAATGAGTGTCCTCAGTGTAAAGATTTTCCTATAGTTCAAATCAATGTCACCCACCTCCGAGAATCCATTTTATACCTTTATGACTGCTCCACCTTGATGTTGTAGGTAACTGTGTGTGAGATCAAGGGCACTTGCCTGCAGGGGAACAAATTATAAGAATGAAGCAATCCTGTGGAGAGAAACACAGAACTATGTGAGAGAAGAGGTTTTCTTTGTAGGATTATACATTTTTAAAATGCAAATTGGATACTAATAGTAGATCAAGAAATCATTCTATCTAGTAGGCTGCCATCAGCAATCTTTAGTGGAATGGAATAGGATAGAAAACATCAAGGTGAATTGCGTGTAATATAGTTAACAATCATTTGGCAAAAAAGATTACTGGATCCACTCCCAAAATTTCTGATGCTATAGGTCTGGGGTGACAACTGAGACTTTTCATTTATAACATGTGTTTCTTTGAACAGAGTCTTAATATAAAATGTGTTCCTTGCTGTAGGTCTCAGCCAAAAAATGTTTGAGAAAAACATTGTTCTACTTCATAAAGAGTCAGCTCTAAGGGACACATTTTTATAATTTCACCCAAAGTGCTCTGACATATGTTGTCTTGGAACATTTTAACATCCTTGTCAGGTAGGTAGGAATATGGGAAAGTATAATCATTGTAGAGTGAAGGGGACCAAGGGACTTAGAGGTACTTAACAGATCTTTGTTGAGCAGGCAGTTTGGCTTAGCATAGGCACACAGGTAAACAGCGGTTGATTTAGAACCAGAACCCAGAATTGAAATTATGATTTCTTCACTAATTAAATGAGTGGCTTTTAAACTGTTTAGAGTTTATCATAAGGATTATGAAAAAATTCTCCAAAGATTTTTTTAATTTATAAACAAGAAGTCACATTAAGCCATGCCACTTTTAACTGTGAGCATGGAGTCCCAACATAAGCAACAGCAGCAGCTGCAAAAAGAAAAAAAAAAAGTAGAAAATGATTAATAAATGCAGAATAAATGATATTAGAAAGTAATTGTCTTGCAATCCCAAAGGAAAGAATGGATCTATAAAATGATTAATAAATGCAGAATAAATGATATTAGAAAGTAATTGTCTTGCAATCCCAAAGGAAAGAATGGATCTAGACAGCAATCCTCAGTGGATGGTGGAACAGGCATCAGACTGACACATCCCAAGCACTGGTCTGTCTCAGCGTTTCTAACAGTGGGTCACACAGATCTTATGTGCCTCATAATTGATACAGTGGGAAGGACAGCATCATCTGTGAAGAACTATTTCCTTAAAAAAAGGATCTAGAACCAGAAATACCATTTGACCAAGCAATTCCATTACTTGGTATACACCCAAAGGATTATAAATCATTCTACTATAAAGACATATGTACGTGTATGTTTATTGCAGCACTATTTACAATAGCAAAGACTTGGAATCATCCCAGATGCCCATGAATGATAGATAAAGAAAATGTTGCACGTATACACTATGGAATACTATGCAGCCATAAAAACAGGAATTCATGTTCTTTTTGGGGACGTGGTTGAAGCTGGAAGTCATCATCCTCAGCAAACTAACACAAGAACAGAAAACCAAACACTGCATGTTCTCACTCATAAGTGGGAGTTGAATAATGAGAACACATGGACACAGGGAAGGGAACATCATACACCAGGGCCTGTCAGGGGTAGGAGGCAAGGGGAGGGAGAGCATTAAGACAAATACCTGATGCATGTGGGGCTTAAAACCTAGATGACGGATTAATAGGTGTGGCAAACCACCATGGTACCCGCATACCTATGTAACAAACCTACACATTCTCCACATGTATCCCAGAACTTAAAAGAAAAAATGAACCTGAACATAATCAAGGCTCTCAATCTAACTGCCACCTTATAGGTTAGCTAACTAAAGAAGGCAAATTACAACAGGAGGAGTGGCACCCAGCTAAATCTACATTGTGAGATATTCAACAACATTAGTATCTATGCCGGAGATTTTGGAGGGCTTGTTTTGTGAGACAGTCAATATTAATACCCAAGCAGATTTTGGAGGGCTTGTTAAACAGAAATGTCCTGGGCCCTGCTCCCAAAGTTTGTGCTTCTGTGGGACTAGATGGGGCTTGAGAAGAGAATTTGCATTTCTGGCAGATTCCCAGGAGACACTGATGCCACTGATCCAGGGGCCACACTTTGAGAGTCACTGGTTTACAGGACAAACAACCTGCTTATCCAACCAATCATTGACATGAGAGGGAGTAGGGATATTATAGAATGAAATGCCTTCCAACAGCCTCCAACCTTATGGCAATATATGAACTTCATCTGGTTCTTCATTCAAGGCAGCTGCAAAAAGAAATTCTGAAGCAACTGGGAAAATCTAAACATAGACCAAGTGTGGAGTTTAAATAAAGAAATTACCCTTAATTCTGTTGAGTGTAATACTATCGTGAGGATTACATTAAAACTTTTAAAAATTCGTGATGAAGGAATTTTTGTGATCAAATGATAGGACTCTGAAACATGATTATCAAAATGTTGATAGTTGGTGAAACTGGATGATCATATCTAGGGCCTTGTTATGCTATTATCTGTACTTTTTCATATGTGTGAAAGTTTTCACAATAAGCTCTTTTTAAAAATGACTACTGCCTATGCTAGACTTCTTCACATTATAGAGAAGTACACCCTCTTCATCTAGAGATCAGCATTTAAATGGCCTCAACCAGCCCGGCAAAAAATAAAAACCCAGCACCCAGAAATAAACAAAGATAAATTACCTTTATGCTCCAGAAGTCGCTGTAACAAGATTCTACTGAAGCCATGAATCTTACCCTGTTGAATATCTGTCAGACTTATTTAATGTACACTTCTCATTCCACATTTGATCTAGTAAAGGAAGCCTGCTGGAAGCAGGTACAGTGACAGCAGGAAAAATTGCATCCTTATAGCCCGACACTTGGAGAACCAAAAAAGTATAATAAATAATTGGATCAACACATTATACAGTGACGAATTATTGATTAATTCATCAGTAGTAAGTGTTAGCCTTTATAGTACATTTATGTGTCAGTTACCATTCCAATTACTTATATTAATGCTGTTAACCCACAGGGAAATCCACTGAAATTGGCATTGTTGGATTCTATATTTTACAGATAAGGGAGCACACCAGAACATAGAGGGGTTAAGTAACTTGCCTAAGTTCACAGAGCGGAGAGTTTCTGCTCTGAACCATTGTCATTACTTCCCTATAAAAAAAATTAAACTACATTCAATGTATTTTATTTAAGACATATATTGGGATCAAATGAAAGTATAAAAGGCGATTTAGGCACGTTCTTCAACTGAAATTTGTTTTAAAGAGTTTTTAAGGTATCTACAGGGATAAACGGGCTATTTGGAAATCTCCCTGAAGAAAGCATGGTATAGGAGAAATAGCATAGACTCTGAAGTTAGAAGAGACCTGGGTTCAGATTCCTAGGCAAGTTACTTGACCTCTCTCATTCTCAGCTCTCTTGGCTTTAAAGTGAAGGTAGTACATCACAATGTGTTTATACAGATCAAATGAGTTAATGGTCTAGAATTAGTTCATATACTCCCTTCTCATGTGGAGGAGCTGGTGATGCCAGGTAGATGAATCGTTACTTTAAAATAGGCAAAGATTCTCAATATCCAGAACTTATAAATGTGAAAGTCCAGTTAAGGATTAGGCACTAATCCTTAGTACTAAAGAGAACACTTCATGAGCCCGGGCCTTAATAATGGATACCCATTAATGACACGGGTGTCACCATTTAAGCAACACTTACTGAGCCAGCTTTCCCTCCGTCAGTTTCTCAGGCCCATGGTGCACAGGCCAAGCTTCCTCCCAGGCCTGTCTGCTGTGTCCTCAGTTAAAAAGAAGAAACTTCCCTTGGAACTGTGGATCAGCAGGATGTATGGGCAACTCAGCCTTTTGGTAAGGTTTTTCAAGCATGGCTGAAAGGCCTCAGCAGGATCTGCACACACAGGTGGCCTTGAAAGAACCCTTAGACACACCAACTAGGGCTGACCCCCACAAGGCAGCAGGAGAAGGGAGAGCCTGTTGTGGGCCAGGCATTGTGCAGTGTATCCAGGCAGGGTAGGGACCAAGCCAGCTGGACAGCAGCTGTAAGAACTAGGATCAACAGGCGCCAAAACAGGACTTGAGTCCAGGCTTTTAAGTATGGAGTGAGAAATCAGGTCTGGGCATGGAACTTATTTTATATATTTGTTCTATTTTTTAAATAAAAATATTTACATACCTTTATATATGTACATAAAATATGTAAATATAAATTGGTGTAATTTCCACTGATACAATTAATATTTGCCAGCTTTAAGAATGGCCGTAATCAAAAAATAATAGATGTTGTTGTGGATGTGGTGAAAAGGAAACACTTTTACACTGCTGGTGGGAATGTAAACTAATACAACCATTATGGAAAACAGTGTGGAGATTTCCTAAGGAACTAAAAGTAGATCCACTGTTTGATCCAGCAATGCCACTCTTGGGTATGTACCCAGAGGAAAAGAAGTCATTATACCAAAAAAGATACTTGCACACGCATGTTCATAACAGCACAATTTGCAATTGCAAAAATATGGAACAAGGCCAAATGCCCATCAACCAACAAGCGGATAAAGAAAATGTAAGATAGTTACATGTAATAGAATACTACAGAGCCATAAAAGGAACGAAATAGTGGGATTCACAGAAACCTGCGTGGAATTGGAGACCATTATCGTAAGTGAAGTAACTCAGGAATGGAAAACCAAGGATCATATGTTCTCAGTCATAAGTGGGAACTAACCTATGAGGATGCAAAGGCATAAGAATGATACAATGGACTTTGGAGACTCAGAAAAAAAAGGTGGGAGGGGGGTGAAGGATAAAAGTCCACATATTGGGTATAGTGTACACTGCTCAGGTGATGAGTGCAGAAATCTCAGAAATCACCACTAAAGAATTTATTCATGTAACCAACACCACCTGTTCCTCAAAAACTTATTGAAATAAAAATAAATAAAATTTAGAATATATTTCTCTAAAAATTGTTTTATAAAAGAAAACAAAAAAAATAGCTGGCTTAATGATGGCATCGTTAGTATGGCAATATTTATAAAAGCAAAAAAGAGAATCTAAATATTCATCAGTAAAATACTGATGGAGAAAATGTGGAACATTCTTGGGATAGAATATCAGAGTTATACAAAACAGTAGTTTGGATCTAAACTTAACATAAAGCCATTGCAAAAAAAAAAAGAATTTTAAAAATACAGAATATGACTCACATAATGTATATAAATTTTAAAATAAAAAACATATGGAGGTATATTTGTATGTATGGAATTTGCTAATAGACTAATGGGGTATCTAACAAGTGTATAATAATAGTTGCATCTTGTGGAGGAGGAAGGGAATCCGCCTAGATTTGCAGGTCAAAAGGGAATTCTACTTTATGTTATGTTTTATTTCTTTTTTAAAAAAAGATCTATTGGAAATAAGGGAGTCTGGAGGCCTGAAGGCAAAAGGAACTGTACGTAAATACTGTGCTCTTGTTGATGAGATCATTTCCCACAAGGAAGAGACTAACAATTCTCACACTACCATACATGTATCTTGGAATTGACTGATTAAGTAATTGGCAGACGGTGGGATTCGGGTTTCTCAGTGTTGGGGTCAAATGTACAGATCAGCAGCAGGAGGAGGCTAGAATGATCCATGGTAATGAGTCAAAGTTGGAGATACTTGCTTATGAAGAACTCATGCTTAACTTAATATAGATTAAGATTAACAACTTCATATAGAACAGAGATAGAAATATTTTTGGGTACATGTATATACACAGGTTAGTATACACACATGTAATTCTTTGCTCCGTCAATAGGGAGGACCTAAAAGAAATGACAGCACAGTAGCAGCACAACATCTACCACCCTGTTCTTGTTTCTAATAACATTCCCTAATAAGAGGAATAAGGACTCCTTAGAGAATGGATTATTCTGGGACTAGAGCATCCTGTAGTACCAAGAAGTAAGGAGTTCTTTAAAAAAAGGATGGAGGTGTGGCAAGTCAAAGGGCCCAGGAACCCAGGGAAGGCTCTCCCAATGGCCAAAGCTGGAAAAACCTCAGCAACAAAATAAAGCAGTATTGGATTATAACCCCAAATATAAATAAATATCTGTAAGTCCGTACTAATATAAATTATTGAATAAACTAATAAATGAGGAAGAAGAGACAAGTCTTCTATGCAGAATAAATTAAGTAGATTATGTAATGTAGATACTCTCCCCTAAAAGAGGGAGCCTCTCACCCCTTAAATGTGGACTACACATAATGATTTTCTTCTAATGAGTACAGGATGAAAATGAGGACAGAGGAATAACTGTACAGTGGAGAAACCAACAAACACTGTCTTAGCCAGGTCAGTGTCGATGCTCACAAACTATGTTGATAGTAAGTACCCTTGATATCATGAAAATGGCACTTAAATTTTGTGATCTTTCTCCCAAAAATCCGTAATTCCAGTCTAATAATGAGAAAAATGTCAGGTAAATTCCATTAGTGGTGTATCCTACAAAGTATGTGACTGCTGTTCTTTACAATGGTCAAGGTCATCAAAAACAATAGAGCTTGAGAAAAGGTCACAGCCAAAGGGAGCCCAGGATAAATCAAAAGTAAGTATAATATGGTACCCTGGAGGGAATCCTGAAACAGGAAAAAGACATTAAGTATAAATTAGGGAACTCTGAATAAACCGTTTAGTTCATCAAAATGTACCAATATCGGTTCATTAATTACAGCAAATATACTGTACTAATGTAAGACGCTAAAAATAGGGAAAACTAGAGTGTACTCTCCATTCAGTTTTGACCGTACTATCCACTCAGTTTTTAAGTCTAAAACTGTTCCCCAAAAAATAGTTTATTAATTTTTTTAAAAACACTTGAAAATATGACAAAACATTGAGCTGTCAACTAGGTTGTTTATTCTTTGGTTCTCGGTTTTGTAGTTTCTCAGAAATAGAAAGATGAAAACTTAGAGCAGACTTACATCCCACACATTATGTGAATTCATCATCTTGGTGGGAAATTTTACTCTCAGTTTTCTTGTTTATATTAACACTGGTAAATCAAACATCTCTTACATAAGGCCAAGATATAAGCTAAAAATTGTTGAACTTCTTTGCACACAAATCTTTCTGCAAATAGGATGACTTTCTAAAAGTGAAATTTTATATCTACTGCCAAACTACATCCTCAAAATGTTATACTTATTTTTATTGGCACTCTGTGTCTGAGAGTGTCTATTTCCTAGTTGCCTAGAAACCACTATGTATGCTCATTATTTTCCTCTGTCAGTTTGATAAGCAAAAAGATCTTACCACATTTGTGCTTTCATTTGCAGTTCTGATTGTTAATAGGGTGAGCGTTATTATTTCTCATACTTGCATTTCCCTGTTCATGTCCTTTGTCCATTTTTCCATTGCTCTATAACAGCTCTTCGAAATGTATAAACACTTCGAAGAGTGTTCTTTTCTCTGTTGACTTCAGTGATACTTTTGCATTCTTCCGCCCTCTGCTTCTGTGGACACACTCAAGGCTGGTGGCCCTCAGCTCCACCCTCTTTCTGCTCTGTAATTGCCCCTCAAACTATCTAATCCATACAAATATCTGACTGTTCTCCCAGAAAAAAAGGCACAAAAGGAGCAGGGACCATGACTGTCTTAGCATGACCAACTGTCCTGGCTTATTTGGGACCAGGGCAGTTTCTGGGACTTTGAGTGTTCAAACTAGGACAGTCCTGAACACACAGAAACAGTTGATCACGCTGAAAGGTAGGTTAAATACTCAATAAGTATTTACTGAATGAGTCCTCGATAACTTCCAGGACTGCTCTTCCAGCCAGCTTAATCTTTTGGCCCACAGATCCACACCTCTAATTCTTCATGGACAGCACCACTTCAACAGCACAGACATCTCACTTTTAATATGTGTGAAACTCCCTGAACTACCCTTGGCTCCTTTTGTATTCACTTTCCCAATGAATTCTTTCTCTAGCATTTTAGAATTCCAGTAATCCTTACACATTTGACAGTTCTCAATTTTGTAAGGCAGCTGCCAGGGTTAGGGTTATTGGAACTAATGTAAGTTCACTGTAAACTCTGAAATGGCTCCATTCATGTGGCTGTGTTATACAGTGCTTTCACCCTTATGGCTGCTCCCTTTGTTCCGATATTTCTAAAGAATAATGGTTGTGTTCACTGTTTTCCAAGTAATGATACTTTGTTACACACAAAAGCATCTTGCAATGAATAAAAAGTAGCAGAATTATTATTAATACAAGGAGTTCAACAGTGAGTTTAAGAGTGTATATTTGATAACTGTAATTAAAACACGAATGTCAGTTTCAAGAAAGAAGTAAAGTTATAATGTGATTCTGAGAAAGCTGAGAATTGTTAGGTCTCAAAGAAAGTTAACTGAAGCATCAGTTTAGTTGTTCTGCTATCTGTTAGATGAACCTGGTAAATTACCTAATCTATGACTTGACTGCCTCATTTTACAATCACTGCCAAACACGGCAGGTCTTTCGTTGACAAAATCTCATTCACTTTGTTAATCTTTATGCTTGTATCAGTTAGTTCAAGCCGCAAGGATAAAATACTGAGACTGTGTAGATTAAACAACGGAAAATTTTTTTTCACAATCTGGAAACTGGAAGTTTAAGACGAGGCTGCCAGCATGGTCAGGTTCCAGGGAGGGCTGTCTTGCAGCCTAGAACAGGCTCCATCTTCTCGCTGTGTCCTCACTTGGCAGAGAGAGCTCTGGCGTCTCTCTTCCTATCAGGGCACCAGCTCTATCAGTTTAGGGTTCTATTCTTATGACCTCATTGAACCTTACTCACTCCTTTAAAAGCCCCATCTTCATTACAGTCACATGGGTAGTTAGGGCTTCAACATGTGAATTTTCAGGAGACACAAGCTAGTCCATAGCAATGCTGGCTTCCTTTATAGAGAAACTCAATACTTGCAAACATAGCTATTAACACACTGATTATAATACAAACATCTTCATTTTTGTAAACTTCTGTTTTACATGTGCCACCTACCCTTAAAGTACTGCCTGTGTTCCCTGTAAAGGTGACTGTGCACCTGTTGCTGTAGTTCCAGCTAGCTAGCGCAGTTAACCCAGCAGAATTCTTTTCAAGCTCTTTTTCTCCACCCCTGCAGCATTGATAAGTTTGTCCTTATCTGACCACACATTTTCTTACCTTCATACCACCGGTAAGCAACTACCCGTGCATTTTTTCCTCCCTTCTAGCCTCTATTTGTCTTTTCTATCAAGACAAATTTCTTCATTCCTCTATCTACCCAGCTATACCTCTTAGCATTTGTTTCTATTCTGTGTATATATGTATTAGTATGCCATGTATACATGTTTCTCTATAAACTATGTTTATATAGCGATACTTTATATTATTGCCAAGTGCGTTATGTTTCAGAGTGCTTTTACCTTCAGTACCTGTTTGATTCTCGTGACACATCAGGGAAGATAGGTGGCCAGATAAGTATACAAAGAAGAGTTTTATCTCTGTTAACAAATATGAACGCTGAAACTCAGAGAGACAAAACAATCTACTTAGGTCACCCCTAATGCCTTGCCTTCTACTAACCTCAAAATATTCTTTCTTTATCTGCATATTAGATTAAGTATTTGTACCCATGAGTGTATCCCTTTGTCAATATATCCTATTTCAGAGACTCCTATTTGTAGTATGTGAAACACAGGCTCACGGTATACATAATGTGGGAATTTTTTTTTTCCCACAGAGAGATGCCAGTAAATATCAAATTATTATCGACCATCAGCACCATCATGAATATCCAGATAATTGAATGTTTTTGAATGAAGAATACTTAATGTGCTAGATATATCTGCTAACATTCATTCTTGGCAAGGCTGCATACAAGCGTGTATCTGTAATAATTGAGAAATGAACAGTTTTCCAAAAATCTTACCCTCATGTCTGTTGCTGCCAAAAATATGACCTTTCTTAAAGACCTTATCTAGATGATCTTTAATGTGGGCATTATTTTAACAGGGAATGTTTTAGTCACTTGTCATTATTCTTTTGCAATTTATTATCATTTCCCCATCTCCTCCTGTATTAGAGTTCTCCAGAGAAACAAAATCAATCGACTATATATAGATGATTTCTGATAAGTCATTGGCTCATGCAATTATGGAGTCTGGCAAGCCCCATGATCTGCCATCTGCAAACTGAAGACCTGGGGAGGCTGGTGGTATAAATTCCAGTCCAATCGCAAAGGCCGAAGAAACAGGAGTGCTAATGATATAAGTCCCAGTCTAATTGCAGGAGATCAATGTCTCAGCTCAGTAGTCAGGCAGAGAGAACAAATTCTTCTTTACTCTGTCTTTTTGTTCTCTTCAGGCCCTCAATGCATTGAATGGCACATTCCCACATTTGGGAGGGCCATCTGCATGACTCAGTCTACCAATTCAAGTGCTCATCTCATCCGGAAACGTTACATACCCAACCAGAAATAATGTTTAGTCAAATATCTGGGCATCCTGTGGTCCAGTCATGTCGACACATAGAATTAACCATCACATCCCCTTTTCTCCATTTCCTCCTTCTACTTGTGACACGAGAAACTTAAAGTTCGAGTAACTGCATTGTGATTTACTTCTAAATAAAGTACGTTCTGTTTGTATTACAAATTTAAATAGATGTATAGGTGCTTCTTGACTTCCAAATCATTGAGTAAATAATGTTAAGTTGTGAATGAGATGCAGCTGGCTCTTTGGCAGGGTTCAGGTGGTCTCACTCCACAGTAGAGTTCTTAACATTGGCCATGAGCTCCAGGAAATGCATCAAAACCACCATTCTCCCACCCAAAGGAACAAATCAAGTAGAAAGAATACCAACACCTAAGGCATATAGCATATGCATATAACATTGAGCATGCCATAGTCCTTGTGAACAGTGCTCCCTGGAGTTGTGCAGTACACAACCGGATGCCTGCACATCCATACATGGTAGCCCTGCCAGGTGTGCAGACTGCAAGAACTATCACAATCAGATGAGCCACTCTAAGATACTCTCAGAAGAGGAAGTAGCAAAATAACCTGATGAAATAGAAAGAATGGGGTTATTGTATTTAAAGTTCTGTATTCAAATGCTGGCACTACCCTGTCTTCTGGGAAACATGATCTCAGCAAGCTTGCTGAGGTCTGAGAGCCTTGGTGTCTCTCCCTACTTCACAGATTCTTGAGTGTTAAATGAGATCATATGGAAGGGAAAATTATGCATAAAATCATAACATTCTATTTTAACAAATAGAAGCTTATAGAAAGAGAGAAATAGACCCACCTCCCTTGCTCCGGTGATTAGATTGGGAGAATAGGGCATTTAAAGACTATGTGCTTCAGCTTGTTACAGCACCAATTTGTGGAGGAGGATGAGTGGAGATCTCTTTTCCTTTACAGCTCTCCCATGCGCAATGGCTCACAAACAGCAGTCCAGGGAGCAGCTGCCTCACGCCCAACAAAGCGTGGTATCCATAGCCCCAAACAATCTACCCTCCCCTGTCTTTCCTGACATCCCACCACAGAGTAAAGTCAAGGACACACTGAGTTAATCAGTACCTTCAAGAATACCTACTCCTCTGTTCTGTTGGGTACAATGCAAATTGCCTGCCACAGACTCAGACCCCAAAGATTCTCAGTTGCAAGCCCAGGCAGAGCTAACTGCACATGAAGAGCAGAGTGGAAAGAAATCAATGTTTGCCCAATGGAAAAGAAAAAAATCAATTGAGAGGAGGGAAAATGTTATCTCTAAGCCTTTGAAAGCAGTGGCTTAGGTAGCTATAATCAGCATATAAAGAAGGAAAGGAGATTTGAAAAAGTAGAGAGTCTTTTTACATTTAAGTTCATAGTTCTAAAGAGCTCAATAGTTCAGAAAGTATTTTTTAATTGTGGTGAAATTCACACAACCTAAAATTAACCATTTTAAAGTGGACAATTCAGTGACATTTACTACATTTACAGTGTTGTACAACCACTACCTCTATGCAGTTCCAAAACATCAAGAAGTGTTTGTAATTCTAGTATTATGCAGAAACTACAGTTAAAAGTCCGAGAAATTTTTCTTAGACTTTTCAGCCCTTTAGACTTAACTCCCCAGATTATATTTGAGTGTTGTATTGTTGCTTTCTGCCTAGCTGATATTATGTGTCTTCTGTGTTTAAGAATGGGCTGATTTAAACTTATTTCCACATTTGGTAAGGTGAGTGGGAGAGAGGTGATTATAGATTTCTACAGACAGGCAAAAACATATGGGAAGATGTTTATGTTCACATATGTACTGACAGAATGTTTAAACAATTAAATAAAAAGTAGAAAATTATTTCAGTTATATGCATTTCTTCTGTCTAGGGTCATAGGCAGATGAATCAATTGTGTAACTCATAAAAATTAATCTCAATGCAAAATTGAATGTAGTCTCTCACCTCTGCACCAATTTTTTCCCTAAAAACTGGCAAAGTTGGTTTAACTAAGCAAAAAGCAAGCTTCTTGAGAACTGGGTCAGAAGGATGTGGAAAATGTTTCTTCTTCAGTGGCTGGAATGAATACTTTATTGCCAGTGAACAGAGAGGGATGCCTTCTTGATCATAGCTGCTGTGGCTGCCCTAAAGTCATTCATGGGTACTCCCCATGGCTGCAGTGCTAAGGAATAGTCTAATTAGGAAACAAAACAGTAGAATCTATCTTGCTGCCTAGAGTTTAGCTGCTAGCCTCTTGAACTTGGTCTCCCACCTCCACCCCTGCTCTGGTCCTTGGGCCATATGAGCTGGACTTTGCAACTAATTGCACTGCCCCTCTCTCTAAATTGATTCTCTGGTTCCTGGTAGATATCTGTGTATTGCCTTATTTGTAAATATTTTTGTGTTATTTTAGAACTGTAAACATACACACACACACACACACACACACACACACGCACGCACACACATACATATACATACACACAAAACCAAAAATGTCTTACTGAAAAATGTGGAAGCAAAATTCACTTTTGCTGTTTCTCAAATAGCAAGATAAGACTGAGGTGGAATCCTGTCTCAGACTCCTAAAAATTAACTGATTCATGATTTATGAGCATTCTACCTAAAGGAAGAATCAATAGAGAGAAGGAAAAGACTAAGGGAGAACAATCCAATAAGTAACTTTAAGCCTGTAGCACAGTATTACTTTTCTGAGGTTCTATATTACCACTTTATGTATCATTGGCACTCAATATATATTTGTTATTTGAACAGGATGTGGATTTTTTTTCTTTTTTAGTAATCTTTAAGGAACATATTGCCTTACTATATTGATTAAATAATTGCAGTATTTGGTGCCAGGTGCTCAACTGAAAAGAAATGATTATTTTTAAATAGCCCTCAATTTTTGCAATGATCCACTGTGGTCCAGGCCCTGCCCCTTCAGTACTTGCTAACCACTCCTCATGAGACCACATATACACTGCCCACAGCAACGCTCTCAAATTCCGCATTCCTTTGGAACCTCATTTTAACATGTAGTTTCCTGAGAATCTTCAGTCACAATATTCTTTCCATCTGAGAATTGACCCAGCAACCTACATTCTAGTAAGTAACCTGGGTGATCCAGATGTAGGTGATCTATGGAGCACATTTTAGCAACCAATCCACAGATTTGACTGTACCCTAATCTCTAGGACCAGCCTTGTTTAGAGCCGAAAGAAGTTGAAGAACCATCAGCACATTGCTCTGCAATCATGGTGGTGCGTCCTGGGATGAGATCTTGTTTCTGTACTCTCTATTTTGTCCTCTTCCCTGCTTCATGCCTAAAACTGAACTGGTCTTGCCTTGGATTGTAGCAGCTAAGTCCATGATATTCCAAAATCTCACTGGCTACTAGATGGAGTGTTGTCAATTACCAAATCTCATATTTAACGTGCTGCCTGTCTTCCTGGTCCTCCGCTAATGACCAAACTCCATCTGTATACGTTTTTGGACTCCACCAATGCCTGCTCCTTAGACATTCTCTTATTCCCTACTTCATCCGTGTGACTCATCCCAGCATTAAAACCTCATTCTTAGTGGCAGACAACCCCAACTAAGAGTGCTGGCTGTCCTTATCCAGAATTAGTCAAGATAATGGGATAATCACTAGGTTGGTTACCCTAAGAAAGATAATGTTCCTCTGTATGTGTGGTAAAATGAAAGGTCATGCCTATTTGTTTAGCATAAGAGATTTTAGAAGAGGAAATCTTTGGAAGTTGGGAAACAACTTGAGGTATGTCATTTTTGTTATATGAACCTGTTATCAAGAATAGCCCAATGCAAATTAAAATAGAAGTGCTCTTAATTGGCCTTCAGGCTAATACAGTGGGTTGGGAATAATAACACACCCTCTGTAGAACCCTCATATACCATGCTGAAATGATGGATACCAATAATGTGGCATCCCTGCATTCTAGCCCCTTTCAAAGGGGCTTTTGCAGCCAAAAAGAACAGCCAGGTTAGATCTACTTCCTTTCTGGTTGTTGAGGCTAGTACTGAGGAGGCTTGAGCTTGAGGCAGTGAATTCAGTTATCCACAGTCACCTTCAGTAAACCAGTTATATGAGATGGCTTATATGCTAAGGAGAGAGGACTTGGTCCAACCAGAGATACGTTTATACAATATCTGCTTAAGGAATGCGACTGAAATGAATATTGCTCACAAAACTGGTACCTTCCCAAATTGTTACTCTATCTACTGAGAGTTGAACTATTTTATTTGACTACAGAAGCTTCAGAGAAGAGCAGAACAAATTTTAATGATTTCTTCATCTGTCTTGTTTCATTCATTTAGTCAACAACTGTGTGTTTTAATCCTTTCTGTGAGCCAGGAATAAACAGCT
Source organism: Sapajus apella (assembly GCF_009761245.1). Classification (NCBI taxonomy): domain Eukaryota; kingdom Metazoa; phylum Chordata; class Mammalia; order Primates; family Cebidae; genus Sapajus; species Sapajus apella. Next base: position 26,777,618 of record NW_022436945.1, read on the forward strand.
CTGGCCTCTCCCTCAGGGAGCTTATCATTGAGTTACAGAGTTTAGGTCATGAATTTATGTGGACACAGATCTACAAGGGACTTTTCTTATTCTCTCAGCTGCCTGTTTCAGATGGAAAGAGCATGGTGAATACTGAATAGGCAGTCGAAGTAGTCAGAAGTACTGCCTAGGGAAGCCAAACTTGCAGTTCACCTTCCAGTGGATAAACACAGCTTGATGTTTACGCTAAAATGCTAATCAACGAGAGGAAGGAACAAAAATGCCCCCAGATCGAACAGAAAGCGTCTCATGGATACAATAAAGTAGACAAATTGCTTTGGTTAATGTAGGCTTGTATAAGAGGCCCTTTGTGTTCCTTATTTCTACTAGATAAGATGAAGATTAATTGAAATACTAAGTGCTACATAAGCTAATAGTTTTATTAGCTTAAACCAGAAGTTCAGCCACCTGGAGGACTTGCTAATACATAGATTGCTCACTCTGTAACCAGAGTTTATTTTTTAGTAGATCTGAGATAGGGCTTGAGAATTTTCATGTTCCCAGGGGTTGCAGATCCTGCTATTTCCAGGACCACACTGTACAAACCACTGGCTTAAGCACTCTCAGCAACCATGAAAGGGTTGCTCTACAAAGCAAATAGGTGACACCACTATTTTTTTCTTAAGATGGAGTCTCCCTATGTTGCCTAGGCTGGAGTGCAATAGTACAATCTCAGCTCAATGCAACCTCTGCCTCCCAGGTTGAAGCTATTCTTCTGCCTCAGCCTCCCCACTAGTTGGGATTACAGGCACATGCCACCACGCCCAGCTAATTTTTGTATTTTTAGTAGAGAAGGGGTTTCACCATGTTGGCCAGGCTGATCTCAAACTCCTGACCTCAGGTGATCTGCTCGCCTTAGCTTCCCAAAATACTGGGATCTCAAGTGTGAGCCACCATGCCTGGCCTGCACCACTACATTTAAAATGTTTAAATACCTGCTGTTTTTGTCACTACAAAATATTATATATGTATACCAAAAAAAAGTTTTTAATAAAAAAGCAATAAACTTATTAAATGACTTATGTAAATTTAAAACCATCCAAAGATAGCCATTAATAACCTTGCTTTGTATTTTTATAAAATGTTTCTCATGTATGTTTGTGTATAGATACATACATGATAGTCTCTCTAACATATGTATGTAATATTCTCTCTATATATTAATACAAAAACACTGGAATCATCTCTCTTTTTTGAGATAACATCTCATTCTGTTGCCCAAGCTGGAGTGCAGTGGTGCAATCTTGGCTCACTGAAAACTCCACCTCCAGGTTCAAGGGATTCTTGTGCCTAAGCCTCCCAAGTAGCTGACATTACAGGCACATGCCACCATGCCCGGCTAATTTTTTGATATCTTGGTAGAGACAGGGTTTCATCATGTTGGACAGGCTGGTCCTGGGCTCCTGGCCTCAAGTGACCCACCCGCCTCAGCCTCCCAAAGTGCTGGGATTACTGGCAAGAGTCACTGCACCCAGCCTGGAATCACCTTATGTATACCAGTTTGTAACTTACCCTTTTCACTTAATATATATTTGTAAACGTATCTCTAAATCAATATAGTTGTATGATACAATGTAGTACATCCTTTGAATGAATATTTAGGTCATTACACAATTCTCTCAAGGAAACCAGTTCAGCACAAACTTTTTCTTAAAGTCTTTGTTTGTATCCTTAATTATTTTCTAAAGGCAAATTCCCAGAAGAAAAAAATCCCAAGTAAAAAGTTAGGTGGATTTTTAGGGATCTCGATACATATTGCCTGATTAGGCTTCAAATGCTAGGTCATTTTACATGCCCATCAGCACTCTGTGGTTATTTTCTCACGCCTTGACATAGGCTGAGCACATATTTGTTCATTGTTTTCCTGTGAGAGATTTCTTTCACCAGTTTAATAGAGAAAAAAATTCTCTCTTGTTTACACTTTGAATTTTTTTGTTTAAGTTACCAGTGGGGTTACTAGCAGTATCACATTCAGTGATGTCATACTTCTTTTTATTGTAGGGGTGTGAATCTGAAGCTTAGAATTATGCTGTCAGTTCCTGACAGAGCAGCTCTGTGGTTTGAGGCTTTACATGTTTAACATTTTTAAGGTCTAGCATGTCATATTTCTTTGATATGAACAAACAAATCTTGGAGCAGGTCAGCTTTTGTTGTATTATGTAAACTTTGAGAAAGTAAATGGGCTGCAAAAGTTCTTTATTTTGAATTCATCTGATGTGATATGCGGTCTCTTTTCTCAGCCTGTGAATAATTTGTTGTAATATAATTGATCCAATTTTACTTAGGAAATCAACTATCCACTGTGATCAAAACAGAAAACTGATGGAGCAATGTATCTTGTTATCTATTGATTAATATTTATTCAGTGACCATGTGATGTGAATGCTGAAATGAACTTTCTTGGTGATACACTAAACTGAATTTTCTTGTTAATACACAGGGACTATTAGGTGAAAAATATGGAAATATCCGAATCCCTGGAGAAGTTGAAGCCTCAGAGTTTGAGATGATTTTGGATGCCGCCGTAGAGGCAAAGCTGGAGACCAAGTTGCTGGAGGAGTGGTACTGTCGGGATGAGAACTCGGTGCCGGCAGCCTATTACCTCAGACCCAAGTCAGAAATGCTGAGAAGCATTAGAAATGCAGTAAGCTGCCTTTCCCTCCAGCCTGTGGATCTGTCCTTTACTTTCAGCCGTTTATGCCATCCAGGGGTGGTTCTGCACAGAAAATGCAGAGTAGACAGAAAATTACTCTGCCCTGGGCCCCAAGTTTCCTTTTAACAACTAAATCCACGCTGATCCTCAGGGAAATACAAAGGAAAACCACAATGTCACTCCCCTTTACACCTGTTAGGATGGCCATCAAAAAGTCGAAAGATAATAGGTATTAAAGAAGATGTGAAGAAAAAGGAACCCTGCTCCACTGGTGGTGGGACTGTACACTGGGGCAGCCTCTGTGGCAAACAGCAGAGCAGTTCCTCAAAAAATTAAAAATAGGATGACCCACTTCTGGGTATATATCCAAAGGCAATAAAATCACTGCCTTGGAGAGATATCCACCCTCCCAGGTTCAGTGCACAATCGTTCACAATAGCCAAGATATGGAAACAGTCTAAGTGTCTGTCAGCAAATGAAAAGATAAAATGTAGAAGGAAATTAAGGAACATTTATATACACACACACTGTGATATTATTCACTTTTCTTAAAGGAAAGCAATCCTACCATTTGCAGCAACATGGATGAACCAGGAGGATATTATGCTAAGTGAACTAAGCCAGCCCCAGAAAGACAAATACCATATGATCACACTTATATTGCAATCTAAAAATGTTGAGCTCATGGTGACAGAGTAGAACTGTGGTTACAAAGGTCTGGAATTTAGAGGAAATGGAGAGATGTTGGTCAAAGGGCACAAACTTTCATGGTGACTATAGTTAATTATAAACCTGAAATTGGCTGGAAGAGTAGATCTCTAGTGTTCTTACCAGCCACCAAAACAAAGGTAATTATGTGAGGTACTGGATTTGTTGGTTAGCTCGATTGTGGTAATCATTTCACAGTGTATACGTATATCAAAACATCACATTGTGCACCTTTAAAAATTTGCTAAATTCAAAGCTAAGAAACCATCAATTGTCACTCACCTTTCCATTTAGCATCTCTGACTTTCCTTCTAGGCTAATTTTCCTTCTCCTAAAGTATATGATTTGTAAGTCCCATCAATGAAGGTTTACTAGTGATATTAATTGATTTTTAATTATTAATATTGGTATTAAACAATAATGTAATGAAATAATTATGTATTAATTCTTAATATTAATTGATTAAAGTACCATTAATGAAGCTCCCTGTGTTTACTTATCTGAAAATATTATTGTTTTGCCCACTTTTCTATAATGCTTCTATTTATTCTGATTGGTATATGTCATGCTTCCTATATCTGTGAATTCATATAGTCTCTTAATTCTAGAAAATTCTTAGTCATCATCTCATCAAACAATGTCTTTCCTCTGTTCCCTCTGTTCTTTCCTTGTGCTCCTTAATTACATGTGTATTCAGCCATCTCAGTCTGTCCTCCACGGCTTCTAATTCTCTTCACATAATCGATGAAAATTGATCATTTCACATGATCATTTAGGTTTACCCCAATATTCCCACCCAGAGAAACAATATTATTACAAATAATTACTCTGAATAGTACATGTGAGGCTGAAGAAGAAAAATCAACAAATTGATCACGTGAAACTGATCATAATCATGATCAATTCGCATGATAAATTTTCTTATCTCTATGCTGCTTTCCAGGAGCTAACTTCAGATCATTTTTCCAGTTCACCAGTTTCTTCTTCAGCTGTGTTTGTTCTGTCCATACGTTGAGTTTTCAAATTTGACAGTTGTATTTTTTATTTTGTGAAAAGTTTGTGTGTGCGTGTGTTTCCTGGGGAAGGAAGGCCTTTGTAAAATCTATTATTTATAGTCTCTTTTAAAATGTTAAGTTCATAGTTTTTCTTTAACATTTTAAACACTTCATTTATATTCATGCATCTTATGGAGAGTGACAGAGTGAGGCTGAATCATGCCTGAGCATGATGGAAACATTATTATCTACTTTCCAACTTGGGTCCCAAGTTTATCTGTGATATGTTCCTTAAAAGCAAATGAAAGAGGAAGAGGGAAAGGATGGACCTGCTCATTGCATAGAATATTTAGGGAGACTGCAAGAAGACATAGACATCCAACCCTCTGCCAAAGAGAATGTCCTTGATTTAATCCATACTAGGCAGTTCCAAGAGCACAAGCATGAGTTACCCACGGTTCTCCATTTCATGATCTGTGTATTTGTCATTCTGGTATCCTACGTAATGCATTTTCTCTGTGCAACATGAAATCATATCAGAAGCCTTGATTTTTCTTCTTTGCCCTCACATGTATTATTGAAAGTAATTATCTGTAACAATATTGTTTCTCTGGGTGGGAATACTGGGGTAATCCCAAACCATTTCCCAGTTAAAGATGCTAGGAGTAAATATAGATAGCAAAGAACCAGATACCTCAAGAAACCAGTTTATAATATGATCTGGGGGATTTTCTCATATGTTACTATTTAATTCGCTGTAATTGTTTCTTCATTTATTTTTATGATCCACTAGGGAAATTGAGATTATTCCTAAAACCCCACATGATATTTCTGCATAAGTTATTATTGAATAAGTGAATGTACAAGTAAGATTACTGTCAAGATTATATACATGTTACTTTCTTGCTAGGCAGTCCTCCCATTTTAGCTCCCAGTGGATCATCAAAACAAATGAAGCGAAAACAACCTCCCCTTTAACTTTCTCTTCCCTTTGGAGGACGCCAGAGAGATTATTTTCTTATGGCATTTGTATCAAAACTCAAAAGCAAAAAGCATGGTATATAAGAAAGCCCAACAAACACACCCTATTTGGATCACACTCTTGTGTAACTTGGTCAAGTTCACATGCAACATGGAAATAATTTCTAAGTTTCAGGGTTATTGGGAGGATTAAACTAGACACTGTCTATAAAGCACTTATCATAATATTGCCACATAGTAGGCCTTCAAACCAAAATTTTCTTGCTCTTAAATACAATTTTTCTTTGATGATTGTAAGACTGATTTCTCCCTTTTACATTTCTATAGATGCAGCCTTCTGCCAATGCTGAAAATGAGAAGACATGGCAAGAGATATCAGATGAGATCAAGAAGATATTTAAGGCTGCTGTAAAGCTGTTGCACGAAAAGGGCAAAATGAAACACAACCAGGCTAAGAGGTACCTGTTCTCAGGTAATTTTCCCACTCCTTCAGTAAAATAAGAAATAGATAAATAATATGTACATCTACTGCTTCCCTTTAATGTTCTGCAAATTTAATCTCATTTACTGCTGGGTGAAATTTAATTTTTCTAAATGTTCCCATGTTCTGGGGAAGCAAATGTTCTTTTGTTTTAATTCATAGAAAAGCCTTTCCTTAACGTGAAGTCTTCTCTAGAAAATGTGATTTTAAAAGAAGCCAGAAGTGACACTGGATAGAATTGACCAGATTCTGCCATTATTTCTCAATTGAGCTGTTCATTCATCATTCACCCGCTTATCCAGCAAATATTAATGGACCTATTGGGTTCCTATGTGCCAAGCAATGGGGAGACAATGTTTAGTAAAAAGGCAAAGTCTCAAGTCTCCTGCAACTTATTTTTTTAGAGGGAGGAAAATACTAATAAATGATAGCCAAGTAATCAAATAAATGAACCAGATCATTTCAAAAGTGATTGATAAGTATTACGAATAAAACAAAGCACAGTCATAGGATAATAGTGACTGATAAAGGATGTGGGGGTCCAGATTTAGATGAGGTGGGCAAAAAGAAGATGACTTTTGACCTGAATTACAGAAGAAAATCAGAGCTGACAGTGCCATATGTATCTAAGGTAGAGAATTCCCAGCAGAGGGAGCAACAGATTCAAGACCTCTGAGAAAGGAACGTGCTTAGCTCATTCCAGGAGCAGGAAAAACAAACGATAGCTTTGCTTTTTTTTTTTTTTTTTTTTTTTTTTGGTTCTTTTAACTTTTACAAGGAGGAAGATATGAGGATAGAAGTTGAGCACAGGACATCATAGGAACCTTATGTTTTATTCTGTGTGACACGGGAAGCCATCTGAGGGTGTGGTGCAAGGGATTTGGTAGGATCTAATTTAACATTAAAATAAAAACCTCCCCAGCTATTTGGTAGGCTCAAATTTAACATTAAAATAAAAACCCACCCAGTTATTCAGTATATTTCATTCTGTACTGTACCAGATATTCTGTGTACACAGGCTCACCTGTTGGCCTTTCTCACCATGGAAAGGAAGCTTTATCATTAGAAGTTGCTCAGGAAACTACAGAACTGAAGGAAGACGCCAGTCATAGTTTCCAGGGAACAAACACAACTAGTAGTCAGATGGGTAGCATTTATTTTGAAAGTTGATAGTAAAAATTTATGGAAGGAAAAACTGTCATAGCTGCGTTTCCAGATGGGTTTTGAAACAGTGTGGCAAAGCATTTGTGAAAACCTGAAAGGCACTTGATAATCATTCTTACTGGATACATGTGTGTGAACCTCAGAAAAGTTCCAAACCATTTTGACAAATTCCAGAAAGAAGCTGTTTTTAAAAATTAGGTCTTATTTAAAGTCTTCCTGAAAATACCAAAATTGTCAGGTGTAAGTACTATATTTAGAATATATAGATTCGGGTTTATCCTTGTTTCTTTGGAAACTTTAGATCTGTCTTTGAGGCTCTGGCTCTTCATCTTTATCAAAGACGGAACATCCCTGTTCCATCAAGAGCTGTTTTAGAAAAAAAGGACCAGTGAAGCTTTCCTGTGCTTTATGCAAAAGACACCAGTTTGGGAAAGGCATCCTCTTATTTGCAATCACACAGCTCAAGTGTTCGTTATTTCAGTAGCAAACACTTGCCCTAGCTGTCCCCATGGTGAAGACTTGTGTCCACATGGATAGCCATGTGAAGATGAGGAATTTCATGTGAGCCACTGCAAGTGGACTGTTTTCTGCTTGGGGATCTCCTAAAGATATACCTCCTCATGACAATTTGATTTGTTTTACATTTCAAACTCCTTTGAGGATCATGTCTGCATAATCAAAATTGCTGACTTGCCAACTCTTTCAAATGGGTGTAGTATATATAATATTTTTAGAAATCTTGGAATAAGAATACTGGATACAACCTGTTAAAGGTGTACTATTTATGTTTTAATGTAATTTTTCCCCTTTTTAAACAACAGGAGAGGAAGAGAAATAAATTAGACTCTAAAATGGTGTCCTGAGAACATCAAAACTCAGGGCCTTGGGAATCTTAAAGAAGTTAATTTCTCATGAATGATCTTTTTCATTTAGGTTGAAAATTTCCTCATGGATGATAACGCATAGATGATAGTTATCAGAACTGGAAATCTGTTTCTACTATTACCTTCATTGGGTGCTGTCACTGGTTAAATTTCAGGATATTAAGGAGCATGCAAAAACAGAGAATAAATATCATATTCTAATAATGTCCTAAAATTCTAAAGTTTATTATATTTATAGATAGGCATCAGAAATTATGAATAAAAGTCCCCTAAAATCATAGTCCCCTAAAATCAATAAATCCCCTAAAATCAATAAAAGTCCCCTAAAAATCAATTTTTAGAGACAAAGCATGCACTTTGCCTCTAAAAATAACTCTGTAGAGTTGCCTTTGTATCACAGCTCCCATTTATTCAGGGATATTTAAGTCTATACCATACCAGGCATTCTGTGTACAGCATTTGCCCCTGCTGAGCCAAGGTTAGATGGGCTCTGCCAAACTGGTTTATTTTTATTTCCTTTTTTGCTCCATTTATGATGAATACTTCTGCTTGATACACTCTTTCCATAAATGTGATAACAATCTCAAGTTATAGTTGAATTGTTTTCTGGGAGTCAAAGGTGGCAGGGCATATCTCTGATTATAACGTATTATATATAGATACTACAGTTTGACCGCTTCCTTCCTCTTCATGGTACTCTCAGAATGTAGCAAGCTGCTAATCCAGCCTGCTAGCATTTTACACAGATGACTAGAAAAGAGATGGGCCCGAGGCTGCTTTCTGTAGTAGCTCATGATGTCTAGATTTCTGGCATCCTCCCTTATCTACATTATAACAATTTCTTACTTTTCCTTAAAAAGTAGTGTGGACATATGTTTATAAGCTCCTTTAACTGGCTTCGTTAACCAGCTTGCTCAATTAAAATGCTTTGTAAAATGTACTGATGCTCATGACACAGCTTACTAGACACTGGCAGCTATGAACGTATCTTTTTCATTTTTGAAAATTTCCTTCGAAAGGCTCTCATTACTGGAAAAATATTATCACAAGAGTTCCACTTAAGGGCACCATTTTGAAATAAAATTCTCACCTTCTTAATAGTTACATTATAGAACATATGTACATATATTCTAGATTTTGCTTGACAGTGGAGTTATGGCCAGCACATAAATTTTTTTCAATTTATGGCCAGACCAGCCCTGTGTATTCAGAGCCTCCCTGATAGAAATTCACAATCTGAGATTAAAGCACCTGCAGATTCCATGTCTGATGAGGACCAACTTTTCGCTCGCAGATGGCTGTCGTCTTGCTGTGAACTCGTAGGGTGGGAGAGGCAAGGGAACTCTCTGAGATGTTTTATATAAACATGACTTTCAGTCATAAAGGCTCTGCCCTCATGACCTAATCACCCAAACACCCCACCTCCTAATACTGTCACATTGGGGATTAGGTTTCAATACATGCATTTCTGGGAGACACAAACATTCCATTTATAGGGCTCCATAATGGATTATTTTTCTCAATGTTCTGTTTTGTCTCATCATTGTATCCTAAGCAACTGTCAGCATGCCTAGAATACATAAGGTATTCAATGAAGAGCAATTAGATGAAGGAAAGGGATGGAAAAGGAGGAAGAAAGGAAGATCAGCCAATTTTAAGACTGCTTTCTTTATAATTCATTTCCATTTGTTTATTTTACATATTTTTAATTTTTCTCTGCACAATGATGTTTTCGTTACTACTGATCCAGTTTAAAATTTTCTTATGGGGACTCAAGTGATTTATAATATATATTTACTTGTGTCCATGCATATGTATTGTAAGCCATAATATGGTATATGTTAGAGGAAATGAAGTTAGTAAGTCACTTTTCTGTACTTGTTCTGATGGATATCATAACAGTGACATAGATCACCCAAATTGATCAGTCATCAGAATATGATTATATTTTGCCTTAAAAGTGCTTTGGATTGATATTTGATCATATCTGATTAGGACTCAATACACCTCAAACAAAATGGTGAAGTCACTTTGTCAAGAACATGCTGACAAGGAACAGTTAACTAGCTACATCCTTCAGCCTCCTCCTTTTCTTTCTTCCCTGGCCGAAATGAGTCCCTCTTAGAACCTCTGAATTCTGAGAGGGAAACTGAGCAGCAATTGAAAATAATAGATATTAGAAATATCTACTATAAATTTGATATGCTTTCTTTATTATGCTCGTATCCAGCCTCTTCCTAAACTTGGGGAGAAAATTAGATAATTTTATATAAAACCTATTCTTCTGGGTTGCTGGCTGGTTAGAAAAAGACAAGAAATCAAGAAATTATTCTAAAGATTACTCTGCTACAAACCATAAGCAAAATAATCTAACATTAATAACTAAGTGTTGACTACTAAGAATGTGGTTGTGTTGCTTGTTCTAAGCAATAAATTCCTTGTTATGTTTTCTTTCAGCTATAGAGGATGAGTTTGACTTTGCTCTGGGAAAACAAACTCCAGCATTTCTAAAGAAGTGTGTTTGCTACATTAGGAAAATTGCTAACATTGAGCGGTTTGTGAAAATCCCAGAGATGGGAAAATACATGGATATAACTGGAACAGAACCGAGGATTATTCGGGACCCAGAAGCCCAAGAGAAGCTGATAAAACTCAGGGATGAATTTATTCCTACTATTGTTGCATCATCCAATCTGAGAGTGTACACATCTGTTACTCATTGTGACATGAAACTAGGCTACTCCCAAGAAATAGAAAATCATTACATCGAAGGACTTGGCAAACAATTTTATGAGGACATGATTGACATAATTCAGGCAACAGTGCAACAGAATTTTGACACTGAAACTGATACACTCTATGACGAAATCCTTCAACATTCATCGTTATGTAAAACATACGCCTCATTCTATGAGTACAAATGTGAATCTCTCAACATAGTGCATAACTACATTCTTCCAAGCAAAACTGGGCACATCAACCCTCTTATTATATATGGGGGACCATGCACTGGGAAGACCCTTCTGCTTGCTGAAGTAGCAAAGAAGGTAAAAGCTTATTCTTTCCCATGGATATTTGTAAAAATTTTTACTTTTGGAAAATGGTAAATTAATCAAATTTATTTCTACTTTCTGTGTTTACTATGTGAATTATAGATGGTCTTTTAGTAGTGAATACTTCACTGCTTTTCTTTTTGCTGGTATAACAGTTATATTGAGACAGCAAAACTCGTGGAGTACAACTGGAAAGCAAATTCAGTTTTTCTCTCTGTTCAGACTCATGTTGTGGGCTAGTTCCTATCCCTGACCCCATTTGGATGAAAACCTAGGCTAGTCTCAATAACTGTTCTCAACCCTTTCAGACAAAGACAAGCCCCTCTGGTCTCTTCTGTCTGCTAAATCAGTCTCAGTTCAGCCATTAGTGTGACGACTGTAAGGTAAAAATGAAAATATCAGTCTACATTTTTCTTCCCCATCTGGGGCCTCTCATAAACAAGGCACATACAATGGGAAATGGGGATCTTCTTTCTTTTTCCACATGGCACTTCTTTCTCTCCTTTCCCAATCCCAACATTTATGATTCCTGTAAAGTTACAGTGTAGGGCATATAGGACAGGTAAGGTGGCCAGAAAGTTTTTATATAACCAGTACTGTTCTGAACTGGGCTGTGAACTCTCTGATCTTAGCACATGTTGAAAGCTGCCTCCCATCTCTTTGGAGGTCTTTTCATGGCTTCTTGGAGGTCCTTCCCCTCCTGTGCCTCTGCCCTGTCTTCCTTGAGCATCTCCTACCTACAGTTGCATAGCCACAGGGGAATGCATCTCTTATTTAGCTGGCTACTTCCTCAGCTTCTAGACATCCAGCAATGCGCTTCCTCTCTACAGCCTAACACACTCATTAGATAGGACCTGGGAAAAACAAACAGAAACCCTTGCTAGCTCACTCTAGCCTGCCGTCCACATGTAATACACGAGAAACACTCAGGTATTGTTTTGCCCTAAGGAACTCTAGACCTCCAGGCCAGTCCCAGCCCTGCAGCTCTGTCTCACTTCTCCATCACAGCAGCTAGCCAGCCTTAGTCACTCAGCCTTCATGGTTCCCAGATGTCACCAAGTACCAGGTGCCTGCATCCCCAAGATGTAGGGGCATTCTATAAGTGGTCCACTAAAGTCCCTTCAACTTGGCTAGAAGTGAAGGACAGGCATCTCTCTAATCTCCTTTTAGGGAGGGTGTGGTGAGAGATACAACCCACAGCACCCTGATTCCCACCGTTTTTCTCTGCCTCTCCAGTCTCCTTTTTCAGGCTAGAGGTGGGTAATCCACTAATAGTAGCAAAACTGGTTTTCAGAACCTCCCTTTCAAGTCCTGCGCAATGGTCTGGAATCTCACTTTGGAATGTGGTATCTGCTGAGTTGGCTCTTCAGCCTAAACAGGATGAAATTAATTCCATTTGTTTAACCTCCTCTTCCCTTAGCGTCGAAGTGTGGTGGTTTATTTTATTCTGGTGTTATTTCTGAAGCTTCGTGTTGTTCTTCCCATGGTTACTCTCTTAAGGAGAGAACTTTCTTTAACTTCATGAATATTCTCATAACCTGTCATGTGCTACATAATCTCAAATTGGTCCTCTTGAGGGCAAGAATAGAGACAGTTACATTGCACCATTTGTGAGAATTATGTTCCAAAGTAAGCCCATAGGCAAAATCAGGTATACTCCACTTACCTTTGAAAAGTCATAGGAAGTCTAATTTGCTCTTCCTCAATATGTCAAGCCCAGCTGGGTTTTCTGCTTGTGTTAGAAGATACAGCTCTTTCTTTAATTAAGCACCAGATGAAGTAGCAGGCTTGCATTTAGGGTCCACATTGCATCTGAATAAATTGTGTATGCATGTGTTCATGTGCCATTGAACACTAATTTGTATGTGTATCTTCAAACTTTAGAATTATTCCAAGTAAGCAAGATAGTAATACCACCAGGGGCACGTGAGAACTGAAACCAAAGGAGTGAACCTTCACATAAGCCATTTTGCACCCACTCTAGGGCCCTTTTCCTTATGGAGGAAACAAATATCGTTCCATTTGACTAAGTCAAAGGTTCATGGGATGCATCTCCACATGCTCTAGCACAAGAGGTCAGGACTTTTGTGGAATGTGCTGATTCCCTGCACAGATGAGCGGTCCCAGTGGAGCAGAGCATGGTAACTGTCTAGAGTTGGTCAGTTTAGGGAATGGCTTTCTGAGTTCTTGCTCTTCTAGATATTTTGTCCAATAGCCTGAGTTTGTTTATTGACTATCCAGGAGTCAGGTCCCCCAAGAAACTGTGCCTCTTTTTAGGTCCCCTGCCTGCGCTTCACTTACCTTCTCCCGGAGAATGTCTGACTCACCATCAGCAACAACCTGTACTCTCCTCTGGCCTCATGTCCCTTTGAGGATGCAGATAGATATCTCATTTTTATCTCATGTGTCACCCAACATTTTCATGAGCATGAACTTGTGATGATAGGGCTGCTCTCTACAGACATCACATGTTCAGCATCATGTGACTGAGAGGAGGGAGGAGGATGCATGTTGTTGTCATAAGCAATCATTGTGGAAACAGTGTTTTCAGATTTACCACCAAAGGATGGTTGTCCAATGACAAGATTATCTTCCTTGAAATCAGCTTCAGAGGTTGAGGCTATAAACAACAGCAACCAAATGTTAATTTTCCTTAATAGCTCCTTTGAAAACCGACTTCCACAAATCTTTCTAATCTCATTCATGCCTTAACCTGAACTATCTCTCTTGAGGAACCAAAGTTCACTAACTTACCTCCTAATGTGTAAAATCACTCTTCCTTATCTAAGGCATATCCTTGGTAAATTCCAAGGATAAAGGCTTTATTTTCCTAAAAATACTCATTGGAGTATTTTATGCCTTGGGCATATTTCTTCTTGTCCTGACCTTTGAAAACGGAAAGATTCAATTTAGTAAGCTCCTCACATATTTTATCCTTTAACTCCACAGTGCTTTTTAAGAAATGAAACAATGAAAGGCCGGGTTTGACTTCTACTCCAGCTTTGTCTCTCGGTGACCATTTAACTGAGCAATCATTTATCCAGCTTGTGCCTCAGTTTCCTCTCCTATTAAATGACACTATAATCTCATCTGCCCTTCAGAGAGATAATGTGAGGACTGAGGGCTGCATGTATATAAAATCAACTATCTGTTACAAAGCACAACGTTTAACAAAGCTCTTTTAACCACCATTATGTGGATTTTGTAACAGATAAATAATAATCAAAATTATGACCCTATAACACCATAAAATTATCTCTAAATCATAAAAGATTATATTCACTGTAATTTCAGTATTGAATGCTTCTATTGCTTTCTAATTAATTTGGTCAGCCATATACGGCATTATATGCTCTCAATTAATACAAATATTTAACTTAATATAATATATAAATCATTACTTAATCCATTCATTAAACACTTACTAAGGACCTACTGTGTGCCAACAGCTGCACCAGGAAATGGGTATTCATTCAGTGATACAAAGTTGACCATACTAGATATTTAGATTTATAATTCATGAAACACCTTGTATCTTTCAGAATACAAGCTAAATATTGCCTTATGACTGAAAAATACTACTTTAGTACATTCAGTAAGGGTAATCCTGAGGGTCTCGCCTGTAGATTTTAGTGCACAAGCTTTGTGGCAGTTCTTTGGCCTTCTCAAAAGGTTTTTCCAACTTTTGGTCCTAGGCTATTTTCTGCATAGTAGGGGTGAACAGATTCTGAACTCTGGAGAGAGTCAATGTTAATCACATATGACCATGTGAATACCCATTACCACTCTAAACTCCACTTTTGTGTTTCAGGCTTATGGCTGGCTACATGAGGACACAGGACCAGAATCTGACCCAGTAGTCATCGTGAGATTTCTAGGAACAACAGACATGAGTTCTGACCTTAGGACTCTCCTTCTAAGTGTTTGTGAACAATTGGCAGTTAACTACCGGTGTCTGGTTCAAAGCTACCCTAAGAAGATCCATGATCTCTGTGACTTATTTATAAATCTTCTGAATGAGTCTTCACTGCAGAGACCTCTAGTCATAATATTCGATGCACTAGAGCAGCTCTCAGAGAACGATGATGCCAGAAAGCTCTGGTGGCTTCCAGCTCACCTGCCCCGCTTTGTCCGGATAGTCCTTTCCACACTGCCCAACAAACATGGGATTCTGCAAAAACTAAGGTGCCTTATCCATGAAGAAGACAACTACATTGAGCTGATTCCCCGAGACAGGAAGATGTGCAGCCAGGTTCTCAAACACCAGCTGCTGCGTGTCAAGAGGAAGGTCACGTCAGGCCAGCAGATTTATGTGAACAATGCATTCTCCAAGTGCACACTGCCAATGTTTGTGAACCTGACCTTCAGGGAGGTGAGACATTGGAGATCTCACAAAGACGTCGATGAATCCTCCCTCTCTGTCACCGTTCACGAAAGTATAGAGCAGTTATTCTGGTCCTTGGAGAAGAAGTGTGGTCAGAAACTGGTCTCTAGGGCTCTTGGTTACATCACCATGGCCAAAATGGGTCTGAGTGAAATGGAACTGGAGGATGTGTTAGCCCTGGACAACAGTGTAATGAGTGAGCTCAATGGAAACACCAGACCCAGCAATCCCCTGAGAGTACCTTATTTGTATATTGCAAGGCTCAAGGAGGGTCTCAGTGGATACTTAATAGAAAGACACGTGAAAAATGTCACACTCCTGGTCTGGGCCAACAGACACCTGCAGCTTATAGCCCAGAAGCTATATCTGCAGGATGACAATGACCTGCGTGAAATGCACACCATCCTAGCAGATTATTTCCTGGGAGTCTGGTCAGGGGGCAGGAGGAAAACTTTCTGCCTCGAGGACCCCTACTTGAATGGCTGCCTTGACTTGGAGAGCAGAAGCTTGCTGGAGGAAGAAAAGCACTTCATAGAACAGGCTTCCTTTGACAGGCAGGCTCCAGACCAGCCCTGGGTTTTCCAGTGCAATCCGCTGGAACCTGACATCTTTTTCGTCAATCATCGGAAAATGTCTGAGCTTTTGCACCACTTGACGAGGTGTGGAAAAACCGATGACCTGCTTTATGGCATCATCATGAACTTCAGCTGGCTTTATACCATGATCAAAATTGGCCAGTTTGATAAAGTGCTTTCAGACATCGAGCTGGCTTACAACTACTCGCAAGAGAAGGAGCTGAAGTTCCTGGCCAGCACCCTCCGCAGCATCAAAAACAAGGTCATTGCATTTCCTGGCTCCCTTTCCGCAGAGCTTCAGCAAAGACTGCTGCCTGTTGTAAGCTCCCTGCCCAAACTTAGACATCTTCTTTTAGAGTGTGACAAAGATGGGCCCAAATATTGCTCCATTGTACCATTGCATTCATCCATGGATGTGACATACAGCCCAGAGCGTCTCCCCTTATCATCCAGTCACCTGCATGTCACAGAGATCCTGCCCACCTGTAACCCTAGTACTGTCCTCACAGCTTTAGAAAATGGTTCCATCAGTACCTGGGATGTAGAGACTCGACAGCTACTCAGGCAAATCACCACAGCCCAGTCTGTCATCCTGGGCATGAAACTCACCAGTGATGAAAAGTACCTTGTGGTGGCTACAACCAATAACACCTTGTTGATTTATGACAATGTCAATTCTTGTCTTCTGTCCGAAGTAGAAATCAAGGGGACCAAGCATGGAAGTAGCGCCACCTACATCAATGGTTTTACGCTGTCCGCCAACCACGCCCTTGCATGGCTCGAAGCCAGCAAAGATGTCACTGTCATCGATCTGCTATACGGATGGCCACTTTACCAGTTCCACTGCTGGTACGAAGTGACATGCGTCCAGTGCTCTCTGGATGGTCTGTATGCTTTCTGTGGCCAATACCTGAACACAACCACCATATTTCATTTAGGGAGTGGGGAAAAGTTATGTACAGTGACATCGGAATTTTCAGGTGGATTTGTGAAGTTTCTTCTTATCTTGGACACGGCTCAAGAAATGGTCATGGTAGACAGTGAAGGAAGTCTTTCTGTTTGGAATACTGAGGACATCTCCAGCCCCCAGCTGACTGATGACTTTGATTGCCGAAGAGAAGACAGTGAGGTGGTCAGCATTGAACTTTCAGAAGACCAAAGTGCAGTTCTGATCTGTAAAGCCCTCAGCATTGAGCTCTTAGATACTGGTCTGTGGAAGGTGGCTGAAAAGTTCAGAGCCAAGCACAACGATCGCTTTATATCTGCCGTGCTGTCTAAAAATGGAGACTGCATCATCGCCACCATGGAAAATACCTCTGCTGTGTTTTTTTGGAGGCGGGACACAGGACAGTGTATGGCAAGCTTGCAGGAAATCTCAGGTTCCATTGTTAAGTTAGTGAAATCCAGTCACCACAATATGCTACTGTCTTTATCAACCAGCGGTGTTCTTTCCATTTGGGACATAGATATAATCACAGCTATGTCCAACATAGATAAGACTGGAAAACCCATCCAAAGTTTGTTGTTGCCTGCTAGAGGGGAAATCATTTACTCCCTGGATGGATCCGATTGTGTTCATAAGTGGAACTTCAGCAGTGGCTTCATCGAAGCAGTATTCAAGCATGAAGGAATAGTTGAACACTGTGTGCTAACATCCACTGGAGATATAATGGTGACATCAGATGACAAAAGCAGCCAGTACGTCTGGCACACCAACAGTGGTGAAAACCTTTTTCGAATTAATGGGCAGAGAATATCTCAGCTGCTGATTACACACAATGACCAGTTTGTGGTCTCGCTCTGTGAGGAAAATGCCTCCAGGGTTTGGCGGCTCGCCACAGGCCACAGGGTCTGCAACATTCTGACCACTCTGCAGAATGCCTTTATTACCTCCGCAAATACCTTCGTGGTGGGAATGACTAAAAGCAAAGTGTTGGCTGTCAGTCTTTGGACAGGAAGTATCACCAAGAAATTTTGCTGTGAAGATGGGACCACCATCGTGAATTTTAAATTAATCCCTGACTGTCCTGACATCATCGTGTTTATCACATCGGCTGAGACTGTGAACATCTGGAGTCTGACGGATGAAGTGATCTGTCGGCGCGTGCAACTTCCAAACAACTTCCTGAAAAATCTGGAGGATTTTGAAATTTCTCCCAATGGAAAGCTAGGCATTATATCCAGGGGAGATGAAAACATCAACGTGCTAGATTTACACAGTGGTAAATTGCGGGTGGTTCACGCCTCTGGGATCATCTGGCGGCAGAGGTTGTCTCGAGATGGTCGCTACCTGGTATACATTTGTTTCCGAAATGGGGAGGAGGAGGATGAAAATGGAGCAATATTCAGTTTAATTGTAATGAGACTGGCAGATGGCAAAAATATCGGTGCTTGTTCCCTTTACAAAACACCAACTTTCCTTGCACTCTCTCAGAGGCACCTGAACATCATCGTGGGATTTGATGATGGGAGTATAGGGATATACACGGTAGTAGACCGAGTCGATGCTGCACTGAAAATTAAAATTGCCACTTCAAATAGCAGACAGATTTTCAACAACGCAACACACACCTCTAGGCCAAAGTGTAACAGTTATTGTTTTAAAATATCTGTGGATTGCTTATGGAGAGAATCCACTGAGGTCTTTGCAAGAGACAGCCCCATCACAGTTAGCGACTCTACTGAGTCCAATGAAGCAACGCCCACCAAGAAACACAACTCTTGTTATGAGCGAGTGTGCTCAGCCCTAGAAGCCAGGGGCCACAGCTATGCCCCTGATAACTGACAAAATGTTTTCCAGCTAAGCAGAAATATATGATTTACGTACAGAAGAAAAAAACAATGTGCCCCAAATGATAAACTATTCATTTCTTAAAAGACAGGAACAGCACTGGAATTCCAGTGTTTTATTAAACTGTTCATGAAATGGGCAAGTAGGAGGCTGGTTTGGGGTGCAGTCTTTTTCTCAAAGTGTATCCAGGAATGTCAGAACTTCTAGTAGTAGCATTTAAAAGGTTACTTCATCTGAAAGGTAGAGTCTAAAAGTTTTTAAACTAGCTGTGTGGTGAGGCAGCATAATTCATCCCATTGGTTAACATGAGAGAAGCTAGAGTTATATACAGATCATTGGAACGAGAATTAGTTCTACAAAAATCAGTTGAAATCACGAAGACAAAGAGCTGCTTGACTTCAAATGATTGTGTGATAAGTAAACACAGCCTTAATCTCTTTACATTTTACAGTCCTGACAACTGTGTACACCTAGTCTGCAGTGAATGGTCTAAAGGTGCAAAATCATGTAACAAAAGTACCTAAGTGTATTCCCAGTTTCCCAAGAGATCTGACCTGAAATGTGAGAGCGTGGACTGGACTGGGACAAGAACTAACTACCACTATCATAGGGCTACTGAACAAGGAGAGTCAGTCTTTATTAAATACAATTGCAACAGTTGCATGCAAGGGTTTCTGTATAACAGAGTACACGATTTTCAAACTGTTTCTTTCCTGGGTTGCAAAAGAACACATTTACTAAGAAACACCAATCTTTTCGCATCTTTTTGAAATGCATATTTGTGCTGGGTGTAAAGAAGAATTACTGGAAGGGCATTACAAATCTGGTCAAAACACCTGTCCATTTCTATCGTTGTACTAACAAAAGTCTGTACTATTTGGTCAGTTGTATGGATGCATAAATTATTCCCTAAATTCTGGCAGTCAGTCTTAATAGAAAGTAAGCTTTCTCAACATGCCATCTCCGAGATACTGATGACATTTGCCTTACTCACATTCCTTCTCTTTCCTGTGAAAGATGCAGATAGATGACCAAATACTCTGGGACAAACTGAATATGCCTGTCTTTGTGCTAAAATATTTCATAAACCTTAAGGGTTTCCAAAGGTTCTTTATTGTCCTTGTTTGTAATCACTTTCTTACTTCTATACACCGTCTGTATGCTTCTTTATCTGTTACTCTTTCTGCTTGAGGACTCTTCTGAGCCTTTTATAGTCTTATCCATTTCACAGCAGAAGCTGTGAAATGGTATTAAATATTTTCTAAAACTACTTCACCTGTTTAAAAGAAAACATGACATCTCAAAAGGTGAAGGTGATGGTTCTTTCTTCCATATCCTCCTCATGGCACGTCCTTGGATAACTTTTCAGAAGGTATCCGCAGTTTTGCTTTAGTTTAGTTTTCTTAGAAAGTGGAGACATAACACTTTACTAGAATAATGAACAAGGAACTGATTTGCTTTAGGGTCTGCTCTCCCATAAACTCATCGTGTATTGCTAGACAGGTCTTTAACCTCATCAGTGTGTTGTTTTTGTGATGTGCAAAAAAAAGCTAGTGATAGTTTCTGCTATAGCCCTCCTAGGGACACTGGGAAGCAGTGTAATAAAAACTTCAGCAACATCGTGATTATTGATGCTAATGGGAAAAATAAACTGATCTAACCCACAGAGAACCCAAGTCAATGATATTTCCCTTTGGTAAGCAGTTTAACATGTAAGCATTCAAAGATGTGATTCAGATAAAAATACCCAGCTCCATAGTGAAAGACTTTTTTAGTATGTTACTTCTGGTTTAGCTACTAGCCAGGGAGGTGGTAGCCCAGAGGAGGCTACTCACATATACAGAGCACCTGGAATTGATTATATGAGTCTGTGCTTTTGAGCTCTTTAGGCAACACATTCCCATTCCTGTCATTATCAGTTGAACCTTCATGCCACACATTTCTAAGAATTAAATGCCCAGATGGATTAAATGTAGTATGTGAATGTTCTACGTAAAAGCCAATAGAGTATACAAGTGACTTGAATGATTTTTCCTAACTTGTTTGAAACTGATAGCTCATATTGAATGTTTTTATGTAAACTTTGTATTGTTGGGAAGAATTACCCAATCAGAGATTTATATTTTCATAAATGTTACATTTAGTTAAATTTTGTTACGGAGTTGTTACACTAGAAAATTATTTCAGTCTTCAAACAATATACAGTCTTGTGTATGTATTATTTGTATGAATAAAAGATAAACTACTTAGATTGGCATGCTGTTTGTTTTTCTCCCCCATTTTTGGCAGATGTGATTAGAGACCTTCAGTAATAATAATAATTGTTCATGTTTACTGAGTGCTTATGTTAAACCATGCACTATACTTAGAGCTTTGTATGTACTTAGCCATTTAATCTTCACAACAGCCCTGTGAAGTAGGTCCTGTTAGTATTCTAAATTTATAGTTAAGGAAACCTAGAAACAGGGGACCTGGAAAAATAGATGAACAAAACTTCAGTGCACTCTCAATGTCTTTTTCCTTAACTCAAAGTCCATCAAAATAGAGCATTTAGTATCCAGTAGGCACGTAGCGATCAATAATGACCTACAAGATATTTTCCAACTTGCAGGTGGGAGACAGGCTAGGCTCTGAAGATCACTGGAGGTTGCTCAGTTTTTTCAGGTATCCAGAAAGAGTTGATGAATTCATTCATCAAATATTTATTTGGTCACACATTTTGCCAGAAACACAAAGGTAAATAAAATAGCTCATGCCTTCTAGGATTTAGGTTTTAACAGGAAAACAGGTAGGAAAAAATCTGTGTGTAAGTGCAGGGGCAATGTGTTCCCTCTGAAGATGGGGAGGAAGAAGGAGAAGGATGATGACTGAGGAGCTGTCTCGCTCATAAATTCCCTTTGGTGAAAGAACAGGACCAAGGGGAGCCTTCCCATATGCCCTGTCTTCCATCTCTTGTCTCTTGAATCTGCGAATCCACACATGCACCAAAAAATATTTTTAGGAAATAAACAGAACAGTATTGGTGAGCTTCGGTGATAATGCATAGGAAATAATTAGATGAAATCTTGTATCTGGTTGTCATGAAATAATTGTTCTCAGAGAAACTTTAAGGTTTTAAGAAAATAAGAAATTATCATTCTGATTTATTGCCTGCATCATGTGGCTGAGACTAACGTGCAATTTACCACCACTGAAAATGATTCCATTACTCACAAAGGGTAATATCCTTTAGGTTGAAAAGGTTAAACCCCTCTCCTTTCAGTTCTCAAAGAAAATGTAGAGACGTTAATAAATATTTGCAAAAAAGCATTTCAAATAAATAGAGTTTGTTTAAATATCTTCTTTCCTAGAGTCAAGAACACAACAAATACTGTATGTTTGCTATGCCCGATGCATTATGCCCTGGAATGATTTCAAAAGTCATGCATGACTCCTGCCACACAAAACCCTACAGTCTAAAACAGACACAGCTAAACCAGATGAGACTGATTTCAAAGTTTGTAAGAGTGAAAGCCAGGTACTGAGGATATACTACAGAGGAGCAATTAATTCAACCTGAGTACAAAAAGGTTGGCCCAGAGGACGTGTAGCTGAAGCTAGAAGAATAATTAGGATTTAGCTGTCAATATCAGAAAACATTTCAGGTAAAGGAAGCTGCATGAGCAAAAATGGGGAGTTGAATCATATTTCAGCCGACTTCAAATGCTGATGGGATTTCAGACTTTATTCAGTAGTCAATAGTGTTACCAAAAGCCAGGGGCTCAGCCTAGGTAGGTCCTGTTTCTCGCTGCCCAGAAAGCCAATCATTAAGGCAATGAGTGTTGTCAGGGAAGAAAGCTTTATTATGGATGATATTAGCCAGAGGGACAGGAGACAAGACTCAAATCTGAATCTCCCCTGGCTAAAGTTAGGGTTTATGTGGGGGAAGAAAACAGGTGGGGCAAGGAAGAAGAGCTGATTAACAGGCAGCAGGTGTCTAGCATCTCACTGTAACCTCCTATAGGAAAACAGAAATTAGCGAGGGTTGAAGAAGAGGAATTGGTCAACAGGCAGCAGGTGTAAGTTTCCCAAGCTTCAGCGCTATCAGCATTTGGCTTGTTGGAAAATTGGGCTGGACTCAACAGGAAGCTAGGAAAAAGTGTTGGGGAAGGGCAGTTTCTTTGTCAGATGGTTTTCAGATGTAAGAGACCAGAAGCTGGGAGACCAGTAAAGACATGTCAATGATCTAATTTAGAATATGTTAGAACCTGATCTTAGAAGAGTGACAGTGAGACTGCTTAGAGGCAACTCAAGATTAATTTCAGGGCTTAATGGATAGAGGTAGTTGATGAAGGGGAGAGAAAACTCAAATAATTCCAGTTCCAATTGAAATTGAGTAGATAGAATTACAAATGTAAAGTGAACAGGGATGAAAATGAGGAAAATCATAAAATAAACTTGCACCTAGAGAGTTTAAGGGTAAGACATCCATCTAGACAATTAGAAATATGCAACCTATCCCATGGAGAAATCTGAGATAAAAAGAACCCACTCTGTTGTTTCTTTCTCAGGTGCCCTTACTACAGTGCCTAATATGGTGTGGGGAGTTTTTTGCTTATAACATAAACTGATACCATAATTTTTTTAAATATTGTTTCTTTTTTCCAACTATTTGACAAATTTGGAACCATGTTGATAAATCCACTCAAATAAATTAGCTTTTCTATCTTTCATAACTCATTGGCTGGGAACAATCTACCTACCAATAAAAACATGAGCATACCTAAAAAATGAAATGAATCATGGTGTTTTCATCCTGCCATGCATCAAGAAACCATAGGCTTTGCTTCCATAGGTTTTGCAAGAGCCGCCTCAGATCTCAATTTGGCATTCCAAGAGAGCTGCAGGAAGCACAGATTACACTTTGTATGGACACATGGAGGGGTCAGTTTCAGGATATCAACATGACAAATTACATAATACTGGTAATTAAGGGATACAAATAAAAGCTGCACCTCTGATTTTATAGAATGCCAACCCGCACTATTTAATAGAGGAGGGGAACTTCACCAGCTACTTGGGTATATTCAGAGCAATGGTTCTCAAACTGGAGTGGGTACCACTTGCCAAAACAGATTTCTTCACCCTCTCTCCCCAACTATTTCTGAATCAATACGTCTGGGCTGAGGCCTAAGAATTTGAATTTTTACTACATTCCCTCAGATTATGCCAATGCTATTAGTCTAGGAATGGTAAACTTTAAAACCCAAGACAGGCTGGGCGCGGTGTTTCAGTTTGCAATCGCATTTTGGGAGGCCAAGGAGGGCGGATCGCTTGAGCTCAAGAGTTCAAGACCAGCCTGGGCAAGTTAGGGAGAGCCCACTCCCATCCTAGTCTTTAAAAAAAAAAAAAATAGCTGAGCATGGTGGACTGGTGGGCATGTGCCTGTAGTCCCAGGCATTCCAGAGGCCGAGGTGGGAGGATCCCTTGATCCCCAGAGGAGGAGGTTGCAGTGAGCCGAGACGGCACCGCTGCCCTCCAGCCTGTGTGTCAGTCAGACCCTGTCTCAAATAATAAATAAATACCCAAGACAAATACCAACGCCTTTTTGGACAGATAACCTACCTGATAAATGTTTCAATATCCTGTAGACACCAATTATGTGTCGACTTTATTGGACATGAAAGCCGTTCATTGTGACAAAGGATGTAAAACCACATAAATTTCCGGCAACAATCTACCACTTTACAGCGTGCAATCCCAGCGCTGCAAAATTAGAAGGATTCAAAAAATGGAGTCTTCAAATTTTCAAAAGCCTGGCGAATGTCAGGTGAATGTGGCTGGAATCGTTAAAGTAGATACACTGAAAACCCAAGGACACAATGTCCATCCTTAGATAATACTCTGTCCAGCTCTCTCTCCAATATCCTGTTTTATTCTCTTGCTGGATGAGTTGAAAAGAAGAGAGAAGAGGGTAAGCTAGGTGGCGCAGTTGCTTAACACATTTTTTATTTATTTTTTTTATTGTTTGGCAAGCCCAGCATTTGCTTTAGAGCACAGGTGAAAAGAATGTCCAGTCCTTAAGCAGAGTTCTAGGGTAAAGGAACCAGTTCTCCATCCACTTAGAAATACGGATTGTAACAGCTACGAATGTGGAGCTCAGGAGATTGGATGCAGTGTTGTGGCCAAGGTCCTAAGACCTCAGGAAAAGAAAGGGATGGTGGAGGAGTGGGGGAGGAGGGGACAGGGAACCATGAGTTCACTGAACTCCCACTGTGGCCTTTAGGGTGCAGGCGAGTGTGTACAACTTCCCGGGCTATTATCGTGGTGATGTCGCCCCGACTGTTTCTTGGTCCATGTAGCTCCTACAGGGCTGGCGAGGAAGCTCACAGCTGGTCTAGGCGGCGAATGCCAGAAATGAGGAAGAAACCGAAAAACGCATGTTCGCGGGGTTTGGGAGTACACATCTATCTGCCAGAGAGTGCATTAGTTTACCCCCTACTCCAGTCCCGGATCCCAGGAAGCTCCCTTCTCTCCAGCGCAGCATTGAAGTAGGCACCACGGAGTGTCCCGGGATGGCAGTGGGCTGGCATGGTCGTTCGCGTTCCGAGGTCAACAAGCGCTTGGATTTTCTGCTTCCGTGCGCCCGGGACAGCAGCCCCGGCCCCGGTGACGTCGAACGTCGGACTCCAGGGGTTCGAGCCCTGGCCCCGCCGCATCCTCCAGGCGCGCAGGTAAAGGGTTACGCGTGTCGGGGAGGCTCGCCTGCGGCCCGGGCCACGTGACACGCGGGCCCAATGACCGCGCCGGGGCGGCCGCTGCGAGCTCGGCGGGCTCCGGGCAGCGCGGAGCTGCTTGCGTTCCCCGGCGCGGCCGCCTGAGGCCGGCGAAGCCATGGGCGCCGCGACCCCGCCGCCGCCGCCGTCCGACCCCAGGTAGGGACCGTCCCCGTCCCGCGCGCGCGAGGAGGGTTTGAGTCCTGAGGAACTTGGCTTTAGGGCGCGCTTTCCCCCACTTCTCTCCGTGGTGCCTACTTTTAATTTTAATTTCTTGATTTGCTTTTGCCCTGAAAAAAAAAAATTACAGAATAGAGGGACGCAGTTCGGAGTTTGATGACTTTGGGAAGAGTCTCGTAACTCAACAAAGGGGCTGTAAAAGGGGCAAAACTGGAGTAGGAGGAGGCGGACTTTTACAGATTCCCAAACTAAACACCAAGGCGTTTGTAAAGCTTGGCGTCTAATTGGTTGTGTGAAACATTTTTGCTTTTAAATCCCTAATTAATGAACTTTCAACGGTGCATGCGAACTTGAAAAACTGCAAGAGATTTTCCCTTAGCTCTCCCTCCCCCATTTTTAAGCATTTTTTTTTTTAAATAAAAAGGAAATGGAATGTGACCTCTGCTGTTTCTTTGAAATGTCCTTGGATCTCGGGATTTGTCCCCCCCCCCCCAGGGGTGCTGGCAGCCTGGGAGGTGGGTAGGGGTGGGGAAAGAGGTCACGGTGCCAGGAGGCCGCACATAGTGAAAAAGAGGGTGCCAGGTGCAAACAGTTAAATAGTCACAAACTGTTTGCTAAACATTTAATCATTAGGCAAGCATCTCCGAGGTTGATTACTTGGGTTGCATTGACGTTGGCAGCCCTGATGAGGCGAGATTTTCACAAAGCACCGCTGAATAATTTTCCAGTGATAAAAGGCAAGAATCAATGCTTTTTACCCCAGCACGGCAATTGGCCTTAAAAATAAAAAAATAAAATAAAAAATTTTAAAAAACTCCCTCTGATGACTTAGTACATTTTATGTTACTTTCCATGGTGGCAGAGATATTTGCCCCATGATAGATATTTGCCCTGTGAATTTAGAGGAAGTCTGTGCTCCAGAGGTGGTTCAAATCATTGAAGAATAGAGGTTTATTTTCTTACTGTCACTATTCATGGGAAATATTACTGATGATCCGTCTCGCCCAGGTTTGTGGGTGTCCGTGGTGATTGCAATCAAGCAATCTCTTGTGAGGAATAATACCTGGAGAAAAGATGAGAAGCATTTGAGAGTTGAATGACAAATAAATGGAAAGGGGTTACTGCTTTTAAACGTAATAGAGTCTATATTTGCTGCCTACCCCTTCCCACCCCATTTAATCCTTCAGTTAATACTATTTGAAGAAGGATAAGACAGATGTTAAAGGCCATAGACCACCTTACTGGTCCCAGCTGGGAAACACTGTCAGGAGGCAGATAATTGAAACAAGATACATAACTGAAACAATTTGAAGCTTAACGTTAAGTTCCAGAGTTATTTCTATTTCCATAAAGTGTGAAGAGTGCCTCAGTCACTGACGAACAGATGCTGAGACAGCAAGGGAAAGTGTGCTTACTTCTCTTCTCAGCCCACTCTGTGTCCATCCTCTGATCCTGCTCCATCATTTATTCCGCACGTGTGATCCTGGTCCTCAATGGCTCCAGAGATTTAGATATATAATGATACCTAAAGAGAAATAGGGCCAATTCTCTAAAGAGAATAGAAATCTTTGCTGTGCTTCAAAGAGCTTTTTGCATATCTGGGATTGAAGACAAAAACTTGCATACTAACATGTTCTATTATCCTAAATGTGGAATGACTCCCTTGACTTCCCACCCAGACCCTCTCCGAGCCTGGACACACAACCTGGTTAAGCTCCAGCCAGAATCCAGTTGCAGCCTACGGGCAGGGCACAGGTAGGGCAGGGCACAGGTAGGACCGGCCTCTCTCCTCCTAGAACAACCCGCTCTTGGTGCCCAGAAGCCCATTCACTGTGTTTCTTGGAATAGACTTCAGTTTCCAAATAATTGGATAGCTGCCTCCCGGTAGCTGGGTTTCCTCTCACTAGACTGTGTTTCACATTCCTCTAGTTACACAATTTTTCTGATAACCCTGAATCTTGGGATCTTTTAGAGTCTTGGTTAAATAGTAACTAATTACCTATGTCCTGCTTTTCTTTCTTGGTCATTAGACAGATTTTCTTTCTGGTTGTTCTTTTTGGTCATTAGACAGATTACATGCTTACAGAAAGACTTTCTAGGTGTGTAGAAAAGAAGAGTTGGGAAAAGTCAAAGGGGTCATCCTAGGGGAAGCAGACTTGGAGTCTTCCACCTATGTGCAGGTCAGATGGGTCACTCATTTGTGGCTTTTCTAGAGAGCCTGTCTTAACCCATGAGCCATCCTGTGTCTCTCATTGTAGAGACACAGAATGGCTCATTCCTCACTCTGCTGTTTAAGACAATAAACTGTAGGCCAGGTGCAGTGGCGAATGCCTGTAATCCTAACACTTTGGGAGGCCTAGGTGGGCAGATCACAAGATCAGGAGATTGAGACCATCCTGGCCAACATGATGAAACCCCATCTCTGCTAAAAATACAAAAATTACCTGGGCATGGTGGCATGCACCTGTAGTCCCAGCTACTTGGGAGGCTGAGGCAGGAGAATCACTTGAATCCAAGAGGCGGAGGTTGCAGTGAGCCGAGCTTCCACCACCGCATTCCCGCCTGGTGACAGAGTGAGAATCCATCTCGAAAAAAAAAAAAAAGAGAATGAACTGAAAATGAAATCGTTCATCTACTTGCGCCGTTTTTGCCTGAGAATATCATAGTCCCACAGAGGCTAGTTAAAATCTTCAGGACTGTAGATTATCAAATAATCTTTTCCTAAAGCATACTTAAAACACCAAACCAATGAATATGTATCCGAAGCAGAACATTAAGACTCAAAATGCTGACTCAGTGCTGTCAGTCATTGTAGACAGAGGTCCCTGAGCTACTATGAATATGAACAAATGACATAAGGCATCTTGTATCCAGACTTCATCAGAAGTGGCGAATCCTGTTTTGTTCTGTGTGCAAGTGGTTCTCCAAAAGTAAATGAAACCCTGACCTGGCCTCAGAGACATCATGTGTGTAGACCCAGAGACACCAGACAGCCGATGAGGTTCTGAGGACACAGTCCTTGTCTTCAGAGATCCTAATATCTTGGAAGAAACAGTTGAAGGATTTTAAGCAGACCATATCTCTATTTTAGCGAGTTCATGCAGGCTGCCATGAGAATGAAACAGAAAAGAGACAAGCGAGACAAAAGGCAGCTGCAGCAAAGATCCACATTAGAAGAGAGAAAGAAGTGAATTGATTCTAAAGATATTTAAGGGAGCATTGGTATTTAAGATTTTAACTGTAAGAACCTGTTAGGTGACTTGAAATCTCTGACGTCAATTTACATGTCATTTCAAAATATATTTTCTCCAGGTAGATAAATGTAAGCTACATTTCACTGCAATGTTCTTCATGTGGATTCTAGTTCCTCTAGGGCTTCTCATGGTTTTTAATCACAGAAAAAAGTTTCTAGTAAATAGTTGGCCAATTACATTTCACATTTTCAACAACCTAGTGCTTCTTTCTGCCGACTGAACTATATAAATCTGAAGGCAAAGCTAAGGTAAACTGTTGCCATCATATACACATTCTCTGATTTAGCTTAACTCCTTCTGGGAGTAAAAACACCCTAACATTTTATTCTTTAACACTAGTGGAACTGGACAGTAGAGTAGCCTTTCTTTTTTATTGTTTTTAGTTGACCAGAACGTGGCCTGCTACGTATCACAGAGAAGATGGTATTTGTAAGAGTATCAATGACATGAGAGAGGCTATACATAATGCCTGTATGACAACAGAAGTCACCTTGGTTATTGACTCATTGCCACATGCATAGCTTTTAATACAATGTGTATTTGGATATATTCTAAATTTATTAATTCGCTTGATCACTAGTTGCAGAGTAGATGTCTACACACAGGAGTTTTAAAATTTGATTTTGGTGTTAATTCTTTTCCCTCATTTGATCACTGGGTATCGTATATATCTTAGTTATTAATGTGCAGTAAATACAAATATTTGATTCTATATAGCTGTAAAATAGTGTCCCTTTTATTTGGCCAGATTGTCAACAACCTTAGGCCTGCGGAATATTTATTGTGACCTAGAAATGCGTAAAAGAAGTCTACCTTTACCTTCAAATTGTTGGTAAGAGCCACATACTTAAGATTCTTACTAGAACTTATTTGGCATTATTTCATTTCTGATTCCTAATGAGCTTGGCTACCCGGGTTCCTGGTCCATAGCAAGGAGATCCACTTTATTGTTTTAACATACAGCTCTTAAGATAAGTATAAAATGTGGTTACAGCCAACTGCTAGGCAGCAAAGACAATACAATGAAGGTGGTCTGTGATTAAACCCTAAGTCTACAAGAAAAACGTTGAATAGTGTTCAAAACTATGTTAGAAAGGAATAAGTACTACATTTTGGTAAAAAGGATTCTTGATCTTTTTTTAGAGCCGGAAAATAGCTTTAAAAATTTCTTGATTTAACCACTTTAATTTACAGATGATGAAACAGCCTCAAAGAGGTTAAATGATTTGTCCAAAGTCATAGAGCTGCCCATTGGAAAAGCTGCTGGAACCAGAATCTCAGAGTCCCAGTTCCTGGTTTAGTCATCTTCCCACTTCTGACTAAAAAGCACAAATGTTAGTACTATGAAAAACTCATTCTCTGTTATTTTCCAAAACGTAGCCACTGCTTATTGAGAAATTACTTATATATTCAGTATCAGTTATCTATTGCTGTGTAACAAATCACCACAAACATAATGGCTTAAAATAACCACCGTTTATTGAGCCTGGGCTTCTGTAGATAAGCAGTTTGGGTGGGCTTGGCTGGGCAAATTGCTGTCTTTTCCAGGTTCCTTCATGCATCTGTGGTCACTAAGGCAGCTCTCAGTATTGGTGGACCATCAGCCACATCATGTGGGGAGCAACTGAGCCTCCTGTCTTTCATGATTTAGCAAGCTAGCCTGGGTTCATCACATGTTGGCTCAACTTGGTTGCAGGAGAGAATGGAAGCAAGGCCTAGGTTCAAGTGACCCAACTTACTTCTACTCCAGTCTATTTCAAAAGCAACTCAAGAAGCCAGCTCAGATTCAAGGGGTGGAGAAATAGACCCCACTTTCTAATGGGAGGGGCTGCAGAGTTACATTAGAAAATGGCATGAATTCAGGGAGGGATGGAGAATCATGGCCTTTTTCACAATTTATCATATACACCTTGCACCTTACATAACTTTTCTAACTTAATTCTCACAATAGCACTAAAGATTAAGGCAGAAATCCTGTTTTACAAGTGAAGAAACTGAGAACCAGCTATGTTAGTCTGGATTAGGCACGACAGGTGGTGAGTAATAAATACAACACTGGGACGGGTGTGTCTAACTCCAAAGCCTTTGCCCAGAACCACGATGGAACCCTGCCTCTCTGCATTTTGCTGCAGTGAAGGGTGATGGTATTACTAAGTATCGTAGAGCTCAGAGTCTTGCATGGGAAAAAAGACTAACTTTAGTAAAACTTCTTCTGGATTTATATGCTAAGAGAAATAATATCAAACATGATTATGCCCTCAAGGAACATATGGTCTCATTTATATATGATTGCATGTATATACATGTTAGTTAAGCAATAAGATTCCAAGTAAAGAGAAATAATACCGGATAATCAGAGAAGCTTAATAGAGGATGAAGTGATGAGTTTGGAGAGACTGGAGAAAGCCCTATTTGAAAATAGTATCTGTTAATATCTCAAAAGATTCTCACATCATTTATATAAAATAAGTAATATTCCCATTATATGAGGGAAGTTATTTGCCCTAAGTCACACAATAAAACCTAATCAAGATGACATTTAAACCCATGTCCATGTATCTCAAAAAACTACTACCCTTCTATTTTTTCCACTAAGCCAGTAAACTTTGCTACTCAAAGTGGGGTCCATGGACCAGCAGCATCATAACCACCTGGGAGCTTGTTGGAAATGCAGTGTCGTGACTCCACCTCCAGGCTACTGAATCAGAACTTGCATTTTAACAGGATCCCCCAGATGATTTCATAAGCACAGTAAAGGCTGAGCTCTGCACTAAAGGGAGCTTGGGGAAATGACATGCATGAGATAGGTGAAGGATGGTGGAAGAGCTTGCTTGCTTTTTTTTTTTTTCTTTTTTTTTTAATTTAATTTTAAGTTCCAGGATACATGGGCAGAATGTGCAGCTTTTTTATGTGGGTAAATGTGCCATGGTGGTTTGCTGCACCTGCCAACCCATCACCTAGGTATTAAGCTCTGCATGCATTAGCTATTTATCCTGATGCTCTCCCTCCCCCTACCCTTTCTACAGGCCCTGGTGTGTGTTGTTCCCGTCCCTGTGTCCATGTGTTCTCATTGCTCAGCTCCCACTTAAGAGTGAGAACATGTGGTGTTTGGTTTTCTGCTCGTGTGTTAGTTTGCTGAGGATGATGACTTCCAGCTTTATCCATGTCCCTACAGAGGACATGATCACACTCCTTTTATATGGCTGTATAGTATCCTATGGTATATTATGTACCACGTTTTCTTTATCCAGCCTGTCATTGATGGGCATTTGGGTTGATTTCATGTCTTTGCTATTGTGAATAGTGCTGCAATAAACATCCACAGGCATGTATCTTTGTAATAGAATAATTTATATTCCTTTGGGTATATACCCAATAATGAAATTGCTGGGTTGAATGGTATTTCTGGTTCTAGATCCTTGAGGAATCATCACACTGTCTTCCACAATGGTTGAACTAGTTTATATTCCTACCAACAGTGTAAATGTATTTCTATTTCTCTACAGCCTCACCAGCATCTATTGTTTCTTGACTTTTTAATAATTGCCATTCTGGCTGGTGTAAGATGGTATCTTATTGTGGTTTTGATTTGCATTTCTCTAATGATCAGTGATGATGAGCTTTTTTTCATATGTTTGCTGGCCACATAAATCTTTTCTTTTGAGAAGTTCATGTCCTTTGCCAACTTTTTGATGGGATTGTTTTTTTCTTGTATATTTAAGTTCCTTATAAATTCTAGATATTAGACCTTTGTCAGGTGGGTAGATTCCAAAAATTTTCTTCCATTCTGTAGGTTGCTTGTTTGCTCTGATGATAGTTTCTTTTGATGTACAGAAGCTCTTTAGTTTAATTAGATCCCATTTGTCTATTTTGCCTTTTGTTGCAATTGTTTTTGATGATTTCACCATAAAATCTTTGCCCATGCCTATGTCCTGAATGGTATTCCCTAGATTCTCTTCTGGGATTTTTATGGTTTTGGGTTTTATATTTAACTCTTTAATCCATCTTGAGTTAATTTATGTATAAGGTGTGAGGAAGGGGTCCAGCTTTAGTTTTCTGCATATGGCTAGCCAGCTTTCTCGGCACCATTTATTAAATAGGTAATCCTCTTCCCATTGCTTGTTTTTGTCAGGTTTGTTGAAGATCAGATGGTTGTAGATATGTGATCTTATTTCTGAGGTCTCTATATCTATTTTGGTATCAGTACCATGCTGCTTTGGTTACTGTAGCCTTGTAGTATAGTTTGAAGTCAGGTAGCATGATGTGTCCAGCTTTGTTCTTTATGCTTAGGATTGTCTTGGCTATATGGGCCTTATTTGGTTCCATATAAATTTTAAATTCGTTTTTTCTAATTTTGTGAAGAATGTCAATAGTAGTTTGATGGGAATAGCATTGAATCTATAAATTACTTTTGGCAGTATGGCTATTTTCATGATATTGATTCTTTCTATCCATGAGGATGGAATTTTTTTCTATTTGTTTGTGTCCTCTCTTATTTCTTTAAGCAGTGATTTGCAGTTCTCCTTGAAGAGGTCCTTCATATGAGGGTGGAGAAACTTTCTAGGCAGGGAGAACAGCAAAAGCTTGGGTCCTGAGGCTGGAATCAATGCCACAGGTGTGAAAGCAAGTGGAGGGATTGCTAGACTAGAATAGGGGTGCATTTTTGGCAACAGAAGGAAGTCATGTGAGACTGATGGAATTGCTGTGGATCCTGATGAAGTCTGCTTTTTAGAAAAGTCAATCGGCTGTACTGAGGCTGGCTTGGCAGCAGTGACCCTGGTTGTGAGGCTTTGCTGTCATTTAGCTGTGCTTTGAAGAGAGCTCAGACCAAGGTGACAATGGAGGAAATAGAAAAGAAGGATGCAATCTGGGAGGCATTTCAAAGCATCTTCTGTGGAACTCAATGTCAGATTTTCTAAGGGAATAAAGAGAGAATGTGAAGATGATTCTGGACTGTCAAGTTCTGAACTCTGCCTCCCAACCTTCAGGTTTGGATGTTATCTTTGCAATTCTTTGCTACTGAAAAAGGATGCTTTTTGGTGATTGTAGTTTTGTTGCTTGTTTGTTTGTTCGAAGGCGGCTTCCCCTATTCCTTTCAATTATAGCAGTTTTTCAACTTTTGCTAAGAGGTAATTCAAACACTAAAATTCCAAATCTGTATGCCCATGTAAATAGTGGGGACACTATTTTGGCAGGCAATTATTTGCAATGAAATAGTTCTTTATGTGGTTCTGTTTATTAGGCCTTCCCAACTACCCTGTGACGTCTATATAGGTAAGATTACGATGATCATTTTGCAATTAAGGACACAGACTTGAAGATATGACTCAACCAAAATTTGAACCCAGGTCTGCTGGCTCCAAGAACAATCCTGTATCTGTCCAACTAAAGCACTTTGCAGGTTTTTCATTTGGTCTTTGGAGGAGATTATCAAACTGATCAGTCTTTGGTTTACTTTGGTTTGACTTTTTTCATATACACTGTGCCAAATTCAGAAAAATGTTTCAAAGTCTATATTGGTGGCTTTGAAGTAATTATTTCATGGAAAATTGAAAATGCCTCATTAAAAACTGATTTCCTCCCCTGCCTGATTTTCTTATTTCATTGAATCCATATGTTGATCCCAATGACAACATACTACACTTCAAATTTCAAATGATCTGAGCAATTTTACAGTTCTTTCCTTTAATTCTTTGAATAATGAAAAGATTTTGAAATTTTTTTTCAATTTAATTTTTAAGCCTGTTTCTTAAGCAACTAAGCTGAGGCTTTAAAAATGTCTGTAGATGACAGAATCATGTCCTGGAAGGGGCCTTCAGTGGTCCAGACCCCTTGTTGTATGGATAAGAAAACCAAGGACTAGAGAGAGAAAGGGACCTCTTCAAAAATACCCCATAAGTTGGAGGTAGTCATAGGGCTGAGTCCCATGTCTCTAACCCTCCTGACCTGTGCTTTTTCACTAAACTACTTCAAAGCAGTTCCTTTCCCTGTGGCAGTATCTCCCAGCCACTGGTAAGCAGTGTGGGGAAGCTGAAAGAGCTCACATTTTAAAGCTGCCATTACCTGGGTTTAAATCCTGGTTTGCTGGCTACCTGGCGTGTGACAAATACATTTAATGCTACAGTCATTTCCAAAGAGAATCATAAAACAGATTTAATTGGCTAGACCATCAAAATTGGGTCTACAATTTATCTACATTCTCTTTTAAACTTGACGGGACAAGTTTTATGATGCTTGTCAGGATTTGGTTTTGGCAAAGGAAGCCAAGAATTTTAGGGGTGGACATAGTAAAAACTGCAGAGATCCACTGCAGCCCAGGCAGAGGCCTCACCAAGCCTGATCCCCCTGCTGTGAAATGAGTTCAGGTGCTACTGTTGAATGCTGATGCCACGCTTTCTCTGCTTGAAGATAAAACACAAGTATTTCCTGGTGCTGCAGCACAGGGCTAAGTTGTGGCAGTGGGGAGGTGAGCCTGAAAACAAAGGCAGGCAGAGAAGTCACAGCTCACTGGTGTGAACAGCTAGCGAGCTGTTTTCTTCATACCCTCTGCCTTTGAATTTGCCTGGATTCAAAGATTTAATGGGGCAAAAGGAGTGTTGCTTTTATGTAACCAAAAAAGAAAAAAAAAGAACCAGCTTTAGAGAATAAAATTACTGAAATGGCAACCTTTGACAGGTAATCATCCTTTAAGTGTTAACTAAACAAACAAGCAAAACAAGCTAACAAAAACTCGTGAATTCATGGCTAGAGCACATTGCAGGTCCCCTAATGGCAGGTATGACTAGGCAAGGCACAAGTACACCCATGCCTGTAAGTCAGAAATCATCAGATTCATCCTCCCAAACACAGATGACAGCACCATATGCACATTTGTTCCCATTAAATCGCTACTCACCTCTGCAGGTGCTTAGCCTCTATTCAGTTTACGTGAGCCCTTTGGAAAGAAACTGGGTGTGGGGATTGTATTTTCTTCCATCACTAAGCCATTTGGCCCACCGTACTTCTTGAGTGAGTCTCAAAGGAGGAGAAGCTGTGGGCCATTTGGAGTCAGGCCTGGCTGCCCCAGGAGAGATTGTAATGAGGGCTGGACTCTCCTCAGGTTTGAATCTTGGCTCTGCCATTTGTTGTGGGACCTCAGGAATTTTACTTAATCTTCCTGGATTTCAGTTTCCTCATCTGTAAAACTGGGATGCTAACTACTTCCTCTAATGTGCATCTATCTAGCATGGTCCACCCTTAGTAAATATTTAAATAATCTGAGTCTCAGCCTCTCTGGCTTCCCATTTTCTCAAATGTGAAATAAATCTGAACTAGAGCAGGATGGGAGGTACAGGATGGAAAGAAAGAATGAGGGAGGGGCTCAAACTACACACATCTTCTCCCAGCTGCCCCCATCTTCACCTTAGATAAAAGCCACACGAAATAGCAAGAAGCTTTCAGGCTTAAATACTTAGGATTTCCCCTGAATTTCTAACTAGAGATGGAAATTTCCTCATTATAAAATTGGCTATTTAAATATCTGCCCAGGGATAGTTTTAAATGTTTCTAAAATACCTCAAACATGTAAAAAACGTATAATCAATTCCATGTTTGTATTAGTGTGAGGCAGAGAGGATGCCAAGGACTTAATTTGAGGAAAGGAAGCAACAGGGGAATTCGCAGAGAAAGCAGAACTTATTTACATGCTGAAATGATCATGCTATAAGTAGGGAGACTAAAGAAAGCTATAAAATGTGGAGAAATTAGAGCTCAAGAACGTGACCTTTTGTGGATTCTCAGTTCCATGAAGAGTTTTCAAAATAACAAAGTTGGCATGTATAGTATTTAAAAGAGAAGGCCGTGGCCTCACTTTTCATATTTAGTGTATTCTCCATTCTTTATTTTGGGAATTGAAGTTTTGAAAAAAAAAATATTGTAAAATGTTCTTATACTGGAGGGCCCATTCCAATTAGTGAACCTAGTGCCACAAAAACCTTTTTTTTCTATTAATGTGTAGAATAAAATCTAAATGCCCTTTTATTGAACAAGTGTCTTTGGAGGCCAAGCACTGTGCTAGGTGGTGGGGAAACAAAGGTGAACAAAATGGACCTGGACGCACTCTTGCTGGGAGACAGGCATCGATGCCATATCCATGCTGGTATGGACAGCTTCCCTGAGGAAGGGATGTCCAGCTGGGATCCACAGGCTGAGTGGACTCTCACCTGGCAAAGGGAGCCCCAGAGAGGGGAGAGTCACTGGCTTGCTGTAACCTATCATGTTGATGCACAAGTGGGAATGCCTCTCACTATACTGTTTCTAGCCAGTCATACTCATAAAAAACTGATCTCACCAAGAAAAATTACTTCTAATATCCATTTTGCAGATTCACAAAGTTCTTTATGTTGAGTGGAAATAATGAAGCTAGCATACCTGTACAAGCCATCTCTACCTTCTGATGATATTCTTACTAACCATTTCTGAATATATTTTATATTCCTGTTGGGCAACTCATTTAATCTACATCCTAAAGCACAGATTAAAAACACACTCATAAGTTCCAAACTGTCTATGCTGACATAAGCAAATTGTGGGCAGTACAACCTTATAGTTGGTGGTCTTCATCTTAAGAATAGTGAGAAGCTCATCATCACTGGTCATCAGAGAAATGCAAATCAAAACCACATTGAGATATCATCTCACGCCAGTTAGAATGGCGATCATTAAAAATCTGGAGACAACAGATGCTGGAGAGGATGTGGAGAAATAGGAACACTTTTATACTGTTGGTGGGAGTGTAAATTAGTTCAACCATTGTGGAAGACAGTGTGGTGATTCCTCAAGGACCTAGAAATAGAAATTCCATTTGACCCAGCAATCCCATTACTGGGTATATATCCAAAGGATTATAAATTGTTCTATTGTA
>NW_022436945.1:26815516-26925955 GCF_009761245.1 Sapajus apella
TTTATACTGTTGGTGGGAGTGTAAATTAGTTCAACCATTGTGGAAGACAGTGTGGTGATTCCTCAAGGACCTAGAAATAGAAATTCCATTTGACCCAGCAATCCCATTACTGGGTATATATCCAAAGGATTATAAATTGTTCTATTATAAAGATACATGCACACGTATGTTCATTGCAGCACTGTTTACAATAGCAAAGACCTGGAACCAACCCAAATGCCCATCGATGATATACTGGACAGGGAAAATGTGGCACATATACACCATGGAATACTATGCAGCCATAAAAAATGATGAGTTTTTATCATTGTAGGGACATGGATGAACCTGGAAACCATCATTCTCAGCAAACTGACACAAGAACAGAAAATCAAACACCACATGTTCTCACTTATAGGTGGTTGTTAAACAATGAGAACACATGGACACAGGGAGGGGAGCATCACACACTGGGGTCTGTTGGGGGGAACTAGGGGAGGGACAGTGGGGTATAGGGAGTTGGGGAGGGATAACATGGGGTGAAATGCCAGATATAGGTGATGGGGATGGAGGCAGCAAACCACATTGCCATGTGTGTACCTATGCAACAATCCTGCATGTTCTTCACATGTATCCCAGAACCTAAAGTGCAATAAAATAAATAAATAAATAAATAAAATACTTGTAGAACAAAAAAGAATAGTGAAAAGCCATTGAAGGTTTTAAACTGAGGGTAGTAAGATTTGCATTCCTGACTGCAGTATAAGAAGTAAGAATACAAGACTGGAAGAGAGGGGATTAATTAAGGGACTATTGCAGAAGAAGATGTTGAATCTCCACTCAAATCAAGTAGAGGCAATGAGATAGTGAGAAGTGGCTGGGTTTCTAGGATAGTCAGTGATATCATCAGTACCTGGAAATGGATAGGAAATGGGAAGTGAGGGAAAAGGTGTCAAGATTGAATATTAGGGCTTGAGTATACAGGTTTTCTTCCAGTATTGTTTGTGATTTTAAAAAATTTATATATCATCAATATATACAATATGTGGGCTAGGCATGGTGACTCATGCCTGTAATCCTAGCACTCTGGGAGGCCAAGGCAGGTGGATCACCTGAAGCCAGGAGTTCAAGACCAGCCTGGCCAACATGGTGAGACCCTGTCTCTACTAAAAATACAAAAAGTAGCCAGGCATGGTGGTGGGCACCTGTAATCTCAGTTACTCAGGAGACTGAGGCAGGAGAATCACTTGAACCCAGGGACAGAGGCTTCAGTGAGCCGAGATCATGCCACTGCCCTCCAGCCTGAGTGACAGAGTGAGAGTCCATCTCAAAAAAAAGAAGTATAGTATGTAGATACAGTGCAGTAGTCTGCGCTGATTTTAAAAATGAGATGTATATGTAATGATATGACAGAAAAATTCAGGATATAGTCTTAAGTTTTTAAAAATTTGTTGAAGAAAAATGCACTTAGTGTTTCATTTTAACAAAATAGTAATTATAATTAGCACTTAACAGAAAATAGCTGGAAGAATACATTTTAAACAAATAACAGTGAAGAGTCCAGGGGCATTTGCAAAGTATATTTGACATTTCTGTACTCTGGATTTTTTGCAACTCTCATATTTGCTTTTGTAATCAGGGAGAGCAGACTTTGCAGAAGAGCAAACTGCCCTGCTTCCATCATGGACTCCTGATCCTCTGTCCTAAAGTGATTGCTCCCTCTTCTGAATATCTTCTAGGCTGTTAGAGCCAAAAAGGGCTTTAGAGATCATTTAGTTCAACATCCTCATTCACACGTGAGGAAACTGAGGTCTAGAAAGACTAACAGTGTGGCCAAAGTCACATAACCCTTAATTAAGAGCAAGGCCAAGACTAGAACCCAGGGATGCATGGACTTGTGTTCTAGAATTCTTTATCCTACAGCAGAGTTTCCTCTAGCACTCACTGTATCTGTGAATAATTTGGCTTTACTTGGAATGCCTTGTAAATAAATTTGTCTTTCTCCTCCAGTAAATTTGTACTCGAACTCAGAGAGCAAGTGTCCAGTATCACATTTATGCATTGTAAAGCATGCGTTACAACAATTGACAGACCTCTGTTAGATTTCAGATCTGAGGCAACACTAAAATTCAGGGAAAAGAAAGACTCCTATTTGTGGCTTGCACTTAGCGCCCTCAGGAGCTCGCTCATGTTCTCTCTCTGTCTTTCACACACATAGTAGGAATAAGTTAGTTGCCAAATTGGTTATGCTGGGGAAATGGACTTTGGATTGAGGGTGTGTCAGTGGGTGCTTTCTCACTTGCAATGAAATACCAATATCCTGAACTTCTGGAAGGAAATGGCCTGGCTGTTAAGGCATACTTTAATCTGTTGATAATGTCAGTAATTTCCCACAACTGTATGCAAAACTTTCTCACCCTACAGCTGTCATAGGCCCCTTTTACAGAGTGTGTCTCAGGGACTGTCTCGTATCTCACAGAGACACAGCCAACCCTGGCTGATGATGGCCCTGGAGCGGTGTTTCCCATTGTCAACCTCTCATGTTGTGGGGTTCAACCAGAGGGAGGCTTATGAATCACTGGTCACTGTTATAAGCCTCCTCCTTTAGCCGAAATGAGAAATGTGGCTGCTTTGTCCTTTGCCTTGTAACTCCCCAGGGGCAATTAGGGAGTTGCCCCAGCCCCCGAAGGGCTGTGTTAGTCTCTCTTACCTCTGGTTTCTCATCCTTTTCCTCTCCTCCCCTGAAGCTAATCATGACACTTCTGTCTCTGCTGAGCTCCACTTGGCATCTGGTGTTTATCACCTAAATGAGCTGCTGTCTCTAGGAAACTATTCTGCTCTCTGCCTCCCATTTTGCAAATTTGGTGTGTTTGTTTCTAGTGTTTTATTAATTTATTTCAACTGAACATTTTCCATATCCTAAACATTTCCACTCTTTATGTTACCATCTGCTTGACGTTGGCTCTGTATACACACACACACACACACACACACACACACACACACACACGTTTGCATAAGATACAGTTCTAAAGTCTTTCAAACCAGTTTTCTTTTCCTATACTTAATTTTGTGTGGGTTCACAATGCCTTAAATATATAAGTATCTATGTAATGCATTTATATGTTTTATCTTAAATTTTGGGAAATAAAAGTTGTCTCATAACCGTGATATTCCTTTAAAGTGTATTAAACTAGGATTTTGATATATAGTCATGTACCTCATAACAACATTTGGGTTGTATACCTTATATATGATGTTGGTCCCTTAAGATGATAATACTGTATTTTTACTGTATGTTTGCTATGTTTAGATATGTTTACAATTGCCTACAGTATTCGATAGCATAGTCACATGCTGCACAGACTTGTAGCCTAGGAGCAACAGGCTATACCATCTAACCGCGCTGTGCAGTCAGCACTATCATCTAGGTTTGTATAAGTACATTCTGATGTTTGCACAACAGCAAAATCACCTAGCGACACATTTCTTGGAACATGTTCCCATTATTAAGCAATAAATGACTATAATGATATCGGGAGAAATTTAAAGTGCTAATTATTTTCTCCTCAGCTATAAGCCTACTTTCAGTAAGCTTACCTTGTTCTTTTTGCAAATGCAGAAATTTATTTCTCAATAAGCTTGAATACCAACTTCACATAGAGACTGTGCAGTAGTCAAAGAGAGAAAACACAGAAGAGCAACCAGTAGATCCCCACTGTAAGTAGAACAGAAAGGAATGTGACTGAACCACAAGCCAGTGGATTTTAGAGTCAGAAAATTATAAGACGACACAGAGAAAATTCCAAGATGACATGATTGTCCTGTCCTGGAGGGTTATTAAAAGAGTTGGTATTATCTCTATATAACCCAGACCCGGATGTGTATGTGTACCCTCAGATGTGTATGTGTACCTGCAAAATTTTATGTTTCTCATTTCGTTCAGCTGTACCCAAACATTAATCTATCAGACTTATAGTATTCTTGGCATGACATAGTTACTGAATTTTCTAGTAAAATGCAAAATATGTTGGCTGGACAACAGGATGAGCTATTTGAGCCAGTGTGCCCTGAAACCCAAGGATTGGTGTACTCTGTAACTTGGCCCTTCCATATCTGTGCATAGATCCATTATCTGCTTTGCCACAAGAACGTTGATCATGTTCTCTTTCAAATGGATAAGGCAATGCATTTTTATGCCAATACTATGACATTTTGGGAGATATAGTTTGTATGCATAAACATTGGAACATTTTGATAATAGGGAAAATAACTTCTAGTGGATGTTAAAACTGCCATGAAAGAGTGAGAATGGAAGTATCTGTAGGTATAATTAAGAGCTAGTGCAGGGAAACTTGTTTACTTTTTTTTAATATCCACAACCAACACAACCAACAAATTTGTACTTTCTAGCCATTTGTTTTTTGATTCTTAAAGTTTTGAGAGTAAAGAAATTTAAAAAATTAATTACTTCACAATCAACTCAGACTGTTTGCCTGCTGGAAATTCCCAGTTGGGACTGATTTCTTAAGAAATGTGTGTTTCTGATAAAAGTACGGGTGGAGTCAAAGGATAAAAAGATCCTCTGTCTTTAAATTTAAAGGTATTTTATAATTGTCCTTCAAGTTTCTATTTTCATTTGTTTGCTTTGGGTGGAACATGGAAAAATATTTGCCTACTGTATGGTACTAATCTTCATGCATGTGTTTGCAAATTACCTTCCCTGTGAAAAGGTTGTAGGCATTGCATTGGTGATGCCTTTTCTTATTAAATACTTGCAAATGCATGAATTTTCTGCACCAAAAATTGGTGAGTTCATTTTATATCTGAAAGTCAGGTTTAAGAGAAGATGTCTCACACACTTCAAAAGTGTGAAACTTTAGGAATTAAACATTGGGTTCTCTAGTTACATATTATCACAGGAGCTACCTTAGTTATATGTTTAGTATGTTCATTGTAAGCCAGTTATCTTCAAAGTTTTGGTGAACCTAATATTTATTCTAAATTACATTGTTTGAAGAATCTTATTTTGCCTACATAAAGAAGGTTTTTCTTAAGATTTAGAAAAGATCTTTAAATTATTTTGAGTGGCTGTGTGGTTTTCTTCCATAAATTAAAATTTCAATAGTTCAGAAAGTATTATTCACTCAACAAATATATACTAAACATCTCCCATATACTAGAGAGAAAGTGTGTCAGACTTCCTGAAAGCCCACAGCTATTTTTCACAAATGGAGAACTTTAATTTGCAAATAAAATTATTGAATGCTATACCCCCATACAGTGAACCTGATGTTTCTAAAAGAAAAATATTAAATTTCACAGACTTTATTTGATCAAAGAACCATTCATGACTTGGGTAGCACTCAGAACCAAAAGAGATTCCAAGTTCTGCTCCACAGTGAGCAGTGAGCTTACATTGGCTAAACTTGAAAGTAAAATACAGAAATAACTTCATTGGTTACAGCTATGTATTTGCCATAGTTGAGTATGGTCTGATCACTTGGCTGCCTGTGATTGGCTGAAACTTAGCTATTTGTTACAAAAATGTTCTCCTAAGTTTTTGTTTGTTTATATACTAAATTAGGTTACAGGTTGTTATATAGGAATTCAAAGCCCAGAGACAGCCTCAGGCTTTTGACCCCCTGTGTATTTTGCTTTAACAGTATGTAAATATATTCTATAACAAACATATATATAAATATAATTTTATTGAGTACTGACTACAAGCTAGGCATTGTACTCTGGGATGATCATGGTATAGAAGTGAACAGAACCCCTGTAATATCTCCTGGGAAAGAGGAACATTAAATAATCCTTAAATTAAAATAGAATTTAAATTGTGGAACAATAAAGAAATGATCAAGGAGTATATAATATCCTTTAAAGAGATCCAATTTAAATGGGAAAGGGGAGGGAAAAGGCAAGGAAGGCTTTTCAGAGAAAGTGAAGTGCTAAAAGTAGAAGAATAAAGAAAAGTTGGCCAGGGAAAAAGGTGGAGAAAATTGGCTATATATATTTAATTTTAAAAAATAAAGGAAGACTTCCTTCTGGGGGCAAGAAACCTGGTTTCTAGCTTAAGAGATGCTAGCAACTGCCATTGAGCCTGGCTTAACTTCTGGCCTCATTTTAAGTGAGAAATCTGAGTTGGATAGTAGGATCCTAGGATTTCTTCTCTTCTTTGATCTGTGATTAATATGAATGGCTACCTTATGGGGAAGCTCTCCAGTGGCTCCCTTTTAAGCTGTCATCACCTTAGCCCAGATTCTGTCAGTTCCTGGAAACTGGGAAGTACGTACTGCGTGTGCCCCTGCCAGGCATTGGCTAGGACTTGGAGATTCATGCAGTTGGGCTTGAGCGACTTCAGCCTCCTGCACCAGCTATGTCCACAAATTTATAACCTCTGCATCAATCCTTTCCTCTTTCTCTCCATTCTCAGAGGATAAGGTGTTCCTTTTCCTGTTCAAGGCCAACTTTTTCATGTGGACTT
The DNA here is from genome assembly GCF_009761245.1 of Sapajus apella. NCBI lineage: Eukaryota > Metazoa > Chordata > Mammalia > Primates > Cebidae > Sapajus > Sapajus apella. The sequence continues at coordinate 26,821,986 of NW_022436945.1, forward strand.
AATTTTTATCTTCCATCCTCTGGGATTTTGCTTCACCAATTAATTCTGTCTTTATCCTGAATCTATAAACTGTGATCAAAAAAAAAAAAAAAGTGGTGGGGGCGTTGAAAAAATTTGTTTCTTGCAAGATAAATATGTCTTCCTTTGAGCCTGTTGGCTACTGACCCATCTCTCTTTGTTTCCCTTATTTTAAAATAAAAATAATATAAAATAAAATGTCCTAAAGACTTCTTGAGTAATTGCTACCTTTAACTGCAATTCCCAATACCTTACTTCTAGTTCACTCAACATATTGTTATTTGGTTTTAGTTCACATCGTGACATGAAAACATCACTGATCAATTCTAATGGCCATATTTCACCCCTTTAACATATAAACCTCCTTGCTACCTTACAAAGTATTTTCTTGATGATGTCTTCCTTTTTGAAATTCTCCCTTTTCTTTGATGCTATTATGCTACTACATTTCTTACTCCAGATTCTTCCCCTACTTCTATGACCAGTCCCTATTTTTCTACCACCTATTATCAAGTTTGACTCTGAGGTTTTCATGATGTAGAATTCGATTGCATGTTCTATACTATCTATGAGTTATGTTTGCAAGAAAGAGTGTACAAAGAATTTTGAGAAGGATTAAATGGTAGCTAGATTCATTGATTCAGGTCAACTGGCAAGGTAATCTGTGGAAGGTTACAGAATCAAAGATGACTTGAGAATTAGATAACAAGTAATTTAAATCTTAGGCACTTAGATGAGAAGACTGAACCCTTTGTAAGGTATAGAGTCTCCGTTAATGCAAATATACACAGGGAAAATTAGATCCTAATCCCAGTGCAAGTGAAAAGACACTAAAAAGGTAACCCCAAATTTTATGGGAAAACAAATATGGTGTTCTAACTATGGGAAAGCTTAAAGTGTAAATATGATGGACTAAATAAAACCCAAAATATTTATACTTTTAGATAAGTTTGGGGAAAAGTCTTTGATATTTTAGATATTCATTATGTTTAAGATAATGTGTTAATATAATTAGCTTTGTGATTTCTAACACATCATTGGGTGATTCATTTACACTTTGTTTTTTTTTGTTTTGTTTTTTTTTTGAGACAGAGTCTTGCTTTGTTGCCAGGCGCCAGACTGGAGTGCAGTGGCGTGATCTTGGCTCACTGTAACCTCCACCTCCCGGGTAGCTGGGACTACAGGTGCGTGCCACCACGCCTAGCTAATCTTTGTGTTTTTTTAGTAGAGATGGGGTTTCGCCATGTTGGCCAGGATGGTCTCGATCTCATAACCTTGTGATTCACCTGCCTCAGCCTCCCAAAGTGATAGGATTACAGGTGTGAGCCACTGAGCCCAGCCTACACTTTGTATTTTTAAGTTGAAATGTTAAGGTAATTTTGCTGTGTTTAATGCTATATTGAAAAGTTTAATGTCTGTTACTTTAACCAAGTTAAAAAAATCACTCTTAAGAAGATTGACAGAGTTTGGAGAATTTTAAATAAAGTATAAGATTTATAGTTGATCTCAACTCAAGAAAAAAGCATTTTTGGATGTTTTATTTTAATAAATATTAATTTTTAAAACCCAGTTACCTGCAAATAATGTTTCTGGGTTTGTAGGGGACACCCAGAAAACTTCATTGCTATCTCCCGCTCCCAAGCAGTAGCATGTCCCTGGTCTCCTTTCTCAGCCCACAGTTCTTCCCAGTCTTCTAGGCTCCCTCGCCAACATCTGGCAGTATCAGAATATATGTGCCACTCATAGCTCACACATACACAATACCCAAATGCCTTTCTCCAGCCCTGCCCTCCTACACAGCTACAAATCCATTAAAAAACTACTTCCTGTAAGGCATATCTGCTTGCTTATCCCCAGCCCCTATCAAACTTAGCTCACCTGAAATGCATTCTATCCGTGCTCCACCTCTAAGCCCACTGATGTGCTCTCCTTCCCGCTGTTGTCTCAGAGGATGACACCATCAAGTGCTCTTTCCTCTCTCGGGCAAAGACTGACTTGGACATTGCTATGGTTTGAATGTGTCCCCAAAGTTCATGTGTTTAAAATGTAATCCCCAATGCAACAGTTTTGAAAGGTGGGATCCTAAAGAGGCGATTAGGTCATGAGTGCCCTGCCGTCATGATGGATTAATGCCATTACCTTGGGAATAATAGGAAGAGTTCTGGCCCCCTTCCCTTCTTTCTTTCTCATGAGTTCTCTCTTGCCCTTCTACATTCTGCCATGGGATGTTGCAGCAAGAAGGCCCTGATTTAAAATAAAAGTTCCTTTGACCTTGGACTTCCCAACCTCTAGAACTATAATAAATAAATCTCTGTTATTTATAAAATACCCAGTCTCAGGTATTCTGCTATAGCAGCACAAAACAGACTCAGACACCTGTCAAGGTTGCCTCTCTTTGACTCCTTGGTGCCTATTACTTGGCAACAGTAGGTACTCAAAAACTCAGTTGATAAATATGAAACCCAAATAAAATAAAGAATGACATGAATACCTGCTTTAGGCTGAGTGGAAAGGGAAGATTCCATTATCACTTTGGTATTAGCTAATGGTTTATTTGTCAAAAGAGTAGGAATAGGTAACATTCATTGAGCACCTACTATGTACCAGGTACTTTAGGTGGTTTGTGTGCAAAGGGTTGGGCTCACAGAGGTGAAGCAAGTCATTCAGGATGACAGAGCTAGGAAGTGACAGAGATGGTACTTAGTGAAGGTCTAGGTGACTCCAGAACCTCTTCATTGGTATCACCTCCCCTCAGAGTAGCTACTTTCACATTAACTTACATTTACTCTGACTGATGTTTCTATGCAGTGGTATTACTGATATAACTATGAAGATCAAGTGGCATGTATGCAGAAACTCAGAATTTAGTGTGTTTATTACAAATTAGTAGATTTTTTCATTTCCTTATAAAAGACCTCACATTTTCATGCAAAATATCAAGGCTTAATTGTTTCAAAGATGAATACTGTCAGTTATGGAAGGTGCATCAGCAGACAGCTCTGCTAACTTTCTTGCTTGACCTACTGATGGTTTAGGAAAAAGCCTTCTTGAGTTTTCCAGATACTGGTAGACCAAGCAGGGTGCATTTTCATCAGCTGAACACAAAAGATTGGGTTTGGAGGAAATGCAACCACAAGAGTGCCTTTTAAGAAATAAAATTGAGAAATCATCCTTCTAACATTTCCTCCTTCTCTCCCCTCTATACAGTTCATAGAAACAATGCTTCTTTTTCCTGTAGAGCACTTCAACCCCAGCTCAAAATTAATAAGAGTGGTAAAACTGGAACTGCTATCTTAGCTACATCCACCCCACCCCTTCACCGTGGAGAATAAACCCTTTAAATACAGGCTGCCAAGTACAAGCTAGAGATTGAGATAATGATCCTTTGCTCAAAATAAACATTTTGAAATAATGAGTATTCTAGTCTATATATCTCATTTATGAATTAACTCTGTAGCACTTAAAACTAGCTCGTTTAAGTTGTGTAACTTTACAAGACTTTTGTCTAGTTTCTCTTCAGGAAATTATAAAATTATACCACTTTTAGCAACATTTATGAATTAGTTATTTAGAATATCAGTTCTCTTGAGCTATTTTGTTTAATTAGGTCACATGCAAATTTGAAAATTGGAAATATCCTAGATAAAGATGTAAGAATTATATATGCAGTATTACAGAATAGATTTCTAGAAAGGGGTTCTCATGAGCAGTAGCTTTTGACTAATAATGTTAAACTAGGGCATAAGGAATTTGAATTCCCAGAATTACTTTTTGTTGTGGCAAAAATTCAAAATAATTTTTACTTTTGTGAAATAATTCTTCTTCAACTACATGGAAGAAAAGAAAGGAAAGAAATTAATAAAATAATGTATTTTATTTTAAAATACATTAAAAATAAAAGTATTTAAAATAAAGTATTAAGTATTAAAAATAAAGTATTTAAAAATGTCTTTTAAAATAAAATAATTATTTTAAAATGTATTTTATTTAAAAATATTTAAATACATTGATGTATTTATTTTGAAATACATTCTTTAAAATAATTATTATTTTATTTTAAAATTATTTTATCACAAAAACTAAAATAATGTATCTGATTCTATTGTGGTTTTTCTAAACTCACAAAATCTAAAATAATGTATCTGGCTCCATTAGAAGAATATGATCAGTCATTCAAGACAAACTGGTCTTGTTCTTGCAAGTGTAAGGACCAAAAGGTAAATACATTTAGCACATGGTTTGGTTCTATTTATCATCACTAATGTTCTCGTTTTCCAAATGGAAGGACAAAAACAATAGTTTACGCAAAGCAGTAAAGCAGATGTGGGACTGTTTAATCTCAGCTTTTCCTTTAAATTTCTCTATGATCACAGAAATCACTTCTCTGTTCTTTAGTCTATTAACAGACAACATCTTGCCTATTGCTGTAATCCAAAGCCATATCCCTTCAGCATCTTCATAATCATTACTAGATGCTTCAAATCCATAAATTTCAGATGCCTTCATTCTCCCATCTGATCTGCTCATGCTTATGCAGGCACCTGGTAGCTGTTGAAACAGGATACCATCGTGGTTAAAAGCACATGCTTTTAGAACCCCTGTGTTCAAATCTCACACCTAGAACTTCTTAACATCTGTGAGCCTCCATTTCCTTGTCTGTAAAATGGGAATAATCATTTTGCTGCCACATCAATGGGATCGTTGTTAGTTTAGAAGCTAGGAATCAAATCCATACATAAATGTGAAGATATTTGGTATGTTAACCTCTATGACTTCTGTATCTTCTGTATTAAAAACAGTTTTTAATAAAACATGTTAAAAATAATGAGTTTTTGAAAATTACCTTGCCTACAGCAGGTACCACAGCAGGTGTACCACTTCATGACAGCTACCCACTGGGATGGCTGTAATCAAACAGATGGGCAATAACAAGTGTTGGCAAGGAAGTGGAGAAACTGCAACCCTCATACACTGCTGCTGGGAATGTAACATGGTGCACCTATGTTGGGAAACAGCCTGGCAATTCCTTAGAAGTTTAAACATAGAATTACCGTATTCATCAATTCTACTCCTAGGTACATATCCAGGGGAAAAAAACATATGTTTGTGTCATGCAAAGACTTGTACACAAATGTTTATAGCAGCACTATCATAATATCCCAAAAGTAGAAACAACCTAAAGTCCACTGACTGAAGAATAGATCAATAATACATGATACATCCATACAGTAGACTATTGTTCAGCTGTAAAAAGGAACAGAGTACTGATAACATGTTACAATAGGGACAAACCTTGGAAACATCATTCTAATGGAAAGAAACCAGGCAAAAAGGCTGCATATTGTATGATTCCATTTATATGCAAGGTCCAGGTTAGACAAGTACAGAGACAGAAAGTAGATTGGTGATTGCCTAGGGCTGAGGGGAACAAGGGGATTGGAAAATGATGGCTAAGGTTGATGGCTCTGGGATATCTTTTGGCGGTGATAAAAATGTGCTAAAATTTAGTGTGGTAATGGTGGCACCACTCTGAATATGCAAAAAAAATTGAAATACTTTATTTAAATGGGTGAACTAGGAGGCATATGAATTGTATCTCAATATAGCTGTTAAAAATAATAATAAAGTGACAGGCCTCTAAGAAATTTCAATAACCTTCTAAACTTAAAAGTTTTTAGATAAGAGATCAACAGACATCTGTCAATTACCCCGTCACAGATGTGCCAACCAGTCTCTAGGCTTTGACTTCCCAGAAGCTTTTGTTTGAGAATTTACCTTGCCTACAGCAGCAGTTTTTCCTATGGGTAAAAACAAGAAACTTCAACCCTGGACTTTGTTTAATAATTTGGGTTTTTTTTTCCTTATTCTAAAATTAATATGTACAGATTATAAAAAACCCAGAAAAATATGAGTTCAAAGCGTAAATTAAAAACATAAAAACCCTGTGATCTGAGAGCAGTCTCCCTCCCTGGCTCCTTTCCAGGTTGGAAAATCTGATTTTAGAACTTAGGTTTTAGAGAACTGAGTTCTTACACCAAGGACATATGGAAACTGCATCTTTACAAAATCGTCTCTAAAATGATCACTTGGACCTGAAGAGCTCTTCTTTCCAAAAGTGGTTTCCAGTCTTGTTTAGGTTGGAGAATGCCCAAATGTAGTAATTTTTTTTTATTTTAAAAACACCCCCCACTTACTCTGTGTTGTCATTAGTGATCTCCCCTACCCTGCCCCGCAATTTACACAATGTTTTTCTTCCTATATTATTACCTTTGGGCCAGGTTGTGTTCTTCTTTATGATTTATCTAGTTCCAATTTCCCTAACCTAGACGCAGCCCTCTGAAAATAATGGCTGATAAGGGAAATGCTGCCCGGATCTCCAGGCCTGGAGCCAGTTCACTGGGAATCATACTCTCCCAAGGCTCTTAATGTGGGCCTGACTTGATGTGACAAGTGAATATAGTAGCCTATTCTTTGTTAGAAAAAAAAAAAATGGATTAATTATTTGGCTGAAGTCTGCCAAACAGAGGTTGGCCCTTAAAGGAACAAATACTTCCCATTGTTTTAGATTGTCCTTCAAGCAAGGAACTAAAATAATTGTAAATATAACTCAGATAAAGAGACTCTTTGCACTTCTGTTTGTTCACAGGGGAAATGCTTATTTATAATGTGCCTTTTAAAATTTTTTTCCTCAGTTAGTCTTTTGGTCAAGGAATTTAATTCATAACAAGACTTGCTGTGGTCCATAAAGAATCTATTTCTACAAAGACACATAACTAAGAGCAATCTCATCCCATTAACTCTCTGGGCACTTTCTGCATCCCCCTCTGTCAATATTTGTCACTTTTTTATCACTGGTTATTTTTTCATGTGAAGGTGTCTTATTTTCTCAAATGGCTATAAATTTTTTTAAGGATGTCTCATAAACATCTTGTCATCCCCCACAGTACCTTATTTAAGGTCAAGTCTTAAATTTATCTTGATTAATTATTTGCCAATAGGCATAGCTAGCCTTTCTTCCTGCAGGATGGGCATTAGTAGTCTAATTACTTAGTCTAATAGCTTTCTGAAGGTACAATCAGAATTATACTGTCTAGAGTGAAGCAGAAAAGGTCATACCTACAGAGCAGCATTTTCAGAGCACAGTCAAAACAGGCTGACTAACAGGATGTGACTATTCATGATACTAGTCTTTCAAGTCTTCTGTAGGTTTGAAAATTTTCAAAATCAAGTTTTAAAAAAATCAATTTCATCTCCAGAACTTAGATGCAATATTAATCTCTTCTATATTCAGCTTCTTAGATGGGTTCTTTATTTCAAATGATGCTAATTTATAACAAATACATACATGTTCCTAAGGACCCAAAAACTTTCTTCTTTGATCTTCCTCATTTTATTTTATTTTTTTTTTGTAAAAATTTTTCACATTGTGTTTCAGATATGCCCTCCCTAAACAAATTAATGAGTGTTCTACAGACTTGGAGTTTTTAGTCTAAAAGAGTTAGATTCAGGAATTAACCAAATAATCGTACAAATGTAAATTTTCAGTAGTAACAAGTATAATAGGAATCAGTAGTAGAAAGATTTGGTCCAATAAGGAAAGGAAAGGGAGGTTTCTCTGAGGACGGCAGTGGGAACTAACCAGGGAGGTGACACAGCGTGAGCAAAGGCGTGGTGGCAGGCTGCAGCAACACAGTGTGACACTGATTATAAGAAGACCTGTGAATTTGCACTCAAATAGGAAGATAGTTCAAGTTGAGCTTGAAGGAATGGGTAGGAATTTTTTCTCATCCTGGAGGCAAAGGGAATCTACTGAAATATCTTTAAAAACAAGAAGCTGGCATAATCAGACCTGTACTTAGAAAAGATTACTTCATCTGTGCTGTGGAGAACTGATGGGAAAGCATCCAGTAGGCAGGCCAGTCAAAAAGGTGTTGCAATGGACTGAGCAAAAGACATAGGCAATTTGGTCCACGTACTTATGGCATTGCAGTAGAAAGAAGTGAATTAATTCATGAAATATTTATAAAGTAAAAGTGTTAGACAATGTTGTTATAGTCCGAGTTTCAGTGGGGATTCAGATATAATTGAATGAATTCAAGAAATATTTAGAAGAGAAAGTCATCAGAAATTGGCAGTGGATTAGAAATGAAAAGTAAGAGTAAAGGGAGGTTGTAAGAGTTAAAGAAGGAAAGAAACACGAAATGCAGCTGGCAGTTAAAGACAGGTTTTCTTTGTTAAAACCTAAGAGGCATTCCTGAACAATTACAGTCAGGAGCACTTTCTCTTACAGGCTAAGAGTATATATTGGTTTTAGGGTGGGGGGCTTCTTACGAGCTTGGAATGTTTATATGTATGGAGAAGTTTATGGTGGGGTTGGAACCTCTCTGAGTAGAGAAAGGTTATCTTGGGCAGACATCTTTCTGGCCCAGAAGGGGCTTTATCTCGGGGTTAGCATGTCTCTGGTCAGGGAGAAGTTTGGAAAGTTTCTGGCTGGAGATGTTATTTGTGGTTTATGGTCATGCTGACCTTAGCCATTAGGCTGATCCTCTATGGATTTAGACAGTTTTTTATACAGGTGAACTTTAGAATGAAGGCTTGTCCAAGATTGCGATACTCCTGCTCTGTCAGAGGTGTCAAGGATGACATCGGGTCATATAAATCATGCTAATAATATGCACGTCCACACACTAAAGGCTCTGAGAAGTCCTAGAGCAAAGTAACCTGGCTAGCTATCTAATCCAGCATTTCCCCAAATTCTTTGAAGCTAGATTATTACTCTTTTCTTTTTCTAGCAGCAGTTACTGACTTCCTTGAAACACATCAGACAACTGAGTTTACCTAAGATGGGCTTTTTTATTTGAAACAATTTCAAATTTTTATTTGAAACTCTCTGTTCGTCTGTTAGGGCTGCTGGAATAAAACACTATGGACTGGGTGACTTAGGCCACAGAAATTTATTTCCTCACGGTTTAAGAGGTTAGAGTTCCAAGATCAAGGTATCAGCAGGTTTTGTTTCTCCTGAGGCCTCTTTCCTTGGCTTGCAGATGGCCACCCTTTTGCTGACTCTTCACATGGTTATCCCTCAGACTGTGTGTTGTCTGTAAGTCCTGATTGTCTGTTTTTATAAAGATAACAGGTTGATTTAAGACCTACCCTAATAGCCTTGTTTTACTTTCATTTCCTCTTTAAAGGCTCTATCCTCAAATACAGTTACTTTCTAAGGAACTGCAGATTAGGGCTGTGATATGGTTTGGCTGTGTCACCACCCAAATGTCAACTTGAATTGCAATCCCCACGTGTCATGGAAAGGACCCGGTGGCAAGTAATTTAATCAAGGGGTCAATTTCCCCCATGCTATTCTCATGATAATGAGTAGGTTCTCATGATATCTGATGGTTTTATAAGGTGTTTCCACCTTCATTTGGCTCTCATTCTTCTTCCTTCTGTCCTGTGAAGAAGGAACTGTTTACCTCCCTTTCTGCCATGATTGTAAGTTTCCTGAGGCTTCCCCAGCCAAGCTGTACTATGAATCCATTAAACCTCTTTTTCTATATAAATTACCCATCTTTGGTGTGTCTTTATTAGCAATGTGAGAATAGACTAATACAGCAAATTGATATGGCGTAGTGGGGCACTACTGTAAAGATACTCAAAAATGTGCAAGCAACTTTGGAACTCGGTAAGAGGCAGAGGTTGGAACAGTTTGGAGGGCTCAGGAGAAGATAGAAAATGTGTGAAAGTTTGGAACCTCCTAGAGACTTGTTGAATGGCTTTGTCCAAAACACTGATCGTGATATGGATAATAAAGTCCAGGCTGAGGTGGTTTAAGCTGGAGATAAAGAACTTGTTGGGAACTCGAGTAAAGGTCACTCTTGCTCTGCAAAGAGACTGGTGGCATTTTGCCCCTGCCCTAGAGACCTGTGGAAATTTGAACTTGAGAGAGATGATTTAGAGTCTCTGGCAGAAGAAAATTCTAAGCAGCAAAGTGTTCAAGAGAAAGCAGAGCATAAAAGTTTGAAAAATTTGCAGCCTGGTGATGCAAGAGAAAAGAAAGCTCCATTTTCTGGAGAGAAAGTCAAGCCAGCAGCAGAAATTTGCATAAATAATGAGGAACCAAATGTTAATCACCAGGACAATGAGGGAAATGTCTCCAGGGTATGTCAGAGACCTTCATGGCAGCCCCTTCCATCACAGTCCTGGAGGCATAGGGGGGAAAATTGTTTCTGTGGGCCTGGCCTAGGCTGCCCTGCTCCGTGCAGCCTCAGGACTTGGTGCCCTGCATCTCAGCTGCTTCAGTTCCAGCCATGGCCAAAAGGGACCAATGTACAGCTCAGGCTGTTGCTTCAGCTGGAATGAGTTAAGACTTTGAGGGACTGTTGGAAGGGCATGATTGTGTTTTGAAATTTGAGGACATGAGATTTTGGAGGGGCCAGGGGAAGAATGATATGATTTGGCTGTGTTCCCACCCAAATCTCATCTTCAATTTTAGTTCCCATAATCCCCATGTGTCATGGGAGGGACTCAATGGGTGGTAGTTGAATCATAGGGGCAGTTTCCCCATGCTATTCTTGTGATAGTAAGTTCTCAGGAGAACTGTTGGTTTTATAAGGGGCTTCCCCCTTCACTTGGCTCTCATTCTTCTCCTTCTTGCCAGCATGTGAAGAAGGACATGTTTGCTTTCCTTCTTCCATGATTGTAAATTTCCTGAACTGTGGGTCAATTAAATTTCTTTTATTTATAAATTACCCAATCAGCTGGGCGTGGTGGCTCATGCCTGTAATCCTAGCACTTTGGGAGGCTAAGGCAGGCAGATCATGAGGTCAGGAGTTTGAGACTAGCCTGACCAACATGGTGAAACCCTTTCTCTACTGTAAATACAAAAATATTAGTCGGGTGTGGTGGTGGTGCACGTTTGTAGTTCCAACTACTCAGGAGGCTGAGGCAGGAGAATTTCTTGAACCTGGAGGGTGGAGGTTGCAGTCTGATCATGCCACTGCACTCCAGCTGGGACGACAGTGCAAGACTCTGTCTCAAAAATAAATAAATAAATTACCCAGTCTTGCATATGTCTTTATTAGCAGCATGAGAATGGACTAATAAAGGCTGCAACATATGAATTTTGTGGGGACATCATTCAGCCCATCACCACCCTAGAGGTATAAACTTTTTTTCTAGAGCCAGTGCCATCTTTGTCCCTCCACACCCTACACCACATGCAAGGCCTGGTGGTCCAGTGTCATGAAGAGTCATCCTATGTCTCCATTCTCAGCACTCTTGATGGTGAGTTCCAATACATGCTATGGCAAGATTTCTATTACTCATATTCACATTTAGTAAATCTGTAACCTACCAACAAGGATAAGGAAAAAGGAGCCAACAGTATTCCTGATCACCCTTAGACCCAGATATCGAAGATGGAGATGTTAGTGGAAGAGAGGCAGTGCTTCTAGATTTTTTTCCTAATGGGATGAGACCAGCATTTTACCTTGAAGCAGAAGAGCACCTAAGTCCAGGTGAATGCCACTTTGTTCTGTTGCCCTGTGCCCGCAGTACAGAAGCCCAGCATCCACAGAGCCAGGTCTCATCTATGTGGGCTGGGAGGTGGGCAGTTTGTGAGATGCATGGGAACTAAAGTTCAAATTCTTTCACCACTCTCCATTCAGAATGTAAGTTATTTGACTTTTCTGGGAGGATGGCTGAGAGGATTATGTTGGTGGATCATTCTGTCTTTAAAAACAAAAACAAAAAACACTCTGCTCATGTAAAAGTAAGATCATCACTCATCCCATTACCAGCTAACTAGTAAAGTAATGGTATGGTCTGAATGTCTGTGTCACCCTGAAATTCATATGTTGAAATCCTAACCCGCAAGAGTGGAGTGTATTAGTTCATTTTTACACTGCCAATAATGACATACTCGAGACCGGGTAATTTGTAAAGAAAAAGAGGCTTAATAGACTCACAGTTCCATCTGGCTAGGGAGGCCTTACAATCATGATGGAAGGTGAAAGGTACATCTCACATGACAGCAGGCAAGAGAGAGAATGAGAGCCAAGCAAAAAAGGAAACCCGTTATAAAACCATCAGATCTCATGAGACTTATTCACTACCACAAGAACAGAAACTGTCCCCAGGATTCCTCCCACAACACATGGGACTTATGGGAGCTACAATTCAGGATGAGATTTGAGTGGGGACATAGCCAAACCATATTAAGGAGATAGGGCCTTTGCGGGGTGGCGGGGGGAACATATCGTGATATGTCGACTCCCTTTTGCCTTCCCTTGTGATTGTCAGCTTCCTGAGGCCCTTCCCAGGAGCAGATGCTGGAACCATGCTTCTAAAGCCTGCAGAACTGTAAGCTAATTACATCTCTTTTCTTTATAAATTACCAAGACTCCAGTATTTCTTTATAGCAATACAAAAATGGCCTCATAGAAGAGACCCCAGAGAGCTAGCTAGCTCTTTCCACCCTACGAGGACATAGTAAGAAAGCACCATCTGTGAACCAGAGAATAAGAGCTCACCAGACATCAAATCTGCTGCTACTTTGATCTTGGAATTCCCAACCCCGTTTAGAAGTTTAAGCCGATAAACTTCTCTTGTTTATCGGCCACCCAGTTTATGGTATTTTGTTACAGTAACCTGAACAGATTAAGAAAAGTAATTAGAGTGTCAAAATAGTATGGATGTATCGTATCCACAACTCATAAAATCCATCTAGGAAGTGAATAATTTATTATGTTACATGTTATTTTATATTCTATATTCTCTGCCAGCCCCAAAGTCATTGGAACTTCGACTTCAGGTTTCCTATGTTTCTAGTTTCAGCTAGTCTTTTAAATGTCATCACATTATCTTTATTGGAATCAAGTCCTAAATGAATAACGAACCAATGAAAACTTCCTTCTTATTTTCTGATTAGGTACTGTTTATATTAAGGAAACTGCTATGGTTTGTATGTCTCCCCCAAAATAAATCCCCAGAGCCACAGTGTTGAGGGGTGGGACCTTCAGGAAGTTATTAGGTCATGAAAGCTCTGCCCTCGTGAGTAGATTAATGCCATTATCTAGGGAGTGGGTTCATTATCACTGGAGGGAATTTCTGACAAAAGGATGAGTTTGGCTCCCTTCCCTTCTCTGTCACAGGTGTTCTCTTGCCCTTCTACCTTCCTCCATGTGGTGATACAAGAATAAAGCCCTCATCAGTTGGGAGCCCCTTGACCTTGACTGTCCAGCCTCCAGAACTGTAAGAAATAAATCTCTGGGCCAGGGGCAGTGGCTCATGCCTGTAATCCCAGCACTCTGGGAGGCCAAGGAGGGTGGATCACCTGAGGTCAGGAGTTCGATACCAGCCTGAGCAACATAGTGAAAGCCCATCTTAAAAAAAAAAGAAAGAAAGAAATGAGGGAGGGAGGGAGGGAAGGAAGGAATCAATCAATCAATCAATCAATCAATCTCTGGTCTTTATAAATTACCAAGTCTCAGGTATTCTGTTGTAGCAGCACAAAGGAAGAGCCAGAATTTTTTTTCCCCTCTTAAATTCTGTTAAGCCTCAGATTCTGCCTGCTGCCTTTTGGAACCTGAATACCACCAATTGAGTCATTTTATGAAATGTATCCCCTGTCTTATTCCAACACAATTGTCAATAGATGCTTAATTTGCATGTCAGTCAGCTACTTCCCAAGAAGAGATTGTTTGACCTGGCTTTACTAAAAGCCTCCTATCCTATTCTAATAGTAGCACAAGGATCCATGAAAATAGAAGGAACTGAGCAGATTTCCCTGAACTTGTTAGACATGTGTTATTACAGCTAGTCTAGCTTTGGCAGTTTCCCTCTGTACCTAGCCAGTAGTTAGGCACCGTTTCATGTCAGGTTTGAGTTATCACCTCTATTCATAACACAGAATAAGTGAATTCGAGACGAATATGCCTTTGTTCAAGGTAGGCTTACTGCCTTATTTTTTCCTAGTAGATATGAGTGAACTCATATATTCTTTCTAGTGCTGCCACGTCTACACCATTGCTCCTGACATCTTAGTTTAACTCCAACTCCTGCTACTTTCGCACTTTGTCATTTTATCCAAGTTGAAGTTCAAAGCCTCTAACTCCTACTTTTAGGTAAAGACTTTTTTCCCTGATCTTTCCTCATATGTGAGAGTCTCTGGGTGTTGGAGCCATGGGGACTAAGCAGCCTGGTAATGACATCGTTTACTTCTTAGTTTCATGCAAAACCACGTCAATCCCAGGCATGCCACCAAGCAGCCTTTAGGGAAATATATTTCAAAAAGCTTCACTGAAACCACTTATTTATTGACATTCAGCGACATTTAATCATTCTGCCAAGCAAGAAACGCTTAGACCAAACAAGAAACAGCCCAACCTTTCAAACACCGAGCCTTTGTCAAAGGTTTATTGAGAAAAGAAAGCCACAAAAGAACTGGAGTTGCCAAACTTGCCACCATTGTCACCCCTTTTGCAGGTGATAGTATCATATGGCATCAGACATAAGCTCTAGAAAGAGAAAAAAGGGGGATGGACCAAGGTTTCTTTCCGTATAGAAATCAGATTAAAATTACTGTTCCTTTTTGTAACTTTTAGTGTTTATCCTCTTTCTAGTATATACTTTCCTTTTTCTTGCTTCAGCTCACTGACCCCAAAACATACACATGCACACACATGCACATTGTCCCATACCTTCATAATATATTTGAATAATACATTCTGCTAAAAATACTGTCAAATACATTATCTTCCTCTTAGACATCTGTTTGTTCTAGTTCCTGGCTGTCTGGAAGTTCTGAAAACGTGACTCAGGCTAGAGCTTTTTGTCAAACCATAAGGAAGGCTGCTAATTTCTCTCCACAAAGATTACATGTATAAAGGAATCGCCACTGTGATCCAGAAAAAGTGGTGTCTACAGTGGGAGTGATTGATGGTGGCTATTACTGGGGTGGAGATGGTACAAGTGACATTTTAAGATCCATTTATTAAAATAGGCCAAGAACCACATGAAATGTTTTGCTTGTTTTGAAGGAGATTTCTTTGCCCAAAGGTTAAGGAAATACTTCAAAAATGCAAAAAGAGATTGACCCCCACACATTCTTTTTTCAGCATGAACGCTTTCAAGCTACAGAAAAGTTGAAAGAATTGTACATGAACCACACTCACCACCTGGAATCTACAAATAACATTTTTCATAGTTGCCTGATCACATATGTAACCATCTAACCATCCCTCTATCCACTTTTTATCTAACTGCATTTCAGAGCAAGTTGCAGACATCAGTTCATTTCACCCCTAACACTTCATTATGCATTGCATTAACTATAAGTTTATTTTTTTATGGTTATCTTCTTTTCCTTCTTCACTCTACCCTGGTATAATTTGCATACAGTGAAATATACTAATTTAAGTATTTGGTGAGTTTTGACTGTATAACCCAAATTTCCTTCAAGATATATAGAGAACATTATCATTACCCACATAAACCCTCTTGCTGTTTCCAGTCAATCCTTGTTCCCAGCCCCATGGAGTCAGTCACAATTCTAATTTTCTAAAATCATCATAGGTTAATTTTGCCTGTTCAAAACTCCATATACATGAATGATACATTTGTATCATGCATTTGTCTGATTACATAAATATATATGTTCTCTTTTGTATAAGGCTTCTTTTACTCAGCCTGTTTTTGTGTTTCATGGATGTTGCCTGTTTCTTTTTCTGTTTTATTGCTCAGTAGTAGAATATTTTATTCCTCATTCTTTTTTATTGCTCAGTAGTATTTCATTGTATACTATATCACAGTGGCTTTTTTTACTATCGTTGGACATTTCAATTATTTCTAGTTTGGGACTACTATGAATCAAGCTAATATCAAGACTACTGGACCAGTCTTTATGTGCACTTTTGTGTAAATATCTAGGAGGGGAAAACTGCTAGGTCATACGTTTGCTCCATAGCCTTCATATCCAGGCATATTGGGCTTAAATTTTCTTGAAAGAGAAGTTTCCAAATCCATTCAAGTCAAGAATTTTTTTTTCACATAACACTAGCAAAACAAGACAATAGTTAAGTTTTAGGTCCTAGATTTCTTTAATTTCTGTATGCTTAAAGGCAGCGTATTTCCTAAAAGGCTAGTTTTCCAACCAATGTATTAAGACACATTGGCATATGGATTCATGGGAGAATCAGGATTTGGACCACTGTAGGCAACTCCAGCTTGACACATGATAGCTGGTGGCCCCACAGTTATGCCATGCATGATAAATCCATGTAGACAACAACAACAACAAAAAACCCCAAATGCCCTGCATTCTGCCTCTTGACATCCACAAAGCACTTGGGTATTAGAACACTGCTAACAAAAACCTGTGGGTCTACACAGGCTTGCCAACAGAAGCAGCAGAATTAGCCAGGGTACAACCTCTGCTTTACTTCCTTCTACCTTTCTCTTCTTGCATTCCACTGTCTGACTCAAAGTCAGTGTGGGAACTCTCCTGCCAGAGCACCTGGGAAACCTGGATGAAGACACTAGCATCAGCCTACCTTACTCCTCACCTATCTCCTCTCCCAGGCTCACCAATCCTGTGCTATACCCTCTGACCTGCTGCTAGACCTTCTTCAAGTGATTATCTTGCCCCTTTCCTCTGTCTTCAACCTCCCCCTTTTCTTCCATCTCCTATCAACGTAACCATACAGCTTGACTCTTCCATTGTACACCTCCCTTCCTCCTACAGTTAACCCTTGAACAACACAGGTTCAAACTGCACAAGCCCACTTATAAGTGGATTTTTTTCAACCAAACCCATTAAAAAACACAGTATTCCTGGGATGTAAAACCCACATACATACCAGAAGCCAACCTTTCCTAAGTGTGGTTCCTCAGGCCATCTGTGAGAATGGAGTATGCATGGGTTTTGGTATACACAGAGGTCTGGAAGGTTACTGCGGCTTGGGGGAAGGAGTAAATGGGGATTGCTGTTCAATGGGTATAAAGTTTCAGTTATGCAAGATGAACAAGTTCTAGCAATATGCTGTATAATGTGATGTCTGTAGTTAACAATACTGTATTGTGCACTTAAAATTTAAGAATTGTAGATCTCCTGTTAAGTGTTCTTACCACAATGAAATAAATAAAAGTCATGTATAAGAAATTCTACAATTTTTATTACACTAAATTCTTACATATACTGTGATCTCATTTTGGGGAAAGGAGAGAAAGATTTTCTCTATATCTTTGTTATGTCTCTGTTTGTTTGCCCTAGCTTTTGGGGAGATTTTAGGCATAGATAGCTTATCACCTTAAAATAGCACATTCCTAGGATGATAGTCTTCTTAATTAATTTTTCAAATGTAAATTACACTTACAATAATATAACATTCCGCTTCATATAGTAGTTTAATTATCAAAGTTTTAGCACAAACACAAAAATTAGAAAAATAAGACTACATTTTTGGGTGAGAGAATTATGGGTGACTCTGAGGTATGGTTCTGCAACTTATGCAAGGAGCACACAAATGTATTATTCTGTTTTAAGGCAAAAAGTATGTATCAAGCACCTTCTTTATGTGCCAGGTGTTATTGAAGCCCTGAGATGACAAAAAATAAATGTTTCCTTAAACCAACAATTAGACTTCTTGACTTGGCACTAGCAGCGTTTTTCCAGCACAGATAAATCTGGCAAGCAAAAGAAAGCTTTAGTGTCAGATCCAAAATGTTAGTGCAAATGAATGTAACCTGAGATTGTCCGAAATGGGATTGCTAGAGTCAATGCATAATATGGTCTTTGACCTTCTGAGACTGATTGAACCAAATTTGCCATGGAATATTGTCTCCTCTTAAATCTTCTGTCATTCTTAACACTAGATTACGTAACTTTAAAAAAAATAAAAACAAAAGAGGATAGAAAAAAAGAGTGTCATGAATCAATCTTAAGATTCTTGTGAATCAAATTACTTTCTTCGAATCTATTTTTAGAGAAGGTAATCAAAACACAATTTTCAGCACTGTATACTCAGTTTTCAGTGCTCTCATGTATGTTAATCCATAATTCTCATGACCATATGGAATAGGTATTAGTATGCCCCAATTTATAAATGAGGAACCACAGGAATATAGAGATTATGTGACTTACACAAAGTCGGAAAGTTAGTAACAGGAGTTTTGAACCCAGAAATATTCATTTTTCTCTTAAATGTAGAGCCCCTTCCCCTGCTTTCATACTGGCATTGTTAAAAGACTCATGTTCTTCTTTTTCATGTACTAGAAACATGTAGGAGTGACTTGGCCCATGCTACCAAGATTAGCGTTGACTTTAATGCAAACCTCCACCTGTACGTGTAGTAGTTTCCTTTCTTTGTGCCCTGCCAAGTTCTCAAGCAGAGCTTAACTCAGGGAGATGGGTAAATATTAACTCTTAGGTCAGCATCACCATACATCACAGGCCAGAGTCTAAACAACAGGGTACTTTGGTCTTTCCCTGCTTCTCCTCTCACCTGGACAGAGGAAGACAGAAATGCAGCCTCCGTCATTTCTTGAAAAATCAGGAGATGCTTTTGCCACCTTCATTTGATGGGATCAGAGTGTGCTTTTGCATGTGTGTGTATAATACTTACCAAATTTTAATGATCAAAATAATCAGGGGATTCTATTCCCATTTACCAGCTTTGTGTGTGTGTGTGTGTGTGTGTGTGTGTGTGTGTTCAAAAGTACAGACATATGCACAAAGAAATATAAGAAACAAACATATGGAGTTCAAGGGATGTTAGAGATTATCTAGTCCAATTCTATTTACAAAAAAGGAAAGGGAGTACCCCCAAAATTATTTACCAAAATCACATAGATTCTATTTTGTTAAAGTCGTCACCTTTTAGCTCTATTTATACTAGTACACTTTAAATCCTTTTTATAATTGTATCAAAATTATATACTAGAATATACAGAGCCTGCAGATTTCATAAGGTTTCTTATATGTGTGTGTGTGTGTGTGTGTGTGTGTGTGTGTGTGTGTGTGTATGTATATATTAAATAAAACTTCTGCTACTAACTTTCCAACTTTGTGTAAGTCACATAATCTCTATATTCCTGTGGTTCCTCATTTATAAATTGGGGGATATTAATACCTATTCCATATGGTTATGAGAATTATGGATTAACATACATGAGAGCACTGAAAACTAAGTATACAGTGCTGAAAATTGTGTTTTGATTACCTTCTCTAAAAATAGATTCAAAGAACAAATTTATTTATTTATTTTATACTTTAAGTTCGGGGTACATGTGCAGATCTTGAAGGATTGTTACATAGGTATATACATGTCATGGTTTGCTGCCTCCATCCACGTCCATCACCTACCTTAGGTATTTCTCCCAATGTTATTCCTCCCCAATCTCCCCACTCCCTACTATCCCACCCCGGCCCCCCAGCCCCACATAGAACCCATTGTGTGATTTTTCCCTCCCTGTGTCCATGTGTTCTCATTGTTCAACAACCCCCATAAGTGAGAACATGTGGTGTTTGGTTTTCTGTTCTTGTGACAGTTTGCTGAGAATGATCGTTTCCAGATTCATCCATGTCCCTGCAAAGGAGATGAACTCATCCTTTTTTATGGCTGCACAGTATTCCATGGTGTATATGTGCCACATTTTCTTTATCTAGTCTATCATTGATGGGCATTTGGGTTGGTTCCAGATCTTTGCTATGTGTCTTTATAATAAAACAATTTATAATCCTTTGGGTATATACCTAGTAATGGGATTGCTGGGTCAAATGATATTTCTATTCCTAGGTCCTTGAAGAACTGCCACACTGTCTTCCACAGCAGTTGAACTAATTTAAACTCCCACCAACAGTGTAAAGGCATTCCTGTTTCTCCACAGGCTCTCCAGCATCTGTTGTCTCCAGATTTTTTAATGACTGTCATTCTAACTGGCATGAGATGGTATCACAATGTGGTTTTGATTTGCATTTATCTAATGACCAGTGATGATAAGCATTTTTTCATATGTTTATTGGCCACATAAATATCTTCTTTTGAAAGTGTCTGTTCATATCCTTCACCCACTTTTTGAGGCGGTTGTTTTTTTCTTGTAAATTTGTTTTAGTTCTTTGTAGATTCTGGATGGTAGCCCTTTGTGACATGGGTAGCTTGCAAACATTTATTCGCATTCTGTTCATTGCCAGTTCACTCTAATGATTGTTTCCTTTGCTGTACAGAAGCTCTTAAATTTAATTAGATCCCATTTGTCTGTTTTGGCTTTTGTTGCCACTGCTTTTAGTGTTTTAGTCATGAAGTCCTTGCCTATGCCTATGTGCTGAATGGTATTGCTTAGGTTTTCTTCGAGGGTTTTTATGGTGTTAGGTCTTAGGTTTAAGTCTTTAATGCATCTGGAGTTAATCTTAGTGTAAGGTGTATGGAAGGGATCCAGTTTCAGCTTTCTGCACATGGCTAGCCAGTTTCCCCGATACCTTTTATTAAACAAGGTATCCTTTCCCCACTGCTTGTTTTTAACAGGTTTGTCAAAGATCAGATAGTTGTAGATGTGTGGCATTACTTTTGAGGCCTCTGTTGTGTTCCATTGGTCTATATCTCTGTTTTGATACCAGTACCATGCTGTTTTGATTACTGTAGACTTGTAGTATTGTTTGAAGTCAGGTAGCGTGATGCTTCCAGCTTTGTTCTTTTTGCTTAGAATTGCCTCGGCTATGTGGGCTCTTTTTTAGTTCCATATGAAGTTTAATGTGGTTTTTTCCAGTTCTGTGAAGAAGGTCAATGGTAGCTTGATGGGAATAGCATTGAATCTATAAATTATTACTTTAGGCAGTATGGCCATTTTCATGATATTGATTCTTCCTAACGATGAGCATGGAATGTTTTTCCATCTGTTTGCATCCTCTCTTATTTACTTGAGCAGTGGTTTGTAGTTCTCCTTAAAGACGTCCTTCACGTCCTTTGTTAAGTTGCATTCCTAGGTATTTTATTCTCTTTGTGGCAATTGTGAATGGGAGTTTGCTCATGATTTGGCTCTCTATTAGTCTGTTATTGGTGTATAGGAATGCTTGTGATTTTTGCACATTGATTTTGTATCCTGAGACTTTGCTGAAGTTGCTTATCATCTTAGGGAGATTTTGGGCTGAGATGATGGGGTCTTGTAATATACAATCATGTCATCTGCAAATAGAGACAATTTGACTTCTTTTCCTAACTCAATGTGCTTTATTTCTTTTTGTTGCCTGATTGCTCTGGCTAAAACTTCCAATACTATGTTGAATAGGAATGGTGAGAGAGGGCACCCTTGTCTAGTGCCAGTTTTCAAAGGAAATGCTTCCAGTTTTTGCCCATTCAGTATGTTATTGACTATGGGTTTGTCATAAATAGCTTTTATTATTTTGAGATATATTCCCTTGATACCTGGTTTATTGAGAGTTTTTAGCATAAAGGGCTGTTGAGTTTTGTTGAAGGTCTTTTCTGCATCTGTTGAGATAATCATGTGGTTTTGTCTTTGGTTGCGTTTATGTGATGGATTACATTTATAGACTTGAATATGTTCAGCCAGCCTTGCATCCCCGGGATAAGCCTACTTGATTATGATGGATAAACTTTTCCATGTGCTGTTCCAATAGATTTGCCAGTATTTTATTGAAGATTTTTGCATCAATGTTCATCATAGATATTGGCCTATAATTTTCTTTTTAAGTTGTGTCTCTGCCAGGATTTGGTATCAGGATGATGTTGCTCTCATAAAATGAATTAAGGAGGATTCACTCTTTTTGTATGTTTGAAATAGTTTCAGAAGGATTGGTACCATCTCCTCTTTGTACATCTGGTAGAAATCGGCTGTCAACTCATCTGGACCTGGACTTTTTTTGGTTGGTAGGCTATTAATTGCTGCCTCACCTTCAGACCTTGTTATTGGTCTATTCAGGATTCAGTTTCTTCCTGGTTTAGTCTTGGGAGGGTGTAAGTGTCCAGGAATTTATTCATTTCGTCTAGATTTACTGGTTTATATGCATAGAGGTAATTGTAGTAATCTCCAATGGTAGTTTGTATTTCTGTGGCATCAGTGGTGATATCCCCTTTATCATTTTTTATTACATCTATTTGATTCTTCTCTCTTTTCTTTTTTGTTAGTCTGGTTAGCGGTCTATCTATTTTATTGATCTTTTCAAAAAAAAACCAGCTCCTGGATTTATTGAATTTTTTGAAGGGTTTTTGTGTCTATCTCCTTCAGTTCTATTCTGATCTTAGTCATTTCTTGTCTTCTGCTAGCTTTTGAATTTGTTTGATCTTGCTCCTCTAGTTTTTTAATTGAGATGATAGGGTGTCAATTTTAGATCTTTCCTCACTTCTCATTGGGCATTTGGTGCTATAAATTTCCCTCTAGACACTGCTTTAAATATGCCTCAGAGATTCCGGTATATTGTGTCTTAGTTCTCATTGGCTTCGAAGAACATCTTTATTCCTGCCTTCATTTCATTATTTATCCAGCAGTCATTCAGCAGCAGGTTGTTCAGTTTCCATGTAGTTGTGCAGCTTTGAGTGAGTTTCTTAATACTGAATTCTAATTTGATTGCACTGTGGTCTGAGAGACTGTTTGTTATGATTTCCATTCTTTTGCATTTGCTGAGGAGTGATTTACTTCCAATTATGTGGTCAATTTTAGACTAAGTACAATGTCGTGCTGAGAAGAATGTATATTCTGTGGATTTGGTGTGGAGAGTTCTGTAGATGTCTGTTAGGTCCATTTGGTCCAGATCTGTGTTCAAGTCCTGGATATCTGTCTTAATTTTCTGTCTCATTGATCTGTCTAGTATTGGCAGTGGAGTGTTAAAGTCTCCCACTATTATTGTGTAGGAGTCTCAGTCTCTTTTTAGGTTGTTAACAACTTGCTTTATGTACCTGGGTCTCCTGTATTGGGGGTATAGATATTTAGGATAGTTAGCTCTTCTTGTTGCATTGATCCTTTTACCACTATGTAAGGTCCTTGTGTCTTTTGATCTTTCTTGGTTTAAAGTCTGTTTTGTCAGAGACTAGGATTGCAACCCCTGCTTTTTTTGGCTCTCCATCTGCTTGGTAAATCTTCCTCCATCCCTTTATTTTGAGTCTATGTGTGTCTTTGCACATGAGAGGGGTCTCCGGAATACAGCACACTGCTGGGTCTTGACTTTTTATTCAATTTGCCAGTCTGTGTCTTTTGATTGGGGCATTTAGCCCATTTACATTTAAGGTTAACATGTTATGTGTGAATTTGATCTTGCCATTTTGATGCTAACTGGTTGTTTTGACCGTTAATTCATGCAGTTTCTTCTTTGTGTCAATGGTCTTTACCATTTGGTACGTTTTTGGAGTGGCTGATACTGGTTGTTCCTTTCCATATTTAGTGCTTCCTTCAGGAGCTCTTGTAAGGCGGGCCTGGTGGTGATGAAATCTCTGAGCAATTGCTTGTTCGTAAAGGATTTTATTTCTCCTTCACTTATGAAGCTTAGTTTGGCTGAATAGGAAATTCTAGGTTGAAAGTTTTTTCTTTAAGGATGTTGAATATTGGCCTCCACTCTCTTCTGGCTTGTAGGGTTTCTGCTGAGAGATCCACTGTGTCTGATGTACTTCCCTTTGTGGGTGACCCAACCTTTCTCTCTGGCTGCCCTTATCATTTTTTCCTTCATTTCAACTCTGGTGAATCTACGATTGTGTGCCTTGGGGTTGCTCTTCTTGAGGAATATCTTTGTGGTGTTCTCTGTATTTCCTGGATTTGAGCATTGGCCTGACTTGCTAGGTTGGGGAAGTTTTCCTGCATAATATGCTGAAGAGTGTTTTTCAGCTCGGATTCATTCTCCCTGTCACATTCAGGTACTCCAATCAAACATAGGTTAGGTAGGTCCTTTCACATAATCTCATATTTCTTGGAGGCTTTTTCATTACTTTTCACCCTTTTTTCTCTCATCTTGCCTTCTTGTTTTATTTCATTGAGTTGATCTTCAATTTCTGATATCCTTTCTTTTGCTTGATCGATCCAGCTGTTGAAATTTGTGTATGCTTTGCGAAGTTCTCATGCTGTATTTTTCAGTTCCATCAAATCATTTATGTTCTTCTCTAAGCTGGTTATTCTAGTTAGCATTTCATCTAACCTTTTTTCAGAGTTCTTAATTTCTTTGCATTGGGTTAGAACATGTTCTTTTAGTTCAGAGAAATTTGTTATTACCCACCTTCTGAAGCCATCTTTCAATTCGTCAAACTCAGTCTCCATCCAGTTTTGTTCCCTTGCTGGTGAGGAGTTGTCATCCCTTGGAGGAGGAGAGGCATTGTGGTTTTTGGTGATTTCATCCCTTTTGCACTGCTTTCTTCCCATCTTTGTGGATTTGTCTACCTTTGGCCTTTGAAGTTGGTGACTTTTGGATGGCGTCTCTGAGTGGATGTCCTTTCAGTTGATGTTGAAGCTATTTCATTCTGTTTTTTAGTTTTCCTTCTAGCAGTCAGGCTTCTCTGCTGCAGGACTGCTGGAGGTCCGCTCCAGACCTTGCTTGCCTGGGAATCAGCCACAGGGGCTGCAGAACAGCAAGGATTGCTGCCTGTTCTTTCCTCTGGTAACTTCGTCCCAGAAGGGTACCCGCCAGATGTCAGCCAGAGCTCTCCTGTATGAGGTGTCTTTTTGGATATACGGGGCTCAGAGAGCTGCTTGAGGAGGCAATCTGTCCCTTGTCAGACCTCAAGTGCTGTGCTGGGAGCTCTGTTGCTCCTTTTAGGGCTGCTGGGCAGGACGTTTAAGTCTGCTGCCGCAGAATCACAACCGCCCCTTTTCCCAGGTGCTCTGTCCCAGGAAGGCAGGGTTTTATTTATAACTACCTGATGTGCTGCTCGCTGCCTTTTTTCAGAGATGCCCTGCCCAGCAAGGAGGGAGTCTAGTCACAGTCTGCCTGCAGAGGCACTCCTGAGCTGTCTTGGGCTCTGTGCAGCTGCTGTGTAAACAAAAGGTTAGAACTGCCTCAGCAATGGTGGACACTCTTTCCTCCATGGAGCTTGACCATCCCAGGTCAAGCTCAAACTGCTGTGCTGGCTGTGAAACTGTCAAGCCAAAGGGTTTCAGTTTGCTGGACTCTGTGGGGGTGGGAACTGCCGAGCCAGATCACTTGGCTCCCTTCCTTCAGCTCCCCTTATTTCAGGGGAGTGGGAGACTCTGTCTCACAGGCGGTCCAGGTGCCAGTCAAAATGTCCACCAGGATTTGTGCTGAAAACCCATGGCACTAACTGGAACAGCCGCTCAGATCTGTGCTGGAAACCCATGGCACTTGTCGGCCCAGCAGAAATCTACTGGTCTGTAGGCTGTAAAGACCATGGGAGAAGCACCAGATCTGAACCAGAGTGCTGGAATGGCTAAAAAAGTCCCCAGTGGCCTCTGTTGGGCAGGAGGGGGGTCATCCGGCCTGTTGCACTTCCTGGGTGAGGCAGCTCCCCATCCTGCCTCGGTTTTCCTCCTTGGGCTACAGACTCACTGTCCAACCAGTCCCATTGAGATAAACCTGGTACCTCGGTTGGAAATGCAGAGATACTTGCCTTCTGCATCGCTCTTGCTGGGAACGGTGCTCCAGAGCTGTTACTATTTGGCCATCTTGGCGAACTCCCCTGAGTTTTCTTAAAGAAAAGAGCAGTCATCAGCCAGCCAGCCTACTTCCAATCCACCTGCCTCAAAGAAAACATTTTCCACTCTTTGCCTGGTATTTACTCCCTGATACCTTAATGTCAAGTGTTCCTCCTGATTTTTTCCTTGAGGCATTGTACATTGACTTTCCCCTATGGAAGATGATGGCTTAGCTTTTTATTCTCTCTGTCCACACCACAGGCAGTTAATTCCCATTCTCATGATATATCTCAATTTTGATTAGAAAAATATTCCATTAACATTATTCACATTATTATGACTGTATATGATATTCAGAAATGGGGCATATGCTCAGCTATATTTTTGTGGGAAAACAATATCCCTGGAGTTAATAATTTTTTTTACTTGTTTGTATGTTTTTATCTGTTTTTGTGTGCATTTTTTAAATGTACTTACCTTTCATTTAATACTGAAATATTTGCCAGTTCTCAACATTCTTTCAAGATGTTCAGTGAGTCCAGCAGTTTCTTATCAGGTATCTTATCAATTCTTATCAGGTATCTTATCCTATGTTATAAAATTTCACAATGATATTCCTTTGTGTGAGTTTATTTTTATCTACTGGGCAATCAGTGGTCCTTTGAATCTAGAAAATTTAACCTCCAGTTTGGGGGAAATTTCTTGAATTATTTTGTTGATATTTTCTTCTGTGGGTGTTTAATTTGTTTTATTTCACTATCTAGATCTTCTAGAATTTTTTGATTATCTGCCTTTATTTTTTCTCTTATCCATTTCTTTGTTTTTTCACTCTGATTTCTTCCATTTTAATTTACATTCCTTTGATGGGGTTTTTATATAATGCTGTCATGTTTTTCTTTTCTAAGAGGTCCTTTTTTATCCTCTTATTGCCCTTTTGTAGCAGCATTATTTTCTTGCTTTATGAAGCAAATATGGACACAGGTCTATATTTTTACCTTTGTACAGTTTTTTCTTTTTTTTTTTTCTTTAGATGGAGTTTTGCTGTATCTCCCAAGCTGGAGTATAGTGGCACTATCTCTGCTCACTGCAACGTCTGCCTCCCAGGTTCAAGCGATTCTCCTACCTCAGCCTCCCAAGTAGCTGGGATTACAGGCACGTGCCACCACTGAATTTTTTAACAATAATCTTTAAATTTTTGTTTTTCTTCCATAGTTTCTGGTCCATCCAGATTGTTTTTGGCTTTCCCCAGCTATCTGATAATTGTTGGTTTTCTGCTCATATGTAAGAGCAGGGGACTAAAACTGAAGTTGTGAATACCTTCTGAGACAGGAGCATGGGATCCAGTCAGGGAAGGCGCTCAGCCTCATTGATGGTGATTCTCATTGGAATGATCACGCTGAGTCAGTTGTTAGGGAGCTTCCAATATCAGTGTCTTCAGGTACTTCTACATGGTTGGCTGGATCCTATAACAAAGCTCTTCCATACACTTGGCTGGAGGGTAAGAACCTTGCTGCCAGGAGTTGAAGGATGAAGGTAGGAAGGAGACTAGGGTAATATCCCTAGGCTGCATGCATATTTACTTAATCCACCTATCTTATATAGTATCCCACCTTGGATATACCTGGTACATCTCCCAATTCAGAGACCATCTGGTTTGGCCCTCACCAAAGGATAAACTTCCAGACCTCTGCTGAGGTGGAACAAGTGTACTTGCCCAGGTGACTGCAGTAAGGGAAGACTAAGCATGTCAGCTGCTTCTTAAATGCAGTTCAGCCACTCCTCATTGTGGCCTCAGCCTCTCCCTCTGCCTGAGGTACCTGCTGCTGCCACCAATCCTAGTGGCTTTTGAGGAGCCTCCACTGTAAATTGGTGCCACTACCAACCCTGGTTCAGCTTTCTCAGGTTCACTGAGTGACCACTCATCTACCTACTATCTAGCTTCCAAAATGCTGTTACTGTCATCCCTCCTAGTTATTGATATGTGTGTATGTATGTATATGTGTTTAGATATATATGTATATATGTCTACATATGTATTTGTATTTATGTGTATACATGTATATACATTATATCTGTAATTATTCTACTTTTAACAAGATTCGGGAAGAGGCCAAACTTGATGAGTATGTTCAATCCACTATCTTTACCTGTTGTTTCACCAACACACATTTAAATAAAGATGGTAGGCCAGGCACGGTGGCTCACACCTATAATCCCAGCACTTTGGGAAGCCAATGCGGGTGGATCACGAGGTCAAGAGATCGAGACCATCCTGGTCAACATGGTGAAACCCCATCTCTACTAAAAATACAAAAATTAGCTGGGCATAGTGGCACATGCCTGTAGTCCTAGCTACTCAGGAGGCTGAAGCAGGAGAATTGCTTGAACCCAGGAGGCGGAGGTTGCGGTGAGCCAAGATCGCACCATTGCACTCCAGCCTGGGTAACAAGAGCAAAACTCCATCTCAAAACAAGCAAACAAACAAAAAACAGAAATAAATAAAGATGGTACTTACCAACATATCTACACAGATGTCCAATAACATGTAATTTTCTGTTCTAATTAGTGGTGATTTACAGGACTTAATATTTTTAAAAATTATTTATCATAAAAAAGCTAATTCATTTGTGAACATAATTTTTTTCTTAATTCCCACTTCATAGCATATTAGTTTTATGATCATGTTAGGTTTACTTCACAACAATTTACTGGTATCTGCTTTATCCATGGAATCACAGCAGGTGATAGAGGATTTGTAACCATCTCCCTGCCACTCTACTGAGAAGCAGATTTATGGCATAAATGATTAAAAAGAAGACTATATTTCACTTATAAAGTGGCTTAGGAATTTTTACCAATGAAAGAAACTATCCTTGAAACTACCAATAATATCAGGAGAGTGAATAGTAGGTCTTATTCTTTTTAACAATTTTTTCATACCCTTTAACCATTCTCACCCTCCACAGCCCCACTACCCTTCCCAGCCTCTAGTAACCATCCTTCTGCTCTCTGTGTCCATGACTACAGTTGTTTAGATTTTCAACTCCCACATATAGGTGAGAACATTTGAAGTTTATCTTTCTTATTGTGCCTGGCTTATTTCACTTAACATAATGATCTCCAGTTCTATCCCTGTTATTGCAAATGACAGGATCTCATTTTTTTTATGGCTGAATAGTATTCCATTATGTTTATATACCACGTTTTCTTTATCCATTCATCTGTTGATGGAAACTTAGGTTGCTTCTTAAGTTTCCATCAACAGATGAATGGATAAAGAAATCATAGCTATTGTGAATAGTGCTGCAATAAACATGGGAATTTAGATATCTCTTTGATATCCTAATTTCCTTTCTTTGGGTTATATAACTAGCAGTGGGATTGCTGGATTGTGTGGTAGCTCTATTTTTAGGTTTGTTTGTTTAACTTTTATTTTAAGTTCATGTACAGATCTGTTATAGGTAAAGTCGTGTCATGGGGGGGGTGTTGTACAGATTATTTTGTCACCCAAGTATTAAGCCTTGTACCTGTTAGTTATTTTTCCTGATCCTTCCTTCCACCCTGCACCCTCCAATAAGCCTCCATGTCTGTTTTTGCTCTCTGTGTATCCATGTGTTCTTATGATTTAGCTCCCACTTATAAGCGATAACATGCAATATTTGGTTTTCTGTTCCTGTGTTAGTTTGCTAAGGATAATGGCCTCCAGCTCTGTGTTCCTGCAAAAAAACATATTTTTTTTTACACTTGCATAATATTCAATGGTGTATATGTACCACATTTTCTTTATCCAGTCTGCCATTGATGGCATTTAGGTTGATTCCATGTCTTTGCTATTGTGAACAGTGCTGCAGTGAACATATGTGTGCATGTGTCTTTATGATAGAACAATTTATATTCCTTTGGATATATACCCAATAATGGGATTACTGAGTTGAATGGCAGTTCTGTTTTTAGGTCTTTGAAGAATTTCCACACTGTTTTCCACAATGGCTGAACTAATTCACACTCTGGCCAACAGTGTGTAAGTGTTCCCTTTTCTCCACAACCTCACCAGCACCTGCTATTTTTTGACTTTAATAGTAGCCTTTCTGACTGGTACAAGATGATATCTCATTGTGGTTTGGATTTGCATTTCTCTAATGATCAGCAACACTGGGCTGTTTTCATATGCTTTTTGATTGCATGTATGCCTTCTTTTGAAAAATGTCTGTTCATGTCCTTTGCCAACTTTTTAATAGGGTTGTTTACTTTTTATTGTAGATTTAAGTTTCTTATAGATGCTGAATGTTAAACCTTTGTCAGATGCATAGTTAGCCAAAAAAAAAAAAATTCTACCTGGTGTTCTATACACAGTCTATAACCTATAGAAAAGCATTCTACAGATTGTCTGCTTACTCTGCTGATAGTTTCTTTAGCTGTACAAAAGCCCTTTTGTTTAATGAGATCTCATTTGTCAACCTTTGCTTTTATTGTGATTACTTTGGCATCTTTGTTATAAAATCTTTGCCTGTTCCTATGTCCCAAATGGTATTGCCTAGGTTGTCTTCTACGGTTTTTATAGTTTTGGGTTTTACATTTAAGTCTTTGATCCAGCTTATGTTGATTTTTGTATGTGGCATAAGGGATTTTCTGCATATGGCTAGCCAGTTTTCCCAGCACCATATATTGACTAGGGAGTCCTTTCCCCATTGCATGTTTTTGTCAGTTTTATCAAAGATCATACAGTTGTAGGTGGGTGGCCTAATTTCTGGGATATGTATTCTGTTCCACTGGTCTGTGTATCTGCTTTTGTTTCAGTACCATGCTGTTTGGGTTATTGTAATCCTGTAGTAGAGTTTGAAGTTGGGTAGCATGATGCCTCCAGCTTTGTTCTTTTTGCGTAGGATTGCCTTGGCCATTCGGGCTCTTTTTTGGTTCCACATGAATTTTAAAATAGTTTTTTCTAGTTCTGTGAAGAATGTCATTGGTAGTTTGACAGTAATAGCATTTAATCTATAAATTTCTTTGGACAGTATGGCCATTTTAACAATATTCATTCTTTCTATTCATGAGCATGGAATGTTTTTCTATTTGTTTGTGTCATCTCTGATTTATCTGGGCAGTTTTTATAGTTCTCATTGTAGAGATCTTTTACCTCCCTGATGATCTGTATTCCATATTTTATTCTTTTTGTGGCGGTTATGAATGGGAGTTCATTTCCGATTTGGCGCTTGGCTTGATGGTTGTTGGCGTATAGGAATGCTAGTGATTTTTGTTTGTCTTATTTATTTTATTTTTCCACAAGTTATTGGGGTACAGCTGGTATTTGGTTACATGAGTAAGTTCTTTAGTGGTCATTTGTGATATCCTGGTGCACCCATCACCCAAGCAGTATACACTGCACCATAAATGTTATCTTTTATCCCACGTCGTCTTCCCGCTTTTACCCCCAAGTCCCCAAAGTCCATTGTATCATTCCTATGCCTTTGCATCCTCATAGCTTAGCTCCCACATATCAGTGAGAACATACGATGTTTGGTTTTTCATTCTTGAGTTACTTCACTTAGAATAATAGTCTCCAATCTCATCCAGATCATCACAAATGCTGTTAATTCATTCCTTTTTGTGGCAGAGTAGTGTTCCATCGTGTATGTATGTATGCGTATATATATATGTGTGTGTGTGTGTGCATGCGTGTGTATATGTATATACACACACACACAAACCACAGTTTCTTTATCTACTCTTTGACTGATAGGCATTTGGGTTGGTTCCACAATTTTGCAATTATGAATTGTGCTGCTGTAAACATGCATGTGCGAGAATCTTTTTCGAATAATGACTTATTCTCCTGTGGGTAGATACCCAGTAATGGGAGTGCTGGATCAAATGATAGTTCTACTTTTA
The DNA here is from genome assembly GCF_009761245.1 of Sapajus apella. Classification (NCBI taxonomy): domain Eukaryota; kingdom Metazoa; phylum Chordata; class Mammalia; order Primates; family Cebidae; genus Sapajus; species Sapajus apella. The sequence goes on from NW_022436945.1 coordinate 26,853,465, forward strand.
GTTCTTTAAGGAATCTCCACACTGCTTTGTATAGCGGCCGTACTAGTATATGTTTCCCCCAGCAGTGTAGAAGTATTCCCTGATCACTGAATCCATGCCAACATCTACTGCTTTTTTTATTTTTTTATTATAACCATTCTTACAGGAGTAAGTGGCATCACATTATGGTTTTTATTTGCATTTCCTTGATCATTAGTGATGTTGAGACTTTTTTCATTTGTTTATTGGTCATTTGTATATCTTCTTTTGAGAACTATTCATGTCCTTAGCCCACTTTTTGATGGGATTGTTTGTTTTTTTCTTACTGATTTGTTTGAGTTTGTTGTAGATTCTGGATATTAGTCCTTTTAAGATGTATAGATTGTGAAGATTTTCTCCCACTCTGTGGGATGTCTGTTTACTCTGCTGACTGTTCCTTTTACCATGCAAAAGCTCTTTGGTTTCATTAGGCCACAACTATTTAGCTTTATCTTTGTTGTTATTGCATTTGCTTTTGGCTTTTTGGTCATGAAATCCTTGCCTAAGCCAATGTCTGGAAGGGTTTTTCCAATGTTATCTTCTAGAATTTTTGTAGTTTCAGGTCTTAGGTTTAAGTCCTTCATCCATCTTGAGTTGATTTTTATACAAGGTGAGTGATGAGGATCCAGTTTCATTCTCCTACATGTGGCTAGCTAGTTATCCCAGCACCCTGTTTTGAAAAGGGTGTCCTTTCCCTACTTTATGTTTTTGTTTGCTCTGTTAAAGATCAGTTGGCTGTAAATATTTGGGTTTATTTCTGGGTTCTCTATCCTGTTCTATTGGTCTATGTACCTATTATTATACTAGTATCATGCTATTTTGGTGACTATGGCCTTATAGTATAGTTTGAAATCAAGTAGTATGATGCCTCCAGATTTGTTCTTTTTGCTTGGTTTTGCTTTGGCTATATGGGCTCTTTTTCGGTTCCATATGAATTTTAGAATTTTTTTTCTAACTCTGCAAAAAATGATGATGGTATTTTGATGGTTGTTGCATTGAATTTGTAGAGTGCTTTTGACAGTATGGTCATTTTCATCATATTGATTCTACCCATCCATGATCATGGGATATGTTTCCATTTGTTTGTGTTGTCTATGATTTCTTTTTCAGCAGTGTTTTGTAGTTTTCCTTGTAAAGGTCTTTTGACTCCTTTGTTAGGTATATTTCTAAATATTATTTTTTTGCAGCTAACGTATGTTGATTTTGTATCCTGAGACTTTGCTAAAGTTGTTTATCAGCTTAAGGACCTTTTGGACTGAGACTGGGGGTTTTCTAGACAAAGAAGCATGCTGTTTGCAAAAAGGGATAGTTTGACTTTCTTTCTTCCTATTTAGATGTTGTTTATTCCTCTCTTGCCTGATTGCTCTGGCCAGGACTTCTAATATTATGTTGAATAGGAGTAGTGAGAGAGATATTCTTGTCTTGTGCTTGTTTTCAAGGAGAATGCTTCTAGCTTTTGCCCATTCGGTATGATGTTGGTTGTGGATTTGTCACAGATGGCTCTCATTATTTTGAGGTATGTTCCTTCAATGCCTACTTTATTGAGAGTTTTTTATATGAAGGGTGTTGAATTTTATCAAAGCCATTTCAGCATCTTTTGAGATGATCATGTGGTTTTTTTCTTTAGTTCTGTTTATGTGATGAATCACATTTACTGAATTGCGTATGTTGAACCAACCTTGCATTCCAAGGATAAAGCCTACTTGATCATAGTGGATAAGCTTTTTGATATGCTGCTGGATTTGGTTTGCCAGTATTTTCTTGAGAATTTTTACACCAGTGTTCGCCACAGATATTGGCCTGAAGTTTTTTGTTGAGTCTCTGCCAGCTTTTGGTAGCAGGATGATGCTGGCCTCATAGAACGAGTTAGGGAGGAGTCCCTCTGGAATAGTTTCAGTAGGAATGCTGCCAGCTCTTCTTTGTATATCTGGTAAAATTCAACTGTTAATTTGTCTGGTCCTGGGCTTTTTCTCATTGGTATGCTATATATTACTGATTCAATTTTGGAGCTCATTATTGGCCTGTTAAGGGATTCAGTTTCTTCCTGGTTCAGTCTTGAGGGTGTATGTGTCCAGGAATTTATCAATTTCTTTTAAATTTTCTAGTTCATGTACATAGAGGTGTTCATAATATTCTCTGATGGTTATTTGTATTTCTGTGTGGTCAGTGGTAATATCCCATTGTCATTTCTATTTATGCCTATTTGAGTTCTTCTCTCTTTTTTTTCATCTTTAGTCTAGCTAGGGGTCTATGTATTTTATTAATGTTTAAAAAAAAAACTTCCAGAGTCATTGATATTTTGAATGATTTTTCACATCTCAGTCTTCTTCAGTTCAGCTCTGGTTTTGGTTATTTCTTTTCTTCTGCTAGCTTACTTTGCTCTTGGTTCTCTGGTTCTTTCAATTGCAATGTTAAGGTGTTAAACTGAGGTCTTTTTAACTTTTTGATGTAGGTGTTTAGGGCTACAAATTTCCTTCTTAACACTGCCTTAGCTGTGTGCCAGAGATTCTGGTACGTTATATCTTTGTTCTCATTAGTTTCAAAGAGCTTTTTGATTTCTGCCTTAGTTTCATTGCTTACCCAAAAGTCATTCAGGAGCAGGTTACTCAATTTCCATGTAATTGTATGATTTTGAGTGAATTTCTCAGCCTTAATCTTTAATTTTATTGTGTTATGGTCTAAGAGAGTAGTTGTTATGATTTCAGTTATTTTTTCACTTGGTGAAGGGTGTTTCATGTCCAATTATATGATTGATTTTAGAGTATGTGCCATGTGGCAATGAGAAGAATGTATATTCCATTGTTTAGGGGTAGAGAGTTCTGTAGATACTTATCAGGCCTATTTGATCCAGTGCTGAGTTCAGGTCCTGAATTATCTTTGTTAATTTTCTGCCTCAATGTTCTATCTAATACTGTCAGTGGGGTGTTGAAGTCTCCCAGCATCATTGTGTGGGAATCTAAGTCTATTTGATTGTCCTTAAGAACTTGCTTTATGAATCTGGGTTCTCCTATGTTGGTTGCCTATATATTTAGGATAATTTCTTGTTGAATTGAACCCTTTACCATTTTATAATGCCCTTCTTTGTCTTTTTCTTTATCTTTATTGTTTTAAAGTCAGTTTTGTCTAAAATTAGGATTGCAATCCCTTATTCTTTCTGTTTTCCATTAGATTTTTCTCCATCCCTTTATTTTGAGCCTATGAGGGTTGTTGCATGTCAGATGGGTTTCTTGAAGACACTACACCAGTCAGTCTTGCTTCCTTTTCCAGCTTGTCACTATGTGCCTTTTAATTGGGGCGTTTAGCCCATTTGCATTCAAGGTTAGTGCTGATATGTGAGGATTTGATCCTGTCATCATGTCAGCCAGTTATTATGCAGCTTGTTTGTGTGGTTGCTTTATAGCAGGGGTCCCCAACCCCCAGGCCATGGATGGGTACTGGTCTGTGGCCTGTCAGGAACTGGGGCACAGAGCAAGAAGTCAATGGCGAGCAGGCAAGAAAGCATTACCACCTGAACTCCACCTTCTGCAGATCAGCAGTGGCATTTGATTTTTATAAGAGCGTGAACCTTATTGTGAACTACACATGTGAAGGATCTAGGTTGTGTTCTCCTTATGAGAATCTGATGCCTGATAATGTGAGGTGGAACCGTTTTATCTCAAAACCATCCCTCACCCCCGGTTGTGGAAAAATGGTATTCCACACAAACAGTTCTTTGTGCCAAAAAGGTTGGGGACTGCTGCTTTATAGTGTCACTGATCTGTGTACTTCAGTGTGTTTTTGTAGTAGCTGGTAATGGTCTTTCCTTTACATATTTAGTACTTCCTTCAGAAGCTCTTGTAAGGCAGGGCTAGTGGTAACAAATTCCCTCAGCATTTGCTTGTCTGAAAAAGGTTTCAATGTACTCCTACGTCTCAATGATCTTCATTCCTATCCATATCCTTAATTCTATTTCTGTCATTTCAGCCATCTCAGCCCAGGTCAGAATCCTTGCTGGAGGGGAATGTGGTCGTTTGGAGGATGGATGGCACTCTGGTGTTTTGAGTTGTCAGAGTTCTTGTACTGGTTCTTTCTCATCTTTGTGAGCCAGTGTTCCTTCAATCTTTGAAGTTGCTGTTTTTGATGTCCTTGAGTGTTTGACTGTGATATAAGGTAGTGTTAGTCAATTGGCTTCATTTCTAGAAGTTTTTAGCATGCCCCCATCTCCTGGACTGTATGCTCTAAGGGACTTGTACAGACCTCAACTTTGTTCTCTGGCTCCTCAACATTAGGAAACCACTGGACTGAGGGAGCCAAGATGCTCTTGGACCACTAGTCACTACACTCTGATGGGTGGTACCAGCCAAAGCCTTTTATAGGGTGATGGCAGCAGGATCCATCCTCATTCACACATGCCAACAGCAGGGGCAGCAACAGTGCATCAGGGTACATGCCTGTTGGTTATGGCAGGGTACAAGTGGGTGCCGGGGGACTGCCTTCACAGCAGTGGCAGAGGCAGCATGGCTCAGGAAGTGGAGGACCCCCGTTTGGCAACTGTATACACAATTGTGCTGGTGATAGTGTTAGTACATAGGTGGGGTGCTGGTGGACGCAGGTGTGTGTGGGCCCTCTGTGACCACTCAGAATGGTGAAGCGTCCACTGTTCTCCATGTCTAGTCTCCCTCTGGTGGCAGTGTTGGTGCAGGCGCAGGGTGCTGGTGGGGGTGGGGATGGCAGCAGGCTCTGTGCTCACCAAGGCTCTAACTGAAATGGCAGTACAACAGGAGAAGGGTGACAGAGTTTACTCCTGCCAGCAACAGAGGGTGCATATGCACTTGGGCGCTGCCAGGCAAGAAAGATATACACATATACATGTGCTGACAAAGCAATGTAAAGGAGACCATGGGCCAGGGAGATGCTGCAGTTGCGGGAGGGAGTGGGCAGGATTGTGTGTGGTCATGGGGGCTGCCTCACTGGAGCCCTCTACCAGTCGGGCATGGTCCATCAACACAGAAGCTATGATGTGGCACCCAAGGGTACCCAGGGCTGCATTGCAAGCAGTCATGGCCAGGGTGGGCCCTAAGAGAGGCGAGGACACCAAGGGTTGTTCAGGTCAGACAGACCCTCTCTGATGGGCAAGACCACCCTAAAGAGTTCAGGTCCAACAGTTTCCCTAGGGCTAAAGTCTCCTATGGGAAAAGTCAAGCCTGGGGAATGGGCATCCCTGGCCATACTCAACTACAGATGCTCCCACATCAAACACTGGACTCTGCATAGCTGATGTGCTGCCCCTGCCATTTCTCTTAGCAGCTCTGCCTGCCAACTGGAGTATCTGTGATGGCTGAGGGGTCTCCTCCTGCCAGGATTCCAGAGGCCCGTTGTGAGAGTAGGATGCTACTTGCCAGTTCAACTCAATCATTCCCCCAGAATCACTGGAAGCCAGGAATGAGCCACAGTGACTTGTTACCCTGGGCAGAACTCCCAGCTTCCTCCCACTTCAGCCCAGCTTCAGTGTCTTCCTTCCATCCACTCTCAGTGCCTTCTCTCTGAAGCTCTCTGTTAGGAGTCTGCCAGTCATCCCAGTTCCTGAGTGACAGCTATTCCACCTGACTGCCTCTAGTCAGCGATCTCAAGCCAGCACTGCCGCCCCACCGTCTGCCAGGGTATCCTCAGATTCCAGGAGCACCACACGCCACCTATTTTTAGTTTTATTGAGGAACTTCCAAACTGTTCCTCATAGCAGTTGTACTAGTTTACATTCCTCCCAACAGTGTACTGAACACCACCTGCTCACCAGTATTTGTTGCTGCCTCTCTTTTTGATGAAATCAATTCTCAATGAGAAGAACTCTCATGGGGTTTTTATTTGCATTTCTCAGATGATCAGTGAGGTTGAGCACGTTTTCATATATCCATTTCCCATTTATCTGTATGTCTTCTTTTTAGAAATGTTTGAAATTTTTGGCCTATTTTTTAATCAAATTCCTAGACTTTTTTTTCCTGTAGAGTTGTTTCAGCTCCTTATAGTTTCTGGTTATTAATCCCTTGACAGATAGGGTGGTTTGCAAATATGTTTTCCTATTCTGTGGGTTGTCTCTTCACTTTGTTGACTATTTCCTTTGCTATGCAAAAGCATTTTTTTTTGGACTTTAGGTTCTGGGGTACATACGCAGATCTTGCAGGATTGTTGCACAGGTACATACATAGCAAGGTGGTTTGCTGCCTTCCTCCCCCACATCACCTATATCTATCTGGTATTTCTCCCCACATTATCCCTCCCCACCCTCCCTACCCCCCGTTGTCCCCCTCCAGCCCCCCGCAACTGACTGCAATGTGTGATGCTCCCCTCCCTGCATCCACGTGTTCTCATTGTTCAACATCCACCTGTGAGTGAGAACATGTGGTGTTGGTTTTCTGTTCTTGTGTCAGTTTGCTGAGAATGATCGTTTCCAGATTCATCCATGTCTCTGCAAAGGACATGAACTCATCATTTTTTATAGCTGCGTAGTATTCCATGGTGTATGTTTACCACATTTTCTTTATCCAGTCCATCGCTGATGGACATCTGGGTTGGTTCCAGGTCTTTGCTATTGTCAACAGTGCCACAATGAACATATGTGTGCATGTGTCTTTATAATAGAACAATTTATAATCCTTTGGCTATACACCCAGTAGTGGGATTGCTGGGTCAGATGGTATTTCTATTTCTAGGTTCTTGAGGAATTGCCACACTGTCTTCCATAATGGTTGAACTAATTTATATCCCCACCAACAGTGTAAAAGTCTTCCTATTTCTCCACATTCTCTCCAGCATCTGTTGTCTCCTGATTTTTTAATGATCACCATTCTAACTGGCATGAGATGGTATTTCAATGTGGTTTTGATTTGCATTTCTCTAATGACCAACGATGGTGAGCATTTTTTCATATGTTTGTTGGCCTCATATATGTCTTCTTTTGTAAACTGTCTGTTTATATCCTTTGCCCACTTTTGAATGGGTTTCTTTGTGATTTTCTTTTTCTTGTAAATCTGTTTTAGTTCTTTGTAGATTCTGGATATTAGACTTTTGTCAAATGGGTAGACTGTAAAAATTTTTTCCCATTCTGTTGGTTGCCAGTTCACTCTAATAATTGTTTCTTTTGCTGTACAGAAGATCTGAAGTTTAATTAGATCCCATTTGTCTATTTTGGCTTTTGTTGATATTGCTTTTGGTGTTTTAGTCATGAAGTCTTTGCCTATGCCTGTGTCCTGAATGGTTTTACCTAAGTTTTCTTCTAAAGTTTTTATAGTGTTAGGTCTTATGTTTAGATCTTTAATCCATCTAGAGCTAATTTTAGTGTAAGGTGTCAGGAAGGGTTCCAGTTTCTGCTTTCTGCGCATGGCTGGCTAGTTTTCCCAACACCGTTTATTAAATAGGGAATCCTTTCTCCATTGCTTTTTTTTGTTAGGTTTGTCAAAGATTAGATGATTGTAGATGTGTGGTGTTGCCTCCAAGGCCTCTGTTCTGTTCCATTGGTCTATGTCTCTGTTTTGGTACCATACCATGCTGTTTTGATTATTGTGGCCTTGTAGTATAGTTTGAAGTTAGGCAGCATGATGCCTCCAGCTTTGTTCTTTTTGCTTAGGATTGTTTTGGCTATGTGGGCTCTTTTTTGGTTCCATATGAAGTTTGAAGTGGTTTTTTCCAGTTCTGTGAAGAAGGTCATTGGTAGCTTGTTGGGGATAGCATTGAATCTATAAATTACTTTGGGCAGTATTGCCGTTTTCATGATATTGATTCTTCCCAACCATGAGCATGGAATGTTTTTCCATCTGTTTGTGTCCTCTCTTATTTCTTTGAGCAGTGAATTGTAGTTCTCCTTGAAGAGGTCCTTTACATCCTTTGTTAGTTGTATTCCTAGGTATTTTATTCTCTTGGTAGCAATTGTGAATTGGAGTTCGCTTTTGATTTGGCTCTCTGTTTGTCTGTTATTGGTGTATAGGAATGCCTGTGATTTCTGCACATTGATTTTGTATCCTGAGAATTTGCTGCAGTTGCTTATCAGTTTAAGGAGATTTTGGGCTGAGATGATGGGGTCTTCTAAATATACAATCATGTCTTCTGCAAATAGAGACAATTTGACTTCCTCCTTTCCTATATTTCCTTTATTTCTTTTTCTTTCCTGATTGCTCTGGCTAGAACTTCCAATACTATATTGAATAGTAATCTGCAGATTGCATTGAATAGGAAGGGTGAGAGAGGGACAAACCAGTAAATCGGGAAGAAATGGATAAATTCCTGGACACTTGCACTCTCCCAAGACTAACCCAGGAAGAAGTTGAAACCCTGAATAGACCAGTAACAAGGGCTGAAATTGAGGCAGCAATTAATAGCCTACCAACCAAAAAAAGCCCAGGTCCAGACGGGTTTACAGCTGAATTCCACCAGACGTAAAAAGAGGAGCTGGTTCCATTCCTTCTGAAACTATTCCAAAGAATACAAAAGGAGGGAATCCTCCCTAACTCATTTTATGAGACCAACATCATCCTGATACCAAAACCAGGCAGAGACTCAACTAGAAAAGGAAACCAGGCCAATATCCATGATGAACATTAACGCAAAAATCTTCAATAAAATACTGGCAAACCAAATGCAACAGCAAATCAAAAAGGTTATCCATCATGATCAAGTAGGCTTCATCCCGGGGATGCAAGGCTGCTTCAATATACACAAGTCTATAAATGTAATATATCATATAAACAGAACCAAAGACAAAAACCACAGGATCATCTCATTAGATGCAGAGAAGGCCTTTGACAAAATTCAACAGCCCTTTATGCTAAAAACCCTCAATAAACTAAGTATCGATGGAACATATCACAAAATAATAAAAGCCATTTACGACAAACCCACAGCCAAAATACTGAACGGGCAAAAACTGGAAGCATTCCCTTTGAAATCTGGCACAAGGCAAAAGCTTTTTAACTTAATGTGATCCCATTTGTCCATTTTTGCTGTTTGCCTGTGCTTCTGGGGTATTACTCAACAGATCTTTGCCCAGTCCAATGTCCTGGAGAATTTCCCCAATGTTTTCTTATAGTAATTTCACAGTTTGAGGTCTTAGATTTAAGGCTTTGATCCATTTTGATTTGATTTCATATATGGCAAGAGATAGGAGTCTAGTTTTATTTTTTTGCATATGGCTGTTCAGTGTTCCAAGTACCATTTATTGAAGAGACTGTTCTTTCTCCAGGGTATACTCTTGACAACTTTATAAAAAATGAGTTCACTATAGATGCATGGATTTATTTCCAGGTTCTCTATTCTGATCGATTAGTCTGTGTGTCTCATTCTATGTCACTATTATGCTGTTTTGATTATTATAGCTCTATAGCATAATTTGAAGTTAGGTGACATGATTCCTCCAGTTTTGTTCTTTTTGGGTCTTGGCTATTTTAGGTCTCTTGTGGTCCCATATCACTTTTAGAAGTTTTTTTCCATTTCTGTGAAGAATATCATAGGTATTTTGATAGGAATTGCATTGAATCTGCAGATTGCATTGGGTAGTATGGACATTTTAACAATATTGATTAGTTCAATCCATGAACATCAAATATCTTTCCATTTTGTGTGCTTTTCCATTTCTTTTACCAAGGTTTTATAGTTTTTATTGTAGAGATCTTTCACTTCTTTGGTTAATTCCTAGGCATTTTATTTTATTTGTAGCTATTGTAAATGGTATTACTTTCTTATTTGCCTTTTCATATTGTTCACAGTTGGCATATAGAAATGATACTGAGTTTTTTATGTCAATTTTGTATCCTGTAACTTTACTGAATTTATCAGATCTAATAGTTTTTGGTGGAGTCTTTAAATTTTTCCAAATATAAGATCATATCATCTTCAAACAAGGATAATTTGACTTCTTCCGTTCAACTTTGGATGCCCTTTTTTTCTTTATCTTGTTTGATTTCTCTGGCTAGAACTTCCAGTGCTATGTTGAATAATAGTGGTAAAAGTGGGCATCCTTGTCATGCTATGGATCTTAGAGGAAAGGCTTTCAGTTTTTCCCCATTTAGTATGATACTAGCTGTAAGTCTGTTGTATATGGCTTTTATTGTGCTGAGGTACATTCCTTCTTTATCCAGTTTTTTAAGGCTTTTCATCATTAAAGGAGGTTGAATTTTATCAAATGCTTTTTCAGCACCAATTGAAATGATTATATGGCTTCTGTCCTTCATTTTGTTTGTATGGTGTATAATATTGATTAATTTGCACATTTTAAACCATCCTTGCATCCCTGGGATATATCACACTTGGTCATGATGAATGATATTTTTAATATGTTGTTGAGTATGGTTTGCTAGTATTTTGTTGAGGATTTTTGCACCAGTATTCATCAGTAATATAAGCCTGTCTTTTTTGTTGTTGTTGTTGTTTGTTTTTGATGTGTCTTTGTCTGGTTTTGGTATCAGAACAATACTAGCCTTGCAGAATGAGTTCGGAAGTTGTATTAGTCCATTTTCTTGCTACTGATAAGGACATACCCGAGACTGGACAGTTTACAAAAGAAAGAGGTTTAATCAGTCTTATAGTTCCACATGGTTGGTGAGGTCTCACAATCATGGTGGAAAGCAAGGAGGAGCAAGTCATGTCTTGCATGGATGGTGAGAGGCAAAGAGAGAACTTGCTTGAGGAAACTCCCCATTATATTACCATCAGATCTCATGAGACTTATTCACTATCATGAGAACAGCATGGGAAAGACCTGCCCCCATGATTCACACTTCCTACTGGGTCCCTTCCACAACACATGGTAATTCAAGATGAAATTTGGGTGGGAACATGGCCAAACCATATCAGAAGTATTTCTTCCTCCACTATTTTTTGGAACACTTTGAGTAGGATTGGTAATTGTTATTGGTCTGTTAGGTTTTGGATTTCTTCATGGTTTAATATTGGTAGATTGTATGATTCTAGAAATTTATCCATTATCTTCTAGATTTTTTAATTGATTGGCACATAGTTGCTCATAGTAGCCACTAATAATCTTTTGAATTTCTGTAGTAACAGTTGTAATGTCTCCTTTTTCATCTTTAATTTTATTTGTTTGGGTCATCTCCCTACTTTTCTTAGTCTGGCTAAACGTTTGTCAATTTTGTTTAACTTTTGAAAAATCAACTTTTTGTTTTATCTTTCGTATTTTTTTATTTTAATTTCATTTATTTCTGCTCTGATCTTCCTTATTCTACTAATTTTGGTCTTGGTTTGCTCTTGCTCTTCTAGTTCTTTAAGATGCATTGTTAAGTTATTTATTTGATGTTTTTCTTTTTTGTTGACATAGGCACTCATAGCTATAAACTTTCCTCATAGTATTACTTTCATTCTGTACCATAGGTTTTGGTCTGTTGTGTTTCTATTATCATTTGTTTTAAGAAATTTTTCAATTTTCTTTCTTTTTTTTTTTTTATTAATTGTACTTTAAGCTCTGGGGTATATGTGCACATCCCGCAGGGTTGTTGCATAGGTACACACATGCCATGGTGGTTTGCAGTCTCCATACCCTCATCGCCTACTTCAGGCGTTTCTCCCACTGTTTTCCCTCTCCAGCCTTCCTGCACCCCCATCCCTCCCCTAGCCCAACCTACCCCAGTGTGTGATGTTCCCCTCCCTGTGCCCATGTGTTACCATTGTTCAACACCCACCTATGAGCGAGAACATGCAGTGTTTGGTTTTCTGTTCTTGTGTCAGTTTGCTGAGAATGATGATTTCCAGATTCATCCATATCCCTACAAAGGACACGAACTTGTCATTTTTTTATGGCTGCATAGTATTCCATGGTGTTTATGTGCCACATCTTCTTTGTCCAGTCTATCATTGATGGGCATTTGGATTGGTTCTAGGTCTTTGCTATTGTAAACAGTGCTGTAATGAACATACATGTGCATGTGTCTTTATAGTAGAATAATTTATAATTATTTGGGTATATACCTGGTAATGGGATTGCTGGGTCAAATGGAATTTCTATTTCTAAATCCTTGAGGAATCACCACACTGTCTTCCACAATGGTTGAACTAATTTACACACCCACCAACACTGTAAAAGTGTTCCTTTTTCTCCACATCCTCTCCAGCATCTTTTGTCTGCAGATTTTTTAATGAATGCCCTTCTAACCGGTGTGAGATGGTATCTCAATGTGGTTTTGATTTGCATTTCTCTAATGACCAGTGATGATGAGCATTTTTTCATATGTTTGTTGGCCACATAAATGTCTTCTTTTGAAAAGTGTCTGTTCACACCTTTCTCCCACTTTTTGATGGTGTTGTGTGGTTTTTTTTCTTGTAAATCTGATTTAGTTCTTTGTAGATTCTGGATATTAGCCCTTTGTCAGATGGGTAGATTGCAAAAAATTTTTCCCATTCTGTTGGTTGTCAGTTCACTCTAATGATTGTTTCTTTTGCTGTGCAGAAACTCTTAAGTTTACTTAGATACCATTTGTCTATTTTGGCTTTTGTCAATTTTCTTCTGTGAATCACTTCATTGAAACACTGGTCATTCAGGAACATATCATTGAATTTCCATATGTTTGTATAGTTTCCAAAAGTCCTTTTATTACCAATTTCTAATATTATGTCATTGTGGTCAGAGAAGATGCTTGATATTATTTCCATTATTTAGAATGTTTTAAGACCTGTTTTGTCACCTAACATATGGTTTATCCTTGAGTATGATCCTTGTGCTAAGGAAAAGAATGTATATTCTACAGCCATTCAATGATCTGTTCTGTAAATATCTATTGATTCCATTTGGTCTGCAGTGCAGATAAAGTCTGATGTTTTTTATTGATTTTCTATGTGGAAGTTCTGTCCAATGCCAAAAGTGGGTGGTTGAAGTCTCCAGTTATTATTGTATTGGAGTATATTCCTCTCTTTAGCTCTAATAATATTTGCTTTATATATCTGGGCACTTCATTTCTGGGTGCATATATATTTATAATTATTGTATTCTCTTGCAGAATCAACTGCTTTATCATTACATAATGACCTTCCTTGTCTCTTCTTATCATTTTTGTCCTGAGATCTATTTTGTCTGCTATAAGTGTAGCTACTCTGGCTATTTTTTGATTTCCATTATTATGGAATATCTTTTGCCATTCCTTTATTTTCAGTTAACGTGTCTTTATAAGAGAAGTGTATTGTAGGCAACAGATCACTGGATCTTTGTTTTTTTCCATTCAGCCAGCCAATGTCTTTTGATTGGAGAGTTTAGTTCATTGACATTCAATATTATTGATAAGTAAGGACTTACTTGTGCCATTTTCTTATTTGTTTCCTGGTTGTTTGATGGCCAGCTCTTCTTTTCTTCCTTCCTGTCCTCCATTTAGTGAAGCTGATCTTCTCTGGTAGTATGACTTCTTGGCTGAGTGCAGTGGCTCACACCTGTAATCCTAGCACTTTGGAAGGCCAAGGTGGACGAGTCACCTGAGGTTAAGAGTTTGAGACCAGCCTGACCAATATGAAGAAACCCCATCTCTACTAAAAATATAAAATTAGCTGGGCATGGTGGTGCATGCCTGTAATCACTACTTGGGAGACTGAGGCAGGAGAATTGCTTGAACCCGGGAAGCAGAAGTTGTGGTGAGCTGAGATTGCACCATTGCACTCCAGCCTGGGCAACAAGAGTGAAACTCCATCTAAAAAAAAAAAAATAGTATATTGAGCAGCTAAAGTCAACACATCCTAGTGAACAGAATGTTTCTCTTTATTTTATGCTGCTGTAACAAAACACCCTAAGACTGTGTAATTTACAATGAACAGAAATTCATGGGCTTATGGTTTGGGAGGCTGGAAAGTCAAAATTTACATTGACTTCTTTCAGCGCCTGGCTGCAGCTAAGTAAAGCAGGCTTTGGCATTAGACTTAATTTTGAAATCAGCTGCTACTACCGACCAGCTAATGGTGAGCATAAGAAGCCAATTTAATCTCTCAGAGTCTCTGTGACCTTTGTTGTAAAACAGAAGTTAGATTTTATAACAGCACCAATCCTACCCATAAGGATAGAGTACTACTGGCTGACTTAAGTCAGGTCGTGGCGAATGTTACCTGGCCTGGAACTCACCCTTTGGGAAAGTGGACTTCTGTATGGCCCAGGGCAGGTTCAGAAATGCCATCCAGAGTCAAGTCCTGGAATCGGGGACCCCAAGAGACTCCTAAGTACTCTACCCTCTATGTCCATTCTGGTACATGAAGCAGACAAGTCTGAGGCTCACCCAAGGCCCTCAACATAGTACCTGGGTATCACTACTAATTATTCAGGGGCCAGGAGCTCTTCAGTTAGCAGGTGATAAATGCTGCCAGGATGAGGTGGGTCCTTTCCTTCAAGGCAGCAGGTTTCCTTCTGGCCTGGGGTGTCTCTAGATATGTCATCAGGGAGCAAGGACCTGGAATGGGGCCTCAGGACTCTGCTCTATCCTGCTATGGCTGAGCTGGTATTCAAGGTGCAAGACTAAGTCCTTTCCACTCTTCTCTCTCCTCTCCTCAAGCGGAAGGAAAGGGTCTGTTTTGGAGCCAGGAGTTATGCAGCCTGGAGTTGTGGGAGGGATGATATCAGCACTCCCTTAGCCACCCCAGCTGTTGTCTCAGTATGTCAAGTGTCCCCTGAGTTCTCCATCTCTAGTTCAGCATTAGGACTTGCCTAAGAGCTGCAGTCCTTATGGCCTAGCTTGCCTTTCAAGTTTATTGAGAGACACAGAGCACTTTGGCCCTCAGTGGCAAGGTTTATGGAACTCAAGCTCTGACCACAGGGGTCAGTAATTCCCCTCTGGCTAGGGTTGGTTTAAATGCTCCCTCCATGGGCAAAACTATCAGCTGAGCTTGGTTCTGTTTTGTTTTCTGCTCTAACATGACAGCACTGAGTTCAATGACTTACAATTGCTGTGTTCTCCCTCCCCCAGTGCCCAGAGACTCTCTCTGCACCACACTGCCATTGCTGTGGGGGGTGAGAGAAGGGTGGTGTTGGTGATTCAGGCCTTTTTTTTTGTCTGTCTCTTCAGTGCCTCTTTCAGCAATAGAAGTTAAAACCAGGTACTATGAGGGTTCACTGATTTTTGGTTCTTATAAAGGTGTTTTTTTCTGTATTAATAGTTATTAAATTAGTGTCCTGGGGTGGGGGGAAATTATGGGTGGTGCCTTCTAACCTTCCATCTTGCTCTACCTCCAGTTTGCCAGTTGGTTTTCATATAAACCAGAGGGAGGGTTATATCCTGTCTGTTTTTTTCTCTGTAAGTAATTAAAAATTACACAGTAGGTACGTTATATACACATATACATAACATTCCTGCCTTAGTTTTTTCAGTCTGCTATGGCAATTTATCATAGACTAGCTGGCTTAGACCACAAACATTCATTTCTCACAGTTCTGGTGGCTGGAAATCCAAGCTCAGGGTGCGGGCCATCTTCCCAGTTATGTCCGCACGTGGCCTTCCTTGGCGGTGCATACAAGCAGAGAGAGCAGTAATGATCCTGTGTCTTTTCTTCCTTTCATAAGGACATTAATCCATCACAGGCACTTCTGTCTCATGACCTAGTCCTCTCAAAGGCTCTAGCTCCTAATACCATTACACTGGGGGTCAGGGCTTCAACATATGAATTGGAGAGATAAAAACCTGTCCACAGCATTTCTTTCATAGGTAAATTGGTATTTACATTTCAAGAAGAGAAAGTGTCCAAGAGTAACAACTGAAGTATAAAGTGAGTTCTTTCTTTTAAACACTTTGTGTTATGTTATCTCTATCACGAGGCCATTTAAGAACAGGAACTTCATTCTCAGTGTATTAGTTATCTATTGCTGTATAAGAAGTTACCTCAAAACTCAGTGATTTAAAACAATAGTAAACATTTATCAGTGTTGATAGTTTGTATGGATCAGGAATTTGAGAGTGGCCTAGCAGGGCCTTAGTGGCTTGGAGCCCCTCGTGAGGTTGCAGTCAGATTAGACTCTGGCCTTAGTCCTGGAGGCTTGACTGGGGCTGAGGATGTACTTCCAAGGTGACTCCAGTTGACTCCCCCTCACCAGGGCCTCACCACAGGGCTCCTCACGCACCTCCACAGCATGGCAGCTGGCTTCCCCCAGAGGGAGCAATGGAAGAGACCCTTACCAGAAGCTGCAATGCCTTTCCTAACCTGCCTTGACAATCTCTCTCCATCTCTCTGCCATATTCTATTCTTCCCACATAGGCAGGGCCACCCCAACCCTGATTCACTATGGGAAGGGGTTTATACAGGGATCTGATACCAGAGGGCAGGGATCATTGGGGACCACTTGGGGCACCTAATAACCTCTCTGTGATAGCTTTTTTTTTTTTTTTTTTTTTTTGAGATGGAGTCTTGCTCTTGTTGCTCAGGCTGGAGTGAAATGGCACGATCTTGAGTCACTGCAACCTCTGCCTCCCAAGTTCAAGAGATTCTCCTGCCTCAGCCTCCCGAGTAGCTGGGATTACAGGTACCCACCACCAAGGCAGCTAATTTTTTGTATTTTTAGTAGAGATGGGCCTTAGGCCTTTGAAAGTGCTGGGATTACAGGTGTAAACCACTGTGCCCAGCCCTGTGATAGTTTCTTATTATGTACTGCCTAGTAAAGACAGGGCTTTTTAAATGAAGTATAGGTTAAATAGATACCCTTATCCCAAGTGTATCTAAAGCAAGTAACTAAGGTGATGTTGAGAAAGGCCAGAGCAATAATCATTCGTGGAGAGCTCAAGAAGAGCAACGCACACAGTGAGTTCTGGAAGGATCCTGGGTACTAGAAAAGGGGGAGGGAAGGGAAAACCAAAGGACTTCAGATTCTCTGATGATCCAGGGTGTCCAGATTTAAGATGGAGTTACTATAGGCACTGAATTGACAATTCCAAAATTTGTGCCGTCCAAAGAAACTAAAATTGAAGAGTAGAGAGAAAGCAGTTCTTTATCAACTCTGCAAACATGTGTTTGCTTCCTCTGGGATAGGAAAGAGATAGCAATGGGACAGTGATGCAGAGGAGGAAACCAACAATGAAGGAGTGGATACCTGGGCTATTCTTTTTCATTTTTAAAGCAACCCAGTAAGTGGGTATCATTATCCTCATTTAAAGTAGAAAAATTGAACCTTAAGTATTTACGGCCAGCTGCATAGCCAATGTGTGAGGGCCAACATTGCACTTAACTTCAAAATAGGTCTTTATAACATTTAAAAATCAAACTAAATTAGATCAAGTGTAGGTAACAGTAGCTACAGGGAAACTTGAGGTGGGTGAGAATTAGCCACTCTCCAACGTAGTCCCTGCCAGGATATTAATGAAAGCGAGTTTCAGACAAAATTCTCTGCACACATACTTTTAAACTGTATTTATTAGCAAGGAGGCCCAAAGCAATTCATCAATCTGTTCTGTAAACATTCATGAAGTCTCAAGTCTTTATTCTTTTAGGCTCTTCTACCACCACTCTGCAGAAAAGATATTGCAATCAGCTTAACCATATTCCACAATAGGATTCTATTACCCTTAAAGTCAGCATCAGGCACCAGAAATCATATAATCCACCAGCAGGACACAGGACCAGTCCAGGCTAAGGCAGCACAGCAAAGGATGCAAACGACAGGCTTCACTCGATGACTGTTCCCTGTTCATATAGGTTCAGGGAAGCCTACTTATACCTTGAATCTCATAAATAGTGTCTAGTTTTAGAATTTATTTTTCTGATCAATAAGCCATTAATTTCACAATGAAAACTCATTTCTGTGATTCATCAATTCATATCTTAATCGATGAACAGTGGAGTTGCATCTATTAACAGGTACTATGTTTGACCTTCCTGATTAGATACTAGTTGGTCACTTCTGAAGTGTACATTTCTGACTATCCCTAGGGTTTAATAAACAAAAACCTACATTTGTATCACACTGTTTATGAAGTAGTAAATTACAGATGGCAAAGCAAAGGAGACAAGCAAATCTTTAGCCCAGACCCTAGATGTGGTGGGAGCTGAGCTGAAGACTGAATTACTATCGCACTGGACTTCAGCACCATGTTGTTTTTTGCATTAGTTATCAAATTGCTTCTATTGTTGGATTTGGCTTCTTAATCAGATTATGAAATTCTTGGAAAGAGTGAGTTATATACTTGTTTATTCTTCTACAATAGCTAGCACATTGCTAGATGCATATAGGTCTAGAATCAATCATTTTTCATTATTAAAATTTATAGCAATATCTTACAAATACTTGGTCCTTAGGATTCCACAGTTGCTTTGAGATTCTAAAGTACCTCAATGGACTAAAAACCTTAAAAAATTGCCTGCCTGACTTGAAATTTAGGTTTGCACTGAGGGATGGAAATGGTATATTTTGTATAGATTTTCTAATATCAATTTACAGCTTTTGTTCTAATAATTATTACACTTCATCAGGATAAGCATAAAGTATGAATCATAATAAACAATCACGCACCACATAACGATGTTTCAGCCAGCTATGGGCTGGATATATGACAGGGATCTCATAAAATCACACTGGAGCTGAGAAATTACTACTGCCTAATGACATCGTAGCACAACACATTACTCACCTGTTTGTGATGACACTGCTGTAAACATACCTGCTGCACTTCTGGTCCTATAAAAGTATAGCACATACAATCATGTATAGTACATACTTGACAATGATCATAAATGACTATGTTACAGGCTTATTTATTTACTATGCTATACTTTTTGTCATGATTTGAAAGTGTACATCTTCTACTTTTTTTAAAAAAACGTTGATTGTAAAACAGCCTCGGGCAGGTCCTTCAGAAGGTATTGCAGAGGAAGACATTGTTATCATAGATGACTGCTCCATGCACATTACTGAACCTGAAAACCTTGCAATGGGACAAGATGTGGAGGTGGGAGACAGTGATACTGATGATCCTGGCCCTACGCAGTCCTAAGCTATTGTGTGTGTTTATGCTGTGCCTTTTAACAAAAAGTTTTTTTAATTAAAAAATGTTAATTATAAAAAGAAAGAGTATAGAATAAGGCTATAAAGAAAGAAAATCACTTTCTACAGTCGCACAATGTATTTGGGTTTTAAGCCAAGTGTTACTACAAAACAGTCAAAAAGTTTTAATAATTAAAATGTTTATTAACCAAAAAAGTTACAGTGAGCTAAGGTTAAGTTGCTATTGAAGAAAGAAAAATATTTTAAATAAATTGAGTATAGTCTCATTGTACAGTGCAGCCTAAGTGTACAGTGTTTATAAAGTCTACGATAGTGTCCAGTAACGGCCTAGGCTTCACATTCGCTCACTACTCACTCACTCACTCACTCACCCACCCACCCAGAGCAACTTCAGTCCTGTAAGCTCCATTCATGGGAAGTGTCCTTATCTAGGTGAACCATCTCTTAACTTTTATACTGTATTTTTACTGTAACTTTTCTCCATTTATGTTTAGATACATAAATACTTTTGTGTTACAATGGCCTACAGTATTTGGTACAGTACCACACCATAGAGATGTATAGCCTAGGGGCAATAGGCTAGACCAGGTAGTCTAGGCATGTGGTAGGCTACACCATCTAGATTTGGGTAGCACACTCTGTGATGTTCACACAACAACATCACCTAATGCCTTTCTCAGAATGTGTCTTTGTGGTATGACCTTACAAATATCAGTGGTGGTATCTGGCTTCATTTCAGAATTTTTTTAATTGAGTTTGTCAATTTCTACTCAATTATTTCAAGCACCAACTCCAGGAACAGGAAGTTAGCACTGGGTTTGTTTTTATTCTGAGTACTGCTTGAATACTAATGGTTGAAAAGCATTGTAATATTTGACCCTGAAGAGCTCTGACTCAGGGATTTTGTGTTGTCATTCACATCCTCAGCAAGGAAAGGTATACAGCTCCTGGTATTTAATATGTAATCACAACATCTAGTGCTCACTGTTTGGTTTCATTAAGCAATAGCGGTGAGCCACACAGCCAACCTGCAGCCACATCTCACCCAAGAATGCCCAGGGCTGTGTTTTCAGTTTTGCTTTTAACTATTGCATAACTGTGTGAAGTTCTAAGATGCTGTGAGGATTTTAGCCTTGGGATGGCAAGCTTTGGGGTACTTCTTTGGGCAAAGAAAGAAGGAACTAACAGAAGAGTGTCAGTGGATGTCTGATGAGGACAAAGGCCTAGCACTGGGTGGTTTTTTCTTAAAAATTAAAAAAAAATTTTTTTTGTAAGCCAGTTCTTTTGCAATTGCCCAGAGAGAGGAGGACTCCCATATTGAGTGATGCATTCTTTTCCTAGGCAGGAATCATCCCACAAAAGTCTGGGGTAGCAAGAGTTCAAGGGGCAAAGTAGAAAGACTGATCCAATAAATGTAATTTCCATTCATTCCAATTTCACATACAATAGTATAACAGTATTTCAATTTAAAAATACTATAGTTTAAGGAACTGTTCTCATGAACAGTTCTAGTCCTAGTGTACATTATGTAAACTCTACCATCAGAGAAAAAATTCCCTCTTTGTTCCAGCTTAAGCTTGGTACATATACACAAGCCCATACACATTTTATTATTACTTAAATTCAACTTAGGTAATCTGGTTCAATACTCATAGTTAGAGATCTTAACTTTGACAACTTAACAATATGTGATTTATCATATTCGTGCTTTTATCTCAATCTAGAATGTTTTCCAGCCAGAAATCTAGCTTTAAGTTTTATAAAGCATGATGACACAGCAGCTAGAACTCAAATCTCTAAATGGATATGCAAAATTTAACAATAAATTACCTAAAGTCCTCATGCCTTAAAATATTTCTAGGCTAAATTCTGCTATTTCCCCAGAAACATATTGAATTATCTTCAATAATACATTTAATACATAAATTTATCCTACATCCAGGTACTTTAATTTATAAGCCAGTAAATCTTGTAATATTTCTAACTTTAAGACTCATATGTATTTTTCCTTTGTATTTCTCCCCAATCATATGATTATGTACTATTGATGCTATAAATATCTCATGTTTTAAGGTTAGGCTGATTCCCAGTGGCTCTATTATCCCATCTGTTCTTGCAACTCTCAGGATTTGATGAAATTGTCTATGACTTATCAATTAATCCTGGTGTCCCCAGAATCCAAAATAAAGAATAAATATATAAAAAAGGATAACTGGGGACTTAGAATCTCTTACTTCCTCAAGATTTGATCTGGTTAATGACTATCACAAGTGGGCTGTTCTTCTTATTCTTGGAAGAATGTACTGTATTCCGGAGGGGAAAAGATTGAATTACTTCAGCCTGATACCTGCTTCTGTAGAAGACAGGGGATGCTGATTCCTTCATCAGTGTTTTTGTCTGTAGCCACCCACTTCCCCAACCTTGAGTTGATTTTTTTAAAAGGGAAGAATGTAACGTGCTACATACAAACGCTGTCATTAGGTGTTCACCCCAGGCCATATGCTAGACATGTTCCCTGACTAAATCTTTTCGTTCATTCAAGACAACAAACCTGTAAGAGAGATATTATTATCTGTACAGCTAGTGCTCGGCTTACGACCATGATTGGTTCCGACAGACCTGTCGTAACACGATTTGGTCGTTAAGTTGAGTAGGCTATAGGTACAGTACTGTGAAATGATGTTATAAAAATCTTTTAAGTCATATTTTATCATAATTTTCTTATTGTTATATATCATAATTTTCTTTGTTCATTTTATGCCATTTGTATCATCTCTACACCATTTTGTTTCTTATTTTTACATTCGTCAGGTTTAAGTAAAACACTGCATTACTGGTACAACTGGTTTAATATTTGCAAAACATACAAAATTACAAAATACAGGTGCATACAAAAATACAAAATACAGGTGTAAAAAATACCATAGGAAACATTTTCCCAATTGCAAAACATATCAAAATATATAAACATGTACGAAACATTTTATTGGCTGCTGGTGCTTGGCTGCGGATCGTTGATGTCGTCATCTGAGGCAGCAGTTGGGGTTACCGGAGTTGGTTTTTTCATAAACATGGTGAGCTTTGTCTGAATTGTATGTTTCTTTTTTTCTTCATAAATTTCACGATACGGACGAAACATATCATTTGCCATCCGTTCAATCCTTGCAAATCGTTCGATGTTTGGATCCATTGCTTCAGAATGTATAAGAAGTTTATTCAGTAAAGATAAACCGTCTGATAATCCCTCAGTAGTGAACTTTCTTTCTGGCTCCTCCTCTTCTTCCTCTGCTTCTCTTCTTTCTTCTTCCGCCACTCTCTTCTTCCAGTTCGATTAGCTCTTCATTTGTAAGTTCTCCGGATTCTTTGTCTAGCAACTCTTCGACATCTTTTATTTCACACTCCAAAGAAAGGTCTTTAGTGAGTTTTACTATTTTTTTCCCCAAATCGTTTCAAGTTCATGTTCACTGTCAAATCCGTCAAAATCATTAACATAGCTCTTAACACAATTTTTCCAGATGCCATTCATGCACTTTGTCGTCACAGCCTCCCAGGCGGTAGCGATATTCTTGATACACATGAAAATGTTGTAGTGTTTCCAAAAATCTACAGCAGAGCAGTTGTGGCTAGCGATTGTGGTCGTAAAGTCGAATGGTCATAAGTTGCATAGGTTGTAAGTCGATCAATACCTGTATTTTACATATTAAAAAATAATGTAAGCCTTTTTGTATTTGCATTGTTTTGCTTTGTTCTTCAAATGTCTGCTTTTAAAAAAGGAGTGGGGTAGGTAAAGGATAGAAAAAGGCCTGGAATCCCAAAAGTAATGATAAATGTTCTAAAAACACATTTTATCTTCCATCTAAACAGGATGCATCTGTTACCCATGCTAATTACACAGAAGGTATCTGAGTCTTCCTAACTTCTAGCACCTAATAGACAACCTGTGATTCCTACATAAAACATGTACTGTTGGAATTTACCCATTGGGTGTCTTCTATTATAAATTTATCTTTACCTTTTGTTTTGGTTTTTCCAAGAAGAGATGAAAATAGCAATGCTGGCCGGGTGCTGTGGCTCATGCCTGTAGTCCCAGCACTTAGGGAGGCCAAGGCAGGCAGATCACTTGAGGTCAGGTGTTCGTGACCAGTCTGGTCAACATGGTGAAACCCCGTCTCTACCAAAAAATACAAAAATGAGCCAGGCGTGATAGTGAATGCATGTAGTCCCAGCTACTCGGGAGGCTGAGGCAGGAGAATCACTCGAACCCAGAAGACAGAGGTTGCATTGAGCTGAGATCACGCCACTGCCCTCCAGCCTGGGTGACAGACTGAGACCCTGTCTCAAAAAAGAAAACAAAATGCTTGAGAGCCAGGTAATACTCAAAGAAGAATGATTGCAATTGGGCTTTTCTCAAACATGCTCATCTGTCAGTCACATTTAAAAAATATTTCTCAGGCCAGGTGAGATGGCTCACGCCTGTAATCCCAGCACTTAGGGAGGCCTAGGCAAGTGGTTCACTTGAGGTCAGGAGTTCAAGACCAGCCTGGCCAACATGGTGAAACCCTGACTCTACTAAAAATGCAAAAAAATTAGCTGGCTGTGGTGGTGGTGGCTGGAATCTCAGCTACTTGGGAGGCTGAGGCAGGAGAATCAACTGAACTCTGGGAGGTGAAGGTTGCAGTGAGCTGAGCTGGTGGCACTGCACTCCAGCCTGGGTGACAGAACAAGACTCTGTCTCAAAAAAAAAAAAAACAAAGAAAGGAAAGGAAAGGAGAAAGGAAAAGGGAAAGAGGAAAAAGGAAAGGAAACTATTCTGTTAGAGGAAGGGAAGTAGCTCACCTGACCGACGTATATGTGTCCAGAAATGAAATCTTTTACAGTGATCTGTTACTGTCTTAATAATAAACATTGAGTTATTGAGCATCCACCTCATCTGAGGCATTATCCTAGGAGCTTTACATGCATTGTCTATAATCCTTCTAGTAGTCCTCAGCACTGTGTTCTTCCCCTTCTACAGGTAAGGAAACTGAGGAGTCATCAAAGTCACATGACTAAAATGCTACAGTCATTTTTCCCACATGCTTTTTACTCAGTGTTGATACTCTACCGGTAACATCACACCAGACATCCCATACCTTTGGACTGATTAACTCACAGCAGGGGAACTTGGGCCTTAGGGTCACTGTTGATTGGAGGTTAGTGGTGTGTGGCTGAGAGAAAATTGTCTGGGAAATGCATTTGCCCTTCAAGCTCAGAACCCAGAAAGCTTTTGTCAGAGCTAGCCAGGACTCACTGCAGGATTTTGGACTTTCAGAAATTTTGTGAGATTTTTATAATATTAAAAATTAAAATATATTAAAGTATAATTAAATAAATTATATTGAGAGCAAAGTAAATAAATACTCAAAGCTCATCACTTCCTAAATATTTTACTGTTGTCTGTGTTTTTGAGGTAATTGACATCTATCTGTGTGGTGGAAATACTATGTAATGAGGTGCTACCATACATTCTTTCCAACTTTATGTTCACTGACTTCACATTGCTAGTTTGAAATTAGCCGTGGCAGGAGCATTTACACCATAGAAATCAGCAAATATAATAAATCAATGCTTGATTTATCATTTTGTTGCTCATCTACAATTAAGAATGAAAAAAATTGTTAATGCAAATTAAACTTAAAAGTGTATTAAGTCTATAGCTGCTACATAGGAAAAAGTTTTTCTTCCAATATTCAAAAACTATTATCTGATTCAGCAAAGAATTTGCTCGTGTCATTAACAAATGAGTGAAATTCTAACATATATGTTCATTTTTTCACTTTCTTCTGAATTGTTGAACAAAAGTATGAACCAACATTTGTGTGGAACTATACCTGCTCATGCATTGAAACTATAGATTGACTTTGGATAGAAGAGTTTGGCAAAACTCGTTGAAAGCATTCTGTGAAATCACTCATCTAAATGGACTTTATCATTTTTAAAAAACTTTATTATTATTTGTAAACTATGTAATACACGTCCTTTATTTACAGTAGGCATTTTTTTCCTGTAGAACCAGTTGTTAAACATTTGCCAGACCACTAGCTGTAAGGTATAACCTGTCTGCAAACTTTGTACCTGCCAGAACCACAGAGTAAAAATCATGCCTTCCCCAAAACAAAGGTACCATTTTGAACATAGTTGAAATAGGAGCATAGCTTTTAATCCTGTTGTTTAAAAAGAGAAGCTAAAAAGTATGCTGACTGCTTTTAATATTGAATTTTTCCCATTTGTCCACTAGCAGGAGTTAATACCGTCAAGAAGTCTTCAAACTATGCAAAAGCAAGTTAAAGATAAGCTTCTGTGAAATGTCATGCATTTCTGTAGTGTGTATATGTACCATGTTTTCCTAATGAAGATTATAGAATCCATCTTCTAGACTTTAGGGACTCAGGGAAAAGAGTGGGAGAGGGGCAAGGGAGAAAAGACTACAAATATGGTGCAGTGTACACTGCTCACAGATCATCACTGTGATGATGCACCAAAATCTCACAGATCATCACTAAAGAACTTATGTAAACAAATACCACCTGTACCCCAATAACTTATAGAAAGTTATAAGTGCACCAAAATCTCACAGATCATCACTAAAGAACTTATGTAAACAATACCACCTGTACCCCAATAACTTATAGAAAAATAAAATAGAAATTTAAAAATTAATAAAATACGTATAATTATAAAAACAATAGAATCCATTTCCAACTCTCTTTGACTTAGGCAGTAGGACATTTTCCCCAAAGAACAGTAAGTTAATGCACTTTACACGTTAGTATATCCAGCTAAGAAAACATTAGCGATTGAAAATTAGGAATTTAAGCTGGTCTCGTATTTATTTAGTTGAGTGAATTAACGGGGGTTAACAGCTTATCAGTTTCTGGTGTTCTTTTACTTCTACCCTGTACCAATCTCTAGAAATACTCTTGTCACGCATGTCTTTATATGCTCAGTCACTTAAATCTACTTTAATTGGTTTTGGATTGTTTCCACAAACTATGTTTCCGCATTACATTCCACATTGCAGAAGGTGGGGCTGTTCTGTTGAGTTTCACTTATAAATAAGCAAACATTCTTTGACCTGCAAAATTCCAAGAACTGCCCTCCTTCCTACACAACTCTTATAGATATGTAATATTTGTTAATAGAAAAAAAATGAATGAATGAAAAACAACTAAAGATCCTTCCAATATTTTCTGGAAAACTGATTTACATTTGTGGAAGTTGGAGTGCCTACGTGGAAGGGATAAAAATGATACCTGGGCAAGTTTTATTTGACTCAAATTTGAACAGTCATCCAATGGAAGACAAATCTGTGTCCGCAAAGGTTTTGTTTCCATTAGAGAAGTAAGTAGATTGCCAAATAATGGCCGGAAACACTTACAGTGCACATTTTCCTTGTGATTATCAGGCAGAAATTTTTTCTGATTTTGGATTCAAAATATGCCAGGTTCTTTATTTTCTTAGGATGTCCATTTCACCTAGTTCATTGTAAATGATGCTGAAAGAAAACCCTGATCAAAGTTTCTGGCTTCCTGGAATTTTTCTGTTGCTTAGGGGAAAAGCAATTCTGTTTTTCTGTTTGGATTTTTCAGTGGCATTTAAAGAAGCAAGATGAAATAGGTAATCCATACAGGAATAATCATCTTTTTTTTTTCTTTTTGAAAATCACCAGTCCAAGTAAGATACAATTCAAATCCAAGGTCATTGGCATTGATCAGAATAGAAAGCTAATACTTTTCCTAAAAGATGAACCATAATATTTTAGCATCATGAAGCCCAGGAATTTGAGTCCCAAGAACCCATGTCCGGGAAAGTCGTGCAAATTCATTCTGTCTTGGCCGCAGCTAGGGCCTTGACTAGAGGCCTTAAAGTCACTCCTTGGACTCTTCTTCTTTTAATCTGACCAGACTGTCTTGAATCTAATAGTATGAAGCCATGTATTTAGCGTCAGTTAGCTGATTATTGAGTACCCACTATATGCTGTTCCTTATGGAATTTACAATTGTCATCGTCCTTTTGGGTTGCTATATCAAAATACCTTAGACAGGCCAATTTATAAATACTTGAAATTTATATCACATAGTTCTGGAGGCTGGGATGTCCAAGATCAAGGCACCACAGATTTGGTGTCTGGCAAGGGCTTGTTCTCACCCATAGGTGGTGCCTTGTGACTGCCTCCTCACAAGGTGGAAGGGGAAGGCAGCTCCCTTCAGCCTATTTTAAAAGGACACAAATCCCATTCATGAGGTCAGAGCCCTTGTGATGTAACCAACTCCTAAAGGCCACACCTCTTAACACTTCCACACTCAGGTTTATGTTTCAACATATGGATTTGGGCCAGGGGAGGGGGTCAGGGGAGACAGGTGTTCAGACCATAACAACAGTTAGCATAGAACAGCCTAGAAATGGGTGAAAATTATTTCCTTTATTCAACTGGAATTGATCGAATGCCTATCATATACTAGGTAGTCTTCTACATACTGAAGATTCAAATGTGAAAAATTCCAACTCTTGTCTAAAAGATGCAAGAGGGTGCCATGAGATTTCAGAACTGGGACAACTAATCCAGCTAGAGGCATCCAGGGTACTTTCTGGAAGAGGCCAAGACCGAGTGAGAAGGCAGAGTCAACCAGATGCTGTGAGGAGGACTTTCCAACGATCGTGCATGCTCACTGCCAGTAAAAACTCCCAAAGTGTGAAGTATGACATGTTTCTAAAAGAACTGAGGGCTGGGCCTGGAGGCTCACACCTGTAATCCCAGTGCTTTGGTAGGCCACGGCAGGAGGATGGCTTTAAAGCAAGGAGTTCAGGGTTACAGTGAGCTATGGTCCCACCACTCCACTGCTAACTGGGTGACAGAGTGAGACCCTGTTTCAAAAACAGATATATGTGAATATTTTTTTCTCCATATCCACACCTTGTTATCCCAATGGCCACTATTGTCTGGGGGACATTTACAGATGGAGCAGTGACCACAGTGATGCCAAAAGCCAGAAAGGTAAGAGCAGGAAGTGGGAAAGGGGATTAAGTAGGCAGGTTCCAGAGTCCACCTCCGTCCACCTCTACCTGGATTTCTGATCATTCAGGTCTCCCACCACCAAAGAGGTATCTGGTGAGAAGATCAGTAAATCACCCCATTTTGATTCCCTGTTTGCAGAGAACTAAAACTGACTAGCTCATGACCTGTGCTTTTCCTCGCAGTAACTGTTAGAGACTGGAAAGGGGCATTATCACCAACACTCTATGGATGAGGAAATTGGCATCCTCATCCATCTCGTGAGCAATGTTGCTGGGTCTGCAGTTCAGCATGGCAGAGCTGGGACTGGAGCCATGTTCCCTGGGCCTTTGGGCCCCAGGCAGTAGAGCATAAGTTTAAATCTTGGCTCTGCTAGTTGCTAGTTAGAGGATATAAGGCAAGTTCCTTAACCTCTTTAACCTTGCTTCCTCCTCTATTAAGTGGGCCTCAAAATAGTGCCTCCTATTTGATTGTGAGGATTAATTGAGATCATGCACATAAAGTGCTTGGTACATGATAAGCACTCAACAAATATTTGTTGCTATTCTTCCATTATTATTAGTAGGCACTGAATCAGATTCTGTGGTTACAAAACTGAATGTGACCTGAGTACAAAACAGATACAGACAACTACATGACTGGCCATCGGGCCAGGGAATAGGCTGTGAGTAAGCACTTAGCACAGCACTTGACGGTTCCATTTGGGGTTGGGGCACAGGGCACCAAAAGCTTCCACACAGAAGATCCTATTAGGACGTTGACCCATATGGTAGAATTTCACTCACTTTGAAAGGGCAAGTCCAGCTAAAGAGATGTAATTGCATTAGATATCTATTGCTGTTTAACAAATTACCCCAAAATTTAGCAGCTTAAAACAACAAACATTTTTTTAATATGACAGTTTCTGTAGGCCAGGAATCTGGACACAGGATAACAGGGTGCCTCTGGTTCAAGGTCTCTCAGTCAAGCTATCAGTCAGGGCTAACAGTGATCTCCAGGCTGGACTGGGGCATGGAGAATATGCTTTCAAGCTCACTCAGGTGCCTCTTGACAGGTCAGAAAAGGTCCACTTCCAAGTTCACACATGTGACTGCTGCCATGCCTATGTTCCTCGTCAGGTACTTTCTTTATCCTGTAGAGCTGGAGTCACCAAACTTTTTATGTAAGGGACCAGATAGTAAATATTTTGGACTTGGCTAGTTATGGTATCTGCTGCAACTACTCAACTCTGCTGCATAGCTGAAAAGCAGCCCAGACAATGCATAAATGAATGGGCCTAGTTATGTTCCAGCAAAACTTTATTTACAAACAGTATGGCCCAACTCCCACTCCAGATCTCTACAAGAGCAATGTGGTTTAGCAAAAAGTCATACTGGCAGGCACTGAGCTTCTCAGGGCTTTATTGCTGATATGTAATACATGTTGGCTAGATTAATACTTTCTTAGGGCCTTCCCACCCTACAATGCTGGAATTCTAACTTTAACCTCTATTCATAGCTGTTCAATAGCCATTTATTTGTTCTCTCTGCTGCTCTCTGCTAAAACTGATAGCTTAACCAGGGTATCAAAACACTTGACAAACCTCATGTAGAATGGGAAAGATTTAGGGAGGGCAACTTAATTGACAGTTCGGGTTCTTTCTGGTATTACATGTAGTCTTAGCCATTTGTGGCATGGCTGACCAGCTTTGGGGCTGAGTGAAGGACTCCCAGCAGCAGGGCCCTTGCCTGCCATGAGAAAAGACAGGCCCAGAAGCTTGAGGACCAATGGCATCATAATCACATCTTCCCAGATTGCTTGCCCTGTGCCAATATAACATATAACCCATAAGACTGTTCTTTTTTTTTTTTTTTTTTTTTTTTTTTGAGATGGAGGCTTGCTCTCTTTCACCAGGCTGGAGAGCAATGGTGCAATCGTGGCTCACTGTAACCTCCACCTTCCGAGTTCAAGCAATTCTCCTGCCTCAGCCTCCTGAGTAGCTGGGACTACAGGTGCACACCACTACGCCCAGCTAATTTTTGTATTTTTAGTAGAGACGGGGTTTCACCATGTTGACCAGGATGGTCTTGATCTCTTGACCTTGTGATCCACCCACCTCAGCCTCCTAAATAAGATTGTTCTTAAGGCTTACAAGATATAGATACTTAAGGAATCACAAAGAGTGCAATGTCTACACAGGTATATTCTGCCCTCCAGAATTTCCCTTAAATAATTGCACAGAAAACTGTCCCTAATACTTCCTTTAGCATTACATGTATGGTGTACACAAAATCTGGCTTTCCTGAAACAACTAGAATATCAGCACAGTGTCTCAGAGGTTGAAAAGAGTCCTGGATAACTCTTTGGGCTTGTGTTTAAGGCTCTCAGTATCTTAAAATAGTAAAATAATGACAAAGAAACATTATGAAAATTGAAGATTATTTAAAATGCTTATGTGTACAAATTTGCAATATTACACACATGCTTAAAGGCGGTAGAATTTTCCTAGTGTAGAAATAATGTAAGGAACAGCAAGTGATTTGTTATAGAAAAAATGAGGCTGAGGTTTAAGATATATAATGAACATTACCTTTCTTCCATCCTGTCAGTGTGGCGCGTATTTGGAGACAGTGTCAGGAGTCTACATTTGAGTCCTCTCATTGACAGGGAGCCCGAGTTAATCAACCTCCCGTGTCTTATATTCCCTGCCTACCTCTGCAGTAATAGGCTTTGTTGCATGCATCCGCCATGCTGAAGACTTCCTGATATGTAATAATGAAGAAGCTTAAACTTTGAATTCTTTCTCCAACATGGGCTAGTCGTGTAACCTTATGCAAGTTAATTAGGCTTGCTAAACCAATTTTCATATTGTAAAATGAAGCTAGGACACTGGAATGCTTATTTCACAGAGTTGCTGGGAAGAAAACAAGATACTGAGTGTCAAGTATCAAACACATAGTGAGCGGTCAAGTATCCGATACCATCACCATCTTCCCCATCATCACCACCTCCACCTTCACCACCATCATCATTACCACCACAACCCTGTCACACACACACACACAATTCATGCATCAAAACCAGAGCCTCAAATCTTGGTTTTGAAATCTGTTGACTGTGGCAACTGGGCCAGGGCCCAGTGAAGAGTCTTGCGGTTATAACCTCCCGGAGCCCTCCTGCACATGTGAAACTGATAGCATCACAGCTGCAGTGACTTGGCCCTGCGTTCTGCCTCATGCCACCCCTCACCTGACCTTGGCAAATAAACACGTATGTGCAAGACAGTTTATACATCTGAGACAAATGTCTTCTGCCACATGTGTGAGAAAATGGAGACAGAAGAAAGACTTCATAACTAGAAAAGATAAAATCCAAAGGGCATTTGGGGCACCTGCAGGTTCACAGAATGACTGTCAGTCATCATTCTTGGGCCCCTGATGCTAAAAGTGATGACACACCTTGCCATCTCCACCTGGGAAGAACTTGTGCCGCAAAGAGAGAAAATGATGAACTTAATAGTTGAGAATTTGCCTATGATTCCCCAGAGTCTATTAGGTGGGGTATTTAGCTGTTTGGAAGAGGAGGGTTTCTGCCTGGGACAGGTAATTGCTGGGTAGATTTTCCTTGCACTTTCTGTGGAGGTGTGAATTTGATAGCAGTGATGCCGTGTAGATTAGCAGTTCCTGGTTTGTGTTGGAGGACCTTAATCTCCTGGCTGGTTTCTAACTGCCAGGTCCCTTAGGTCACCTTTACTTCACATCAGAAAAATAGAAAAAATGGAAAGATAAATCAAAATCATCTCATACATTAAAGTCACGTCCTGTTGCAGTCAGCACTGTAGACGCTCAACTTGGAAGCTGCAAGGAGGGTGATTTTACCAAAAATGTTCTAAAATGTTAAGCTCTAGAGAATGGTTAATTAACTGTCAAGGGCTGCTGTAGGGTGGACAGCATAGCAATGACCCGCATAGCAATGGCACCTGAATGTGTGTTTGGAGTTCCAAGCTAAGGAATCTGGAAGTGGCCAACCCAGAGATTCATTCCTTATCTATAAGGAAT
This sequence comes from Sapajus apella, assembly GCF_009761245.1. Classification (NCBI taxonomy): domain Eukaryota; kingdom Metazoa; phylum Chordata; class Mammalia; order Primates; family Cebidae; genus Sapajus; species Sapajus apella. Next base: position 26,885,500 of record NW_022436945.1, read on the forward strand.
ATCTGAGCCCCCGGCCTGTGAAAAACAGGCCATACATGGGATTGAGGCCCTTTGTTCTGACTTAAATGAAGGTTACTATTGGAAACTGTTAAAGGGAGGATGGTAACTGAAAATGTTACGTAAACGACATGCTTCTCCTGGGTGGCTGTGGTCATGCTGTCAGCCAGGTGCAGTGGCTCATGCCTGTAATCCCAGCACTTTGGGAGGCCAAGGTGGGCGAATCACCTGAGGTCAGGAGTTTGAGACCAGCCTGGCCAACACGGCAAAACCCCATCTCTGCTAAAAATCCAAAAACTAGCCAGACACAGTGGTGTGCACCTGTAATCCCAGCTACTTGGGAGGCTGAGGCAGGAGAATGGCTTGAACCCCAGAAGCAGAGGTTGCCGTGAGCTGAGATTGCGCCACTGCACTCCAGCCTGGGTGACAGAGCAAGACTCCATCTCAAAATAAAAATAAACCCTGTGTCACTGCATTCACTGGCTCCAGGTCTCTTCTTCAACCTCCCAGACCTGCTGCCATCCTCACTGGAATCGTTAGGGGTTTGGCATGACAATCACTCTTGGAATAATTTGCAATAATTTAATTATTACAAACATTATGTATTGTCATGGAAAAGGCAAGAGACATGATGCTAAGTGAAAAACAAGGGGACATGTTATATAATGATCAAAACAGGGTATTTAGCATATGCATCACCTCATGCATTTATCATTTCTTTATATGAGAACATTCAAAAGCCTCTTTTCTAGATTTTATAATATACTACGCCTTACTGTTACTACCTGTCAAAAAATTAAAAATTAAAAACTGCACAAGGAAAAGGTAGGACATGAAGTTGCTCGTATATTTTATAGAATTTACATGTAGATGGACATAAACCCCGGAAAAAAATTGAACACATAACACAAGCTTCAGTTGCTCTGATTATGGTTGACCTTTTTCTAGGTGTTTTCGAAGTTTTGTGTGCTTATATATATATTTGTGCATGTGTGCATAATTATATGTTTTAATGTGTATTGTATATAAATCACATTATGTATATGCAAATATATACAACATTTTTCATGAACAAAGATCTTAAAGCATTTGGAAAAGATCAGATCTGAGCAGAGGGAGTGCAGAAAGAAAGTTTTTGTACTTTAAAAAAGACTTAGAATTTGGCAAAAACAAGGACTAAACTTTAACGTTAATTGATAAACGAGTGAATCTTACATTCTGTCCTGCAGATTGTCCTGCAGATTTAGTGAAGTAACTAGGATTTTTCTTTTTTCTGTAGAATTCTAGATGTAAATCACGGTTTTGTTTCCTTGGTTTAAATTACATTCCTCTTTGATCATTACTTCACACAATGAAAAGATATTTCCTTGTGCAAAGTAGTGGTTAAATTCTCATAACCTCAGACAACAAAGAGCCCCTGTGTGAGGACGCAGGAATTCCTCTTGGGATACAGGGAGGGCCCCCAGCTGAATCATATCCAAGGAAGATGTTGCAAAGCTTGCAAAGCTTGTTCAGAAAAAGGAGCCCAGCTTGAGCTCTTTGCTTTCTATTCAGTTATTGGCCCCATGTAGAGGTGGGGGTGGGGGAAACCCACCAAAGAGAAACGGAAAACAAACCTGACTGCGTTTACAGATTACAAGAAAAAGTTAATTCTTGCAACCAGTGTTAGAGCCAACTCAGGCTTATTATATTTAGAATTTAACGCCACTTGGAAAAAAAAAACTTTTTTTTTTCCTTTCATGGAAGTCAAAGAAGCCAACACAAATAGCCCGCCCACTCAGTGGTGTAGATTCTTAAGTAAAAAACACCTGTCTGCAGAGAAGTCCCAAGCTGTCTGAGTCCACCTAGACTGGCTCCATTCTTGCCCCAGCAATGAGTTCAGCATGTTCCCAGCAGTTATTATTATGAACTGCCAATCTCACAGTCAGGCACTGGGCATGGCATTCACCGCCCCTCCCCACCTAACCCCAGCCCATCCTCGTGGATTTCTCTCCCACCATGCTTTCTTTTCCACCACCCACAAACCTTCCCCACCAGCTGCCTTCCTCCCAGGCCTTAACTCCTCCCTGGCCTTGTTGGGAGAACTTACAGAACAATATAAAGTACCCACAGGTGGGTCTGACGTGTCCTGGCTTTCAGTAAATGCTGGTGCCCTTTTCCCTTCTTCTTTTTCCCTTTGCACAGTAAGTCTTCCTCTTAGAGGTACTCAAGTTTTGAGGCAATGATAGACCCTTTAACAGGGTGGTGATGAGCAGAAATGAGTGGGAAGGAGAGTCTGCCCTCTCCACCCTCTACCAGCTTCTCTTAGGGGCTCCCCTCGACCAGCCTACTCACCGAATGCTGCTGATTCACAGCAGCCGCATGGCTGCTGCCATTTTTGTGCTTCTGACACCAGCTGATCGTGATTCATGCATTGTGTGTACACCTCACATGAAGGGATGGAGAAGTGGAGAGATTTGCTCAAGGCCACACAGCTTGTAAGTAGTGGAGCCAATTCAGATTCAAGCGTTTCTGGCTCCAGAGCTCACCCCTCTTTTCCACTTGTGCTGAACTCCTATTAACCTCAACAGGGAAGGCACCAGGTTCGAGAGGCCGAAGAAGACATCTAGAGCCAGCAAATGAGATATGGGGTTTATTTAGGGCCTGCATACAGAGGAGAGAGTCCGGTGGCCTCAGGCTGGACAACATAATCACAGTGCCCAGTGGCAGTGGACTAGACAACTTGCAAACTGCATACACCCTATACAGTATTTCCACTTACCCTCACTCCCAATAACCTCCTCCTGGCAACCTTCATTTAACCCAAAACTCATCGCCTCAATCTCCTGTACAGCACATCTTCCATCGGACAGGTAGGATCTCAGATGTTTATCATAGATAAGGAAGGAATCTCTGAGTTGGTCACTCCTGGATTCCCTAGCTCAGAACACACACTCAGGTGCATCTGTCATACAGGGTCATTCTAAGGGCATACTTAAATTATTGCCATCAGGTGCCTTTACCCTGCAGCACTATGCAAAAGTGCCTTCCCAAAGACTCACTGACTATTGGTCACCGGCAGCATTTGTCCCCAACACCTGTGGTTGGTCAAACAGTATCAGGAGAAGAAAGAAATACCCGCTCCTGGCCAGGCGTGGTGGCTCACACCTGTAATCCAGCACTTTGGGAGGCCAAGGCAGGCAGATTATGAGGTCAGGAGATTGAGACCATCCTGGCCAACATGATGAAGCACCATCTCTACTAAAAATACAAAAATTCACTGGGTGTGGTGGCGTGTGCCTGTAGTCCCAGCTACTCAGGAGGCTGAGGCAGGAGAACTGCTTGAACCTGAGAGGCGGAGGTTGCAGTGTGCCAAGATCATGTCATTGCACTCCAGTCTGGCGACAGAGCAAGCCTCCATCGGAGGAGGAGGGAAGGAAAAGAAAAGAAAGAAGTACCCGCTCCTAGTTCAGGGGTGGCTTCCCTTGAAAACTAACATCCTACAAAGTAAAAATTTCATTCCACGTACAGATAACTCACCTGGATAAATGTCAAGCAAGAATCTGTTTGCTGACAGACTGCAGAATGTTATCATGCAGGGATTCAACGCTGTATTTGAATATGCTGTAAAAAAAACACCATTTAAGAATGTGTAGTTCAGCACTATCCAACAGAACTTTCTGTGATGAGGAACATGTCCTGTGTCCATAGTGTACAATACAGTAGCCACTAGCCACATGTGGCTTTTGAGCCCTTGAAGTGTGGCTCGTTAGTGCAACCAAGGAGCTGAACTTTTAGTATATTTAATTTTAAGTAATTTAAGTAGCCACATTGTTTCATATTTACCATTTTGACTGTGCAGCTCTAGGATATTCAGAAAGAGTGATTGTAGGACCCCACCCTCACCCCATTTTCATAGTGCTTTACTTATAATCTCTATTATATCACTGCACTATAATTGTTTATGTGTGCCCACCCCACTGAGTTATAAGCTTGATTTCTTATTCATCTAGGCTGTGATCCCTACTTGCTTGTGGTCTGGGCCACAGCATTAGATGTTTAATAATTAATGTAAGTTAAATAAATGGCTGTGAGCTGGCTCATTCAGAAACAAGATCACAACTGCTTGCCATCATCTAATTCACTCTTTCTCATGACTTACTCTTATGACTAGATTGGTCCTCAAATCTCCAGGTCAAGCCTAGTCTGCTCACTTGTAAGCACATTTTTTCTTTTCTCAAAGGAAATGGCTCTTTTAAGTGATTGTTTTGGTATTTGCCTCTTTCTCTCTAACTACATACTTCTATTACTATTTCTTTGATGGGTTTTGTTCCCAGTAGTAAGCATCTACCACCTCTAGCCCCACCATACTTAAGGAGTGCTACCATTCTCCACTGAACCCCCCGCCTTTAATTTAGGTTAGATGAATTTTATAACTATGTAAATACTCTTGAAAGCTAAATCAGGGAGGTGATTACCATTATATTTCCTTTCCTGTACAACATTTTTCTAGAGGTAGCAAAGGGCTTGTTTCTCATTTACTGGGTGTTTTGTATACCTACCACTGATTCAACTCCAAATTATTTCCATGTTGTTTAAATGTTTCTCTTTGGGACACTTCAGTTATTTTGTCCATTTCATCCCTTGAAAGAAGGCTGCCAGAGCCTTCTTAGCTTCTCCAGCCTGAACAAGCTGTGCCCTCTCGTGTTATCTGGAGGCATTCTGGGATCTCCCATCACCGTCATCCTTGGCAATACATTTGCCTCTCTTCTGTGTTTAATGCCCTATTTCCTCTGTCCCTCCTCAGGCCCTCTTGGTTTACTCCCTCACTTGTTTTTTTACATCTTAAAGTAGGTTCTGATAGCCTGAGAAAAGATGGATGGATGATAAACATTTTGAGGCCTTTCATATCTGAAAATGTCTTTATTCTGCCCTCTCACTTAATTGGTAGGTTGGCCAGATTTAGAATTATTTGTGTGTATGTGTGTTTAAGAAGGCTGAAATCATGCTGATGCCTTGCTCTTTGTATATCATTGTTTTTTGTTTTTTTTCTGGAGGGCTACTGGATCTTTACTTTTATCCTACTTCTGAAATATCTCAGTAATGTATCTTGGTTTTGATTCTACTTTTAACCATTGTATTGGACAGTTAGTGAGTCCTTTCAGTCTAGAAACTCATGTTCTTCAATTATTTAAAATTTTCTCAAATTATTTTGTGATGAATTTCTTTCCTTTTGTTTCTTTTCTTTTCCTGGAACTCTTATTATTTGGATACTGGACCTCCTGGATTGGTCTTCTAATTTATCTTTTATCTTTTTAATTCAGTTTTAAATGACTTATCTCTTTTGCTAATTTGTGTAAGATTTCCTCACACTTTTCTTTTAGTTTCTCTATTGAACTATTTATTTTTGCTGCTTTGTTTCCATTTCAAGGAGCTTTTTTTTTGTTCTCTGATTTTTTTTTTTTTTTTTTTTTTTGAGATGGAGTCAGGCTGGAGTGCAATGGCACAATCTTGGCTTACCGTAACCTCCAACTCCTTTGTTCAAGCGATTTTCCTTCCTCAGCCTCTCGTGTAGCTAGGATTACAGGCACGTGCCAACACGCCCAGCCATTTTTTGTTATTTTTAGCAGAAACGGGGTTGAACCATGTTGGCCAGGACGGTCTCGATCTCCTGACCTCGTGATCTGCCCACCTCACCCTCCCAAAGTGCTGGGATTACAGGTGTGGGCCACCGCGCCCGGCCTATTCTCTAATTGTTTAAAAAACATAGCTTTCTGTTTGGGGGTACAAGTAACATGTTCAAGATGTTATTGTGCATGATTTGGGGTCTGGTTTGGGGGTTGGCTTTTTGTCTGTTTGTTGTTTTGGGCTTTCTTCTTTCTGTTTCCTCCAAGTGCTTTTTGTTGGTTGGTTGCTTGGTTTTGATCTCTATCTTTATGGTAGAGACTTTTGCTGGATGTCTGCAGGACAACTAGAGGGTAGCCTCCAGGCATTCCCATGGAACCAAGGAGGGGAACAGGCTGCAAATTTGCTCCTTCCTCTGGATCCCCTTTGATGCCACCACATACCCCAACATTCTCTGTTTCTCTGTTCTCATGGTCACTGGATCCCCGGCTTTTGGTATGCAACCCCTGTGTGTCCTCTACTGTTGTTTCCAGTCCCAAAACCCTGTTTCACCCTTTCCTGACACTCAACCTGTATTCTTTGATTGAGATAGAAAGCAGAAACCACCCAAGGAGTACAGGAAGGAATTTAGTAACCTAACTTCTTAAACACCTTCCAGATTATTCTTATTTTAGTCCTCCATAATTCACTCTTACTTTCCTTGGGAACTTAATGATTCTACCATCTAAATTGGGCCAACTCTTTATTTGCCGGGTTGCTAATTTATGAGGTCAGTGATTTCACTTTCTGTTTTTACCTCCTCTATTGCTCTCCCTTTGGGTTTCTGCCTTTGTTTCAATGGAAGGAAGTTGGATGCATTTGTCCTGTCCACCACCTTTCTGTTGTCATCTTCCCATCCATCGTTTCAGCCCAGTAGATTAACTGCTGACTTCAGGATCTGTGAAACACTACGCCTTGTACTCCTGCCAACTGCCTCATTCATGGAACCACCATTCTTCCATTCTCTCAGCCTCCAAAAATAAGAATAATTCTAATAATTCCTTCTTTTGTCATACAAATTCCTTCTTCCATGGAAATCTGGAATTTTTTACCTCAAAATGTGGTCCATATTTACAGAAGTCCTACTTTGTATTTCTTTTTGAAGAAATAAAGATAATGAGATAGATCCTTAGACTCAAGGAACTTGCATTGTAGTGGCAAGAGAAAAACTGAAAACTAATAGGTGATGAGGAGGAGGGGGATGATGACAATAACTTTGATGAATCAAGAAACAGCCAACACTGTTGAAATTGTACTTTGTGCCAGGCGCAGTGGCTCGTGCCTGTAATCCCAGCACTTTGGGAGGTCGAGGAGGGCAGATCAGAAGGTCAGGAGTTCAAGACCAGCCTGGCCAACATAGTGAAACCACATCTCTGCTGAAAAAAATTCAAAAAAAAAAATCATCATGGACAAAGCAGAACAAAAAGGAAAAAAAGAAAAAGAAAAAAAATACAAAAATTAGCTGGTCATGGTGGCGCACACCTGCAGTTCCAGCTACTTGGGAGGCTGAGGCAGGAGAATAGCTTGAACCCAGGAGGCAGGGGTTGTGATGAGCCAAGATCACACCACTTCACTCCACCTTGGGCAACAGAGTGTGACTCTATCCCCCACCAAAAAAGAGGAAATTGTACTTTGTACCAACTAGTGTGCTCCATACCATACAGTGTTCTTTTACTTAATCCTAACTACTGTCTGAAAAAGGTGCTACTATCATTGTCATTTTATGCATAAGAAAGGAGCTAGTGAGGTTATGTAACTCTTGTATGATACTATGTGTAATAAGCATATAAACCAATGTGCTAAGAGAAACCAGGGACAGTAGAAATTAACCTAACTCAAAAATCCAAGAAATCTTGAAAAAAATCACTTCCAAATTTGCTCCTTTCTCTGAATTCCCTTTGATGCCACCACATACTAGGCTCTTTTTATCTCATTATTAAATTCAAAGGGTAAACTCTTAGCAAGTCTTTCTGTACCCGACCCTTTCTATTTTCTCTGCTTACAACTGGTAGGTCATACCGTCTAATATATTGCTTTCATCCTGTCATTTGCCACTTCAGAACCTACTTTGTTCGCTGATCATGTCATATTTGGTCTTCTGGACCTACTTTCAGGGGCCCCAGTAACCTGGCCACATATGTCATATCCATCTTGTGACCCCAAAATCCAACATAGTTCTCTCTCTTGTCTTTCATACAAGTCCTGTTCTTTTCTACCTTTTTGCTTTTACTAAAGCTGTCCTCTCTGCCTATCTAATTTCTACCCATCTCTCATGGCCTCATTTTTCCATAAAGCCTTTCTTGGCAGCTTTGCTGCAGTGGGGTTATTTCTTCTCCCAAACTCCCACAGTGCTTAGTGCTGAGTGGCTGTACCAGGCACCAGGTCATCCCCGTGTGCAAGCCAGTGTCATGCCAGTGCTAGCTTGCTTAGCAAATGAATTATTTATACTTGTTTCCATATGTGGAAACATATGTTTTCCAGGTACCACCAGTATACCCAAAAAAAACGTTTATTTTTGAAAGGATTTATTATTTCAAAAAGTCATTCTGGGAAGGATTAGAACTTCTTTGATGCATCTTATTTCATGGTTATTGTTATTTTGATACCTGATCTTTATAGTTCTTGGAGTTCATAAAATTCTTACTTCATCCCTGGATGTTGTTAGTTTCATCTTAGAAGGACTTCTTTGAGTAACTGTGAAAGAGTAGACATCTGTTCAATATAGGGTATTGTTTATAAGATTTTTGCATCATATATTGCTGAAATGAACTGTAACATAGGATTAAATGCTATATTTTATTAAATATTAGATGCCGTTGATTGCAACATGTACCATTATCTTATGTAACACAAAGACAGAAAGTAATGTTGCCAATGTAACCATGATGTGCCAATGATTGTGAGATATATTCCAATTCCAGATATGTTAAAAGGTAAATGAATATATGTACCTCTTAGAAATGATAAAATGTGAACATTGTTTTGTTCTAATATTATACATTGGTATTAGGCATCTTTAAATTGCCAATGATAAGTCAAATTTTTTAAAAACATGCAAGGTACCAGCTACATGCAAGTCTCTGTGTCAGGAGATACAATGTGCAGATAAACACTGATGAAACCATTTCTCTACTGAGGGTTTATAGTCTGATGGAGGGAACATTGTGTAAATAAATAATGTACTCTAATCCAAGGCAGAAAGTGGTCACAGCTGTCCACCTTGATAGAGTGATATGATTTGGCTGTGTCCCCAACCAAATCTCATCTTGAATTGTAGCTACCATAATCCCTACATATTGTGGGAGGGACCCAGTAGGAGGTAACTGAATCATGGGGGTGGGTTTTCCCCGTGGTGTTCTCATGATAGTGAATAAGTCTCAGGGATCTGATGGTTTTATAAAGCACAGTTCCCATGCTTTCTTGCCTGCCACCATGTAAGATGTGCCTCTGCTTCTCCTTCACCATCCACCATGATGGTGAGACCTCCCCAGCCATGTGGAACTGTGAGCCCATTAAACCTCTTTTTCTTTATAAGTTACCCAGTCTCAGATATTTCTTCATAGCAGTATGAAAATGGACTAATACAAAGAGCTTAAAGGTCCTTTAGAAATATTTTAAATAGAGTAATTACCTTTATTTTTTAATTTTTTAAGTCTTCCTGGTGAAAGTAGTGTATGAAATGAGTTTCAAAGGATGAATAGAATTTTGTAAAGTATTGGTTGGTAAAGAGCTATACCAACTGGGGAAATAATATGTGCAATATATGCAAAGGCATAGAAGCATTGGCATTAAAGAATAGTGAAAAGTCTAATTTGGCTTGAACTAGAAAGTAGCCAGAGGAGTTTCCCAGATAAACTAGGAAGGCCATGCATGTCATATTGTAGGATGCCTTGAATGCATAGCTGAGGACATTTAAGATTTGGTAGGCAATACAGAACCACTTAAGGTTTTTTAATAGCCCAGTGGTTTAATGAGAGCTTTTCTTTGCATGGCTGGCTCCATCTCCTAATACCATCACACCTCCTAATACCATCACACTGGGGATTGGTTTCAACATATGAATTTTCAGGGGCACAAACATTCAGACCATAGTAGATAGCTTTGGGTTATTGGACAACTCCAACACTTCCAGTGTGTGATCAACAGTTTATATGTTGTGCCATTTAAATCTCACTACAATATTATTTTATAGACTGAAATTGTGGTTAACCGTGAATTGATTGCTGAATGTCAGGAGCTGGACTGTAAACCCCAGGCTGATAAATGTCACACCCTTTGCCTTCCTGGGCAAGTTGCTCCAAGCCAAGAACTCCTTCCCCACATTATTGCCCAGTGCCCCTTAGGAAACACTTCCTGCTGTCACACTCACAATATTATGTGGCTGTAAAAAGGAGGTGACCTACAGATCTCAATTTTCAACTTTTTTATTGTTGCAGGAAGAGAAGTTAAACTTCTAGAGAAACGTAACAGACAATCTGCACAACAGGTAAGCTATTTTATTTTATCTTTCCACGCTTTGGCAGGAAAATCCTATTATCTCCACTTTCCATTAAATTTTCTATCATTCAGCCTTCTGCTACAGATTTTGTTACGTAAAACCTTAAAGCCAGTAGACAGAGCGGTCCCCAAAGTCTCTTTCTCTCTGGCTCACTCAGGCTTGAGTAGAATTGTTTCCTTTTTATGTTTGTTTTTCGGAGATACAATTCTAAGATATCCGTGATAATGCACGGTTCAACCAATTCTCCACACTGAAAGATTTCCAGTTAATCTATCCCTGTCCCCAGGCAATTTCGAGCTTCTCCAGTAATGTCCATGCCTCAGCACAGTGGTTCTCAGTGTGTGGTCCCAAGACCTATAGTGCCAGCCTCACCTGGGAACTCAATAGAAATTCAGTTTTTCAGGCCCCATCCAAGACCCACTAAATCAGAGACTGGGATAATGACTAGCCCTCTAGATGATGCCAGTATACTCTCCTGTTTAGGACCCAGGTTCTATGAATACAGACCTTCCTTCTCTTTATTTCTCTCTGAGTCTCTTCCCCAAGCCCTGTACCATTTCCATCTTTAGCCGAACTTGCAATATAATCTTCTATATATTTTACTCCATTGGAACCAGCCTAATCCCCGCCCCAACTCTGTCTCCTGAAAGTAGTGCATGCATTATTCTGGTTCCCCTTTGCAAATTCTAGATGGCCAAGCTGCCTCCTATCTGCAAACCTTATCTTCCTTTGAGGTTTATGTCATTGGCCTCTTCTGTCCCTTTCCCTACTGTTGCCCTCATCTGGGGACTCTGCAGCTGCCCCAGATCATTCAGTACCATAGGCGCAAAGCCTTTCAGACTTTCTGCACTCTAGTCATCCTCACTTCCACTACATTTCCTCTTGCCTGAATCATGTCATTCATTGTAAACCCTAATGGGCCAGTATCACCATCTTCATGGCTCCAAACTCCTCATGCCCAAGGATGCCAGGTCACCCGTCTTGCATTTTTCCCGCCCCCACCCCCCAACCTCAGGTCCATGCCCTCAGCCATGCTTGCCAGCATTCTCAAGACCCAAGCCCTGTTGCCTTATACCTCAACCTGGGACCAGGGTAGCAACCCATGTTCTATAGGCCTTCACCTGGATTGCTGGGCACTGCTGGGAGAGGGAAAGAATGCCAGAACTACACGTATTGGCATCGTTCTGATTTTCAGTGGCCAGCTGAGGCCGGCCCTCAGCACTGCCTAGCTGTCTTTCAGTGGTTGCTCTTCCTCTCCACCACACACCATTCTAAACCTTGTCACTTTGAGCTTTCACTTCCAGCCCTTCCAGCAGGCACCTTGCCTCCCTCATCAAGAAACTCACAGCTTACAGTCCTCCAGCTTCCCATCCTGCATCTAGAAATGTCTCCCCTTAAAATCACCCTTGCCTCTTTCCCTCTAGGCTCCAAGGGAAAAGTGTGTATCTCTACGTCTTTCCTAAGGTACATCCCTTCACTAGTGATCTTGACTCGATCCTAGATTTTCCCCCATTCTTTCTACTATTCTCAACTTCTTTCAACTATCTTTCTCCTTCTTGGCTTACAAAATGTATTTATGTTTCACCTTCTGCAAAACCATCCTGTAACCCTATATCCTTGTCCACTGCGACTATTGCCTCCACCTTCTCCAGCCCAGCTAAGCTCCCTAAGAGTTATCTCGCCTCCCTTTCGTATGCCCCATGCATTCCTCAGCCTGCCGCGCCCCGGCATGCACCTCCACTGCTTTACAACCTGCCTGCATTTCTCACCCCCAACCTCCTTGATGTGAAATCCAGGTGCACTGTTCCATCCTTTCTTTATCTCTGAGGCAACTGACACTCTTTGATGGAAGACTCTCTCCTCACCTGCTTCTTGATAGTAAAGTCTGACTCCCTCCTCCCTCTCTGAGCACCCTTCCCAGTCTCCCTCATGTGCTCATCCTCCTCTGCCTAAGAGCAAACAAGCAGAGTTAAGACTTGCAGGTGGCTCGCAGGCTCCACCCTCATAGGTTCAATAGTTGAGAAGTCAGGAAAAACACCAAAAAATGAATTAAATAAAACCATAAGTTGCGCTAAGAATGTAAAGTGAAAGGTGACATGAGTGGAATAACAGGGATTTAAACTGGCTGGTTTAGATGGGGTGGGGAGAGAAGGCAAAGGAGATAGTCTATGACAAGGTCCTTGAGATCAGGAACAAAAACAGAAAGCTGTGTATGTGATAGAAAAGACTTGGTCTATTATTATATGAGGTTCTTATTAATTTTAAGTGAGTTACTACAGCTGATAATCATAATTCACTGTAGTTATGTTCTATAAAGTCACTTCAAACAATGAGTTAGTGAAAACTGCATCATTGCTCTCAGGGGAAATATGGGGTAAGTTTCCTACAAGCCTCTGGTCACAATATATTCATCCACTGATCAATATATAACCTTGTTTTCTGTGTGTTTCAGTTGTAAAAGCACTTTATTCACATAGGTATTGTTAATTCATTAACATTGAGCTCAAGGCTAATAGCACTATGACTCATTTCTGAACAAAGTATATCTAACACACACATTTTCTCTGTAAGGCACATCACAGCTTTCTTGCATCTAGGACCACTAGACAACATGTCAGCACCATTTTTAACAGGGACATCACCAAGAAAAAGCAGAAAATTCAAACAGTGGGGCCACGAGAAGATACCCATTTATACTATGGAACAGTGTCATCTTGTTTGAGCTGAGCTAGAAATGTAAGCATCTAATGACTCAGAATGTTTTGCCACTCTTAACACTCCAGGAACGGCCACACGAGGCCATGAGTATTGATTTGGGGGTTACAAATTAACATTAGCAAGTCGGCGAAGTCACAGATACAGAATCCACGAATAAAGAGAACCAAGGGTATATGTAAAGTGTATCGATGAACAGCAGGTACAGAAGAAGGACTATGTACTTTTGATATTTTATCTTCGTTATTACATGCTACTAAACATCCTGACAGCATGAGAAACCTCCGAAAAGTTTTAGGCAGGGGAAGTGATAATGATCCAGATTCATGGTCTAAAAAGATCGTGACTCCTTTGTGGCAAATATATTCGCCGGAGACACTAGCAGGTATAGGTGACAGTAAGGTAATGTTGCAGTCAGTAATCCAGGTACGAAAGAGATGGTGTTTTAGAACAGGGCAGTGGGAGTGCACGTGATTCTCCTGGAATGTGCTCCAGAAATCTACCAGAACCACTGTCTGCCCACCTTTGCCCACAGCCTTTCCTGATCTTCCTACCGTTACTCCAGAGCACCTTGTCCTATATAGCATATTATATGACATATTTGAATCTAGTACTCAGGACACTGTATTAGTCATGTGTCTATATACCTGTCTCCTTTCCTGGACAGTTTCTTTCTACATTCCTGGAATCAAGTTCACTACTTGGCACGTAATAGGTGCTCAGGAAATATCGGTTGCCTGAAAGGTTGGTGAGTCATTTAACAAACAGCAGAGGTCTTCTACCTCTTAGTGTCTTAGTAATTAGCAGAGTGTCTTACCCCTTCTAGGGGGGTGTTTAAGGCCTCCAGACTGTGCTCAGTCTTTCCAAGTACAAAACTTATTCTTACCATACTTTAAAGGAGCATTGGGCTCCAACTCTGCACACGTAGGTTCATCTACAAGTAGGGACGAATTGTGGGGTTTTTCCTGTCTTACCACCAGTTCTTGCTTCCAGTCTTGAATCCGGAAGCACATTCATAAAACAAAATAGTTGGGTGGGATGACTTCTAAGATTCTTTCAAATTGGGGCCCTAAATCTGTCTTCTAAAGCTACCATAACAAAATAATCTAGACTGGATGGCTTAAACAAAAGAAATTCATTCTCTCCGATTTCTGGAGGCCAGGAGGTCCAAGATCAAGGTGTCAGCAAATCTGATTCCCGGGAGGGCTCTTTCCGGCTCGCAGATGCCACCTTCTCACTGTGTCCTCACACAGCCTCTCCTCAGTGTGCCCTGGACCCACCAGCATCATTCACCTTCGCTCCCAAGCCTCTGCTAATCTTCCGAGGTTGCTCAGGAGGGAGTGCTCTATCTCCTCTTCTCATAAGGCCACCAATCCTCTTAGGTTAGGACCCCACCCTGATAACCTCATCTAACCTTCATGACCCCTGGAAAGCCCTGTCTCTAAGTACACTCACATTGAGTGAGGGTTTCAACATGTGAATTTACGGGAAGACACAATTCAGTCCACAGCAGGTACTGTAAGATTCTGGGAATTACCCTGAACTAGTTTATTCCAAGCAGTCGGCCCTGAGCTGTGCTTCCTTTTAAAGCTATTTGTAGCCTTACAAGACTATGTTATATAAACTCCCCTCCACATGGCCACCTCTAAGACTTCCTTGTCATTTTTAGAACTTAACTTTGTCCAAATGCTCCAGGTTTCTTCCAGACATCTGCCATCTCCCAGATAAGGCTACTTAGCAAAATGAGAGACATATCTTGTGATGGGGACACACCCCAGTTCCCATGTGGTTCCAGGGAGGATTTAGTCAAAACGTTCCCCATTTCTACACAGTGTCTAAAAGGAACTAGCACATATTGGTTAAAGAATATTCTTAGCCAGAGGCAGTGGCTCACACCTGTAATCCCAGCACTTTGGGAGGCCGAGGCGGGTGGATCACCTGAGGTCAGGAGGTCAAGACCAGATGAGGTGAAACCCCATCTCTACTAAAAATACAAAAAATTAGCCGAGCATGGTGGCACGTGCCTATAATTCTAGCTATTCAGGAGGCTGATGCAGGAGAATCATTTGAACTGAGGAGGCGGAGGTTGCAGTGAGTCAAGATTGCACCACTGCACTCCAGCCTGGGTGACAAGAGTGAGACTCTGTCTCAAAAAAAAGGAAAAGAAAATGAATATTCTCATAATTACCATGAACATGCAAGCAGCCAACATTTCCTAAGAACCTTCTATTTGCTGGACACACATGACCAGGCCCGTCACATGTTTAAGTCATGTGATCCTCATAGGACCCTGACCAGTACTTCTGGTAATGCAGTCATAGAAATGAAAGTGACTGTGTACTGATGCCGGGGGTGTCTGACGTTTTTATGCAGATGCCTTAGTAATGATTGCTGATGCTGAGCTTGTTAGAAACACGAGCTGTCTGTGCTCCTGTCTATAGGATTCCACCACACACACACACACATACACACACACACACACACACACACACACACACACACACACACACACACTCTAGTCTTTATTCGTTAATGAACCTCATCTTGTCTGCTCTAGACAGGACCCCTACTTCCAGGAATCTTCATCTCAAACTTTTTCCTTAAACTGTCCCCACCAGGGCACAGGAGAAATGTGGGAGGCTGGGGAGTGTGGAGAGGGTGACCACAAGCTACTGGCAGATCTTGACATCTCTGTGTGCCTTCCATTTCATTCTAGTCATTCACACAAATGTTGCCTTTTCCCCCATGATATTCTGAGTTAACTTTAAATAACAAATGATGGGTTTCTCCCCTGCAAAACCTCCACATTGGGCCATATATATTTTGTGGCTTACCTTTCCCTATCATCTCATGGCCATGTACCCTCATGTAGAAGGAGGAGCTCGGAGATTGGCTCACACCACGGGCAGCCCTGGGTCTGGGAGAAGCCCAAGGTCAGCCATAGGGGGGGAACGACCTCAGGCCTAGCCCAGGGGAAGGACCTGGACCCTGTGGACTCCACGGACACCTTCCTCCCCCAGGCTCTTCCACAGAATTACTGTCCAGAGGTATAGTGGGCAGAGACCAACCCAGAGAGAGTTCTAATGTGCAGTCATTGTGTGACGAGGCCTCTGTAGAATTTCAGGAGCCTTTTGACCCCACCATTGCTTGGCCAGACCAGAATAAACCCCGTGTCCAGCCAGTACTAGAGGAAGCCTTGTTCTCACCAGGCTTAAAGGTGACAGCAACTGTGATGGTTACTACTGAGTGTCAACTTGATTGGACTGAAGGATGCAAAGTATCGATCCTGGGTGTGTCTGTTTGGATGTTGCCAAAGGAGATTTAGATTTGAATCAGTGGGCTGGGGAAGGCAGACCCACCCTTAATCTGGGTGGGCACCATCTAATCAGCTGCCACCAACTATAAAGCAGGCAGAAAAACATTAAAAGGTGAGATGGGCCTAGCCTTTCAGCCGACATCTTTCTTCCATGCTGGATGCTTCCTGCCCCCAATCACTGGATTCCAAGTTCTTCAGTTTTGGGGCTTGGACTGGCTCTCCTTGCTCCTCAGCCTGCAGACAGCCTATTGTGGGACCTTGTGATGAGTTAATACTTCATAAACTCCCCTTTACATATATGTCTGTCCTATTCGTTCTGACCCTCTAGAGAACTCTGACAAATACAGTAACCATCTAAAATACCACATCACCTACTCCCTAACCTTGCCACATAGCAAAGTACCTGCACTATTGGGGCCATAATTCTTGTTTCTTTTTGTTTTTTGCTTTTTGAGACACAGTCTTACTCTATCACCCAGGCTGGAGTGCAGTGGTCCGATCTCAGCTCACTGCTACCTTCATCTCCCATGTTCAAGCAGTTCTCTGGCCTCAGCCTCCTGAGTAGCTGGGATTACAGGTGCACATCACCACCCCTGGCTAATTTTTGTATTTTTAGTAGAGACGGGGTTTCACCATGTTGGCCAGGCTGGTCTCGAGCTCCCGACCCCAAGTGACCCACCCACCTCAGCCTCCCAAAGTTCTGGGATTACAGGCGTGAGCCACCATGCCTAGCCCATAATTCTTGTTTCTGAAGCTTTTTATTATTATTATTATTATTATTTTGAGATGGAGTCTTGCTCTGTCACACGGGCTGGAGTGCAGTGGCACGATCTCGGCTCACTGCAACCTCTGCCTCCCAGGTTCAAGCAATTCTCCTGCCTCAGCCTCCCAAGTAGTTGGGACTACAGGTGTACCACCACACCCAGCTAATATTTGTATTTTTAGTAGAGATAGGATTCCACCATGTTGGCCAGGATGCTCTAAAACTCCTGATCTCAAGCAATCCATCCGCCTTAACCTCCCAAAATGCTGGGATTACAGGCATGAGCCTCTGTGCCTGGTCCTGAGGCCTTTCTTGTACCATGTCCTTCTTCTCTTGAGATTGGAGTAAAAATAACTGCTATATTCTGCCACCTACTGGTGAATTGATGCAACTGCACCTATAAAATTCAGCCTGAATCTAGAGAATCCAGTTCTCTCTTGTAAAAGCTACTGGAGCAGAAACTGCTTCATGTGTAATCCAGCGGACTCTAAGAAAAAAAAAAAAAAAAAAAAAAAAAAACCTAATAGTATGGACGCCAGGAAATATTATAATAAAAACAATAACAATAATACCTTCATTAATAATGATTCAACTTTTATAACCTTGGGCAATGGTTCCACCTTAAAGGGTTGTGGTAAAGTTGAAACGAATTATATGTTGTAATGACAACAGAAAACCACACTGAGGCCAGGCGCCGGGTTTGACGGGATGTTTGTGTGCAGGGATGTGTTCACAGGTTTTTTTCCCCTGAAAAGGGCTGTCCTAGCACACTGGCTCACTGGCTATTGAGAACGCATGAAGTGGACTATTTCACGATACTGATAACAAAGGTCTGCATATAATCTTCCAAGTTCTCCAAAATAACAGAAGCTTCACCTCAGTAGAGAAAAGGAAGCACATCAGAAAAATTTGTCCCTTGAGTTTTCAAAAACTGCCCAGAAAACTAGGAGATGGCTCTGCTGGAAAAAAAAAAAAAAAATAGATGGAGCAGTCAAAGAATTTATCTTCTAGTCCTTTTTCAACTATACATTCAGTACTGTCTATAAAGTTGGGTGAGCAGTCTCTAGTTTCTTCTATAAAGGTGGCACAGCTCCTGGTAGTTATTTTTATTCATTCCTCTTGGGTCAGGACCTCAGCCCCTAGTAGTGGCTCACTAAATATTTGTCTGCTTCACCTTCTGACCAGGTTACGTGAAATCTCAGTCCTTGTTTTCTAAACATTAGTAAAAAATGAAGTTGAAATTTACATGTTCCATTCTATTACATCTCCCTTTTAAATACTCCACCTTCTATAAACGCAAACCACTTCCCAGCAGCCACATTAAAAGTTGTTGAATAGAAGCCATGAAGCAGGACATCCTTGACTCTTGGAATTCCATAATGGAGGTTTTGCTGTTTCCTAAGCTGGAAAGGAAGAACAACGGTCTCTCCCATCTCTCAGAGTTCCTGCATCTGGCTTGTAGTTTGGACCACTGGATAGTATGAGATTTGATTGTGGAAAGGAGTATAGACCCTCTATTCGAATCGTTTGTGATATCTCATACCCCCACACCTTCATTCCCACCTGTCATTCACCAGACATTCCTGCATTTGAATAGTAAGAATGAAGTGCAAGCTGAATGCTGGCTGGATTAAGCATTGCCTGTGAGGAGCTCATATGTAGTAGGAAAGGCAGACAGCCAACAAGCACCAAAGCTCTGGAGTATGAGTCCCCCTCTAAGATGCAGCAACAGCCTGAGGACAGGAACTATACCCTTTATCTGCCTCCAGAGTTCTCATCCTAGGATCGGGACGGTATGTGGTCTTCAGTACATACACAGGATGATGATGTGTAAATTCAGAAAAGTTGGTAGACTTTTGATGAGCTGCCTTCCAAGATCTCTTTCCATGGTCTAATTTATACAGAATATCTTTTTTCTGAGATGGAGTTTCACTCTGTCACCTAGGCTAGAGTACAGTGGCACAATCTTGGCTCATTGCAACCTCCACCTCCAGGGTTCAAACGATTCTCCTGCCTCAGCCTCCCGAGAAGCTGGGATTACAGAAGCCTGCCACCATGCCCAGCTAATTTTTGTATTTTTTAGTAGAAACAGAGTTTCACCATGTTGGCCAGACTGGTCTTAAACTATTGACCTCAAGTGATCCTCCCACCTTGCAAATTTTTTGTATTTTTAGTAGAGACAGGGTTTCACTATGTTGTCTGCAGATGATATGACCTTATATATGGGAAAATCTAAAGACTCCACCAAAGAACTATTAGAACTAATAAGCAAATTAAGTAAAGTCGCAGGATACAAAATCAACATACAAAAATCTAGCATTTCTATATGTCAAGAGCAAACAATTCAAAAAAGAAATCACATTTATAATAGCTACAAATAAAATTAAATACCTAGGAATTAACAAAAAAAGTGAAAGATCCCTACAATGAAGACTATAAAACATTGGTGAAAAACATTGAAAAGGACACAAAAAAATTGAAAGATATTCTATGATTATGGATTGGAAGAATCAATATTGTTAAAATGTCCATACTACCCAATGCAATCTGTAGAGCCAATGCAATCTGTCAACATTTCTTCACAGAATAGAAAAAACAATCCTAAAATTTATGTGGAACTACAAATGACCGAGACTAGCCAAAGCCATCTGAGAAAAAAAAAAAAAAAAAAACCTGGAGGAATCACATTACCTTCAAATTACACTACAGAGGTATAGTAATCAATACAGCATAGTTTTGGCATAAAAACAGAAGACCTAGAAGAGAGAACCTAGGAACAAATCAATACATATATAGTGATTCATTGATTACTAATTGCCTTTAGGTAGTCTTCTTTAAATCCGCTTGGATATTGATATATTTCTCTAGGTTTGTGAGGTTCTGTTATTATTTTTTTGAATAAGCTTCATACCCCAATCTCTTTTCCTACTTGTCCCTATGCCCAATAACTCTTAGATTTGCCCTTTTGAGGCAATTTTCTAGATCCTGTAGGTATGCATTGTTGTTTTTTATTCTTTTTTCTTCTGTGTCCTCTGAATATATTTTTAAAATAGCGTGTCTTCAAGTTCACTAATTCTTTATCCTGCTTGATTAATTCTGCTGTTAAGAGACTCGATGCATTCTTCAGTATACCACTTGTATTTTTCAACTCCAAAATTTCTGCTTGATTCTTTTTAATTGTTTCAATCTTTGTTAAATTTATCTGACAGAATTTTGAATTCCTTCTCTGTGTTAACTTGAATTTCTTTGAGTTTCCTCAACACAGTTATTTTGAGTTCTCTGTCAGAAAAGTCACATATCTCTGTGTCTCCAGGATTGGGCCCTGGAGCTTTATTTAGTTCTTTTGGTGAGGTCATGTAGTTTTTTTGTTTTTCTTGGATGTTTGTGGATGCTCATCAGTGTCTGGGCATTGAACAATTAGGTATTTCTTTTTTTATTTTTATTTTTTTTTAAGACGGAGTCTTGTTCTGTTGCCAAGCTGAAGCACAGTGGCGCAGTCTCGGCTCACTGCAACCTCTGCCTCCTGGATTCAAACGATTCTTCCACCTCAGCCTCCCAAGTAGTGGGGACTACAGGTGCATGCCAAACACCCAGATAATTTTTGTATT
Source organism: Sapajus apella (assembly GCF_009761245.1). Lineage (NCBI taxonomy): Eukaryota > Metazoa > Chordata > Mammalia > Primates > Cebidae > Sapajus > Sapajus apella. Next base: position 26,906,040 of record NW_022436945.1, read on the forward strand.
TTTAGTAGAGATGGGGTTTCACCACGTTGGCCAGGATGGTCTCGATCTCTTGACCTCCACCCACTTTGGCCTCCCAAACTGCTGGGATTACAGGTGTGACAATTAGATATTTCTTATAGTCTTTACAGTCTGTGCTTGTTGGTACCCATTCTTCTTGGGAAGGCTTTTCAGTTACTCCAAGGGACTTGTGTGTTGTGATCTAAGTCATATCCACAGTAGAGGGCACCCCAAGCCCAGTCATGCTATGGTTCTTGTAGACTCAGAGGTATCACCTTGGTGGTCTTAGATAAGATCCGAAAGAATTCTCTGGATTTCCAGGCAGAGACTTTTGTTCCCTCAAACAAAAGTATCCCTCTCTGTGCTGATCCACTTGAAACTGAGGTAGAGTGACACAAGCACCCTTATGGCCGTCATCACTAGGACTGTGCTGGGTCAGACCTGAAGCCAGCACAGCACTGGGTCCTACCCAAGGCCCACTGTAACCACTACCTAGCTACCTCCTACCTTTGCTCAAGGCCCTAAGGCTCTACAATCAACAAGTACCAAAGCCAGTCAGGCAACAAGTAATTGGGTTAAACAGGGAAACAGTTCCTTCTCATAACCATGAATCTGTTATGGTTCAAGGCAGGAGCTAGAGACTGAAGGCAAAAACCAGAGCGATCCACCTGGTGCTCCATTCTACTGGGGCTGAGCTGTCACTCAAACCGTAAGACAAGGTCATTTCCATTCTTCCCTCCCCTTTTCCCAAGCAAAGGGTCCTCTCCCTATCACCATTACTACCACAGGCCCGCAGGGAGTACTGCCAGGTTACTGCCGATGTTCACTTAAGGCCCAAGGGTAAATGCTGCCAGACCTAGGACACATCCTTCAGGGCAGTGGACTCCCCTGTGGTCAAGTGCAAGTCCAGAAATGCCACTCAAGAGCCAAGGCCTGGAATTAGGGACCCCAAGAGCTCTCTTGGTGCTCTTCCCCACTGTGGCTGAGCTGGTACCTAAGGTGCAAGACAAAGTCCACTTTCCTCTTCCCTCTGCTTTTCTCAAGTGGAAGCTCTCCCCATAGCCACCACGGCTAGGAATGTGCTGGTTCTCACGGAAGCCAGCGCATCTCAGAGTCTCACCTGAGGCCCACAGCATACTACCTGGGTATCACTGCTGGTTATTCAGGGTGCAAGGCGTCTCTACTCAGCAGATGATGGGGCTTGCCAGGACTTGGTTCTTCCTTTCAAGGCAGTGTAGTCCCCTCTGGCCCAGGGTGTGTCTATAAATATCATCTAGGAGCTAGGACCTAGAATGGGGGCCTCATGACTCTGCCTGGTGCCCCATCCTAATGTGACTGAGCTGGTATCCTACATGCAAGACAAAGTGCTCTTTACTCTTCCCTCTCTTTTCCTCGAGCACAAGGAAGGAGTCACTTTCATTGCTGTGAGCTGTGTTGCCTGAGTTTTTGGAACACACGGCACAGGTTCACCTGTAGCCACTCTGGTGTCTCAGTAGATCAGGCGCCCCCCACCCAGGTCCCCTGGCTCTGTCCCCAGCACAGCACTGATGTCATGATTAGGAACTGCAGCTCTTGTGACCTAGACTATCTTCCAGTTCATTAGGATTGCAGAGCACTTTAGCCCATGGTAGCAAGCTTGTCAAAACTCAAGTTCCAACCACTGGAATATATAATTCCCCTCTGGCTAGAGCTGATCCAAATGCTCCCTCTGTGTGTGCATAGGCAGCGGGGGTCGTGGCTCCGCTGACTTCAGCCTGGTTTTGCTTTCTGCTGTGACAGGGCAGCACTGAGTTCCGACACAGAGTCCCACAATCACTGCACTCTCCCTACCCCAAACACACACACACAGATTCTCTCTCCACATCATGCAGCAACTGCCAAGGAATTGGCATCAGCAGTTGAAGATTGTCTGTCCTACCTGCTTTAGTGCCTCTTTCAGCAATATGAAGTTAAAACCAGGCACTGTGACTGTGTATCTGGTTTTTGGTTCCTATAAAGGTGCTTGTTTGTGTAGATGACAGTTGCTAAATTTGGTGTTCCAAACTTGTTAAATTTGGCTCTGATGAAGGGAAGATCAGTGGAGGTTTCTGTTTGGACATCTCGTTCCACCCCTCTCCAAAAGCATTCTCTTATATAACCCCAGTACAATGTTCAAAAGCTGGTAATTAACATCAATGGAATACCTTTACTTACTCTACAGACCTTATTCCAATTTCACCAATCATGCCAATAATGACCTTTTAGCAAGAAGGACATGCAGTGCATCAGTTGTCGTGTCTCTTAAATCTCCTTGAATTTGGAATAGTTCTGTCTTTCTTCACTTTTTCATAACATTACATTGTTTTAAGAGTCCAGGCCAGTTGCTTTGCAGAATACTCCTCGTGTTTCAACTCAGAGTATGCTCTTTTGTCAGGAAATCACAGAGGTGAGGTTGTGTTCTGAGTGCATCCTATCAGGAGCCACATGCTATTGATTAATCTCATTTTGGCACTATGACCTTTGATAACTTGGTTAAGGTGCTGTATGCCAGGTTTCTCCAATGTAAGGATACTATTTCATCCTTAATCGTGTAGGAGGGAAGTTACGTTGAGACTAAATATCCTGTCCACCTCCCAGTTTCATCCACTCGTCGTACCATCCCTTGATACTTCTTACTGACATCAATTATTATTAGGAATGGCTATCAAATGGTGATTTTTCTAGTTCCAGTACTTCTCATATGTTTGTTACCTGGTTTTCTGCTTGTGCGGTAGCGCGTTTCCTTTCCCTTTATGTATCTTAGCGTGGACTTGTAAGTCCTTGTTTTATTCATGGGCCATCATGCTATATATTAGTAATTATTCTAATACTCTAGTTGTTCCACATTTGGACAGTAACACTTCTACAAGTGGATTCCTGTGTACTTTTGAAATGTCCCTGTCATTCTTCAACGCTATCACTATTTAAAGGCAGCTCCTTCCAGATGGATTGAGTCTATTCCATATGCTTTTGACTTCCTAATGAATACTCAGTCTATTTCTCTGCCTGGTTAGAAAACTCCTGGGCTCCCCGAGACTTCCCCCTTCCCCCACCTCCATTGCTACCCTCCTAGCAAGGAGGCTTCACCAATGACTGACATGGCATTAGCATGGCCTTCAAATACCAGACAGAGTCAGACCCCACAGGGCTGCAGGAGCAGGCTGCGGCAGCAATGGGGGGACACAGCCATCCTGATGGTGTTTGTTTTTCCCCTGTGTAAACCAAGCAGTGGGTGTGTGAAGGATTTGCCCTTTGCTTGCCTGTGGCTTTTTTATACACCAAAGAGAAAGCAAATTTTGATTTTGTTCAGTAATAAAGGGCACCCAACAACTGAATTCTTACCTTTAAGCTAGCTGTCGCCAAAAGGGATGCAAGGAAGAGAGCTGATAGACTGTTCCTTTTGAGCCCACTCTTACGTCAAAAGAGCTTATTGTTTTTCATTGCTGTGTATCACCTGGCAGACCTGGGCGACATCCTTGTTGCCCCTGGACTTAGGGAGAAGTCCTTGCTAAAAGCAAGATGTAGAAGTGGGAGTGACCTATGAAAAAAGAAATGAATTAAATTTGATATGACACATCATATAAGGAAGAATAATTGTAGACTCAGGCATGCAGAGGTTGGGTGTAAGTATATTAGTCCCCACCCTCTTCGTCAGCAGTCACACAACCTTGGACGTTAGAGCTCTGACCATCTGATCTAGAGAAGGAATGTTGCTGGGGAAGGGAAGCCCAGGGCGAGGTGAGAGATGACAGAACCTCTAACCAGGAAGAAGCTGTCCCTGCCAAGCTCCGGAGAGGCGCAGAAGCATGGCCCTCAGGTATGGGACCTGATCTATAGGAAACCCTGTGGTGTGCCCCAATGGGAGGTCCGCCGGGGAGGGACCAAACTGCAAACCTGATTCTGAAAGAGGAGACCACCACAGCGTCCTTTGTAATTGCGCAGCTTGCAAGGACAGGACAGATCCTGTGGTTTTGCTGGGGAAGGAGGGGAGCCTAAAAGCCACGAATGATGTGGACTTCTTTAAGTAGCAGGGAAGGGGTAGCTTTACAGTGGGGCTGTTAAATCTCAGCAGTCACTTCATTCAGCGCAGCCTGCGCCTGTGGTCTTGGCTGTGGCAGCAGAAGGCAGGATCAAGGTGCCCCGGGATCAATCTTGGTCAGCCTCTGAGGAGGTGGGAGTGCAGGGTGTCACTCTGGATGTGCCTGCCTGCTTTTCCTCACTTTCTTGCCTTCCTTGTCTTCCCCCCCCTTTCTTCCCTCCTTCCTTTCTTCCTCTCCTGCCGTCTTTCTTTCCTCCTTTCTTTCGCCTTCCCCTTGTACACCCCTTGAATTCACCATCGTAAAGTTTGCCTGAGATTTTTCAATGAGTAATGTTTTATGATTGCTTCGGCTACATTATTTCAATCCAGTCTGCCTTCCTTGTTTCTCCAACACTTCTAAGCCCTTTTCTCCTTTTCTTTGGCTTGTTTTGTTTTCTACTACCTATCCTCCTGACTAGTTGTTGTTTGTTGGTTTGTTTGCTCTTAAATGGTCCAAGATAAACAAACTATTGCAGGCATGAAAAGCGCCAGGATTTTAGAGTGGACTGTGGAGGGGGAGGGTCAGGAGGGGAGGGGAGAGGAGACGGTTGAGGTAGGGAGGAGGTGCGTGTGCTGCCTCCCACCTGTCCTATTTATCCACCTGATCTATGAATTACCAGCAGAAAATGAAAGTAAAGGAGGAGTAGAGGCTGGGGACGAAATCCTGGGCTTTAGAAATGGGGTAATTTGAGAGTATCCTGAAAGGTAAAATGTTACACACGTGTACACAGTTCCACAGAGGGAGTGATTTTTCTCCCTATGGAACTGTTGCTGTACTTGGGGTTTCTATCTTTCAACTGGTGTCAGAGTTGATAGAAATATAGCATTTGGCCCTTATTCCAGAAACACGTACTACTTAATATTGTTAATACTCTTTGTATGCACAGGTCCTGGCAACTAGATTACATCTTTCTTGGGTACTAGACCTCCATCTTTTTTTTTTTTTTTTTTTTTTTTTGGCAGGAGGGTTGTGCTTTAATATGCTATATCCAATTGGGGGTAGGTAAGACACCCCTGGTCTATGCTTATTATGAATATTTGCTCATATAACCCCCAGCACCCCCATATGGTAGGAATACTATTATGCCCATTTACAGATCAAGTGGCTGAGGCCCAAAGTCCCATAGTATCAGGGTTTTCCGTCTCCTGAGCCCATCATCGTAATACCTGGGTGACATGGCTGGCACAAACTGGAAATGTCTTGACTGATTTCAGACAGACACAAGGTTCACTGGTAGTGCTTTCATTTTTAATCTATAGCTATTAAATCGTTCATTCATTCCACATTTTTTGACTGCCTACTGTGTACCAGCTGCTATCTTAAGTGCTGAGGATTAGACTTGAAGAAGGGTGGAAAAGATGGGTCATGAACAAATAAACCGATGACAGAATGTCCCGTGGTGACATGTGCTAGGAAGCAAACTGAAGCATGGTAAGGAAAGAAAGGGTGGCAGGAGATGCAGGGCTGGCCCAAGGGACTCTTACACATTCCACGGGTCCTCCCAGGAAGAGCTGGAAGTTCAAGGGATTTGGTCCTCGAGCATGAAATGATTTGGGGTTGTTCCTAGTTTTCTGTGCTGCTGCAGCAAATTACTACAAGCTCAAGGGTTTAAAACAATGGAAGTTTATTGACTCCTAGTTCTAGAGATGAGAAGTCTGAAATTGGCATCAGTGGGCTTGATAGAGGGGTGGGAATCAGGCATCAAGTTGTCACCAGGGCCACACTCTTTCAAGAGGCTCAAGCGATGAATCTGGTCCTTGCCTCTTCCAGCTTAGAGGGAGGGATGGGGAGCCGCCAGTGCTCCTTGGTTTGTGACCTCCTTGCTCCAATCTCTGCCTTTTTGGTCACATTGCCTCTTCCTCTTCTGTCTATGATCAAATGGCCTTCTGCCTCCCTCTCATAAGCATTTATTTAATTGTATTTAGAGTTTAGTTTATCACCCAGATAAAGCAGGCAAACTACCATCTCAAAACCATACACTTCATCACCTCTGCAAATACCTTTAATTTGGGGGCTGGGGTGGCATATAAGATACTATTTAGAGGTTCTAGGGATTAGGATGTGGCTATCTTTGGGGGCCATTTTTCAGCCTACCATAGGGAGTTATTTGTGGATTTTATTTTTTTAATGAAAATCTAGCCCCTTTTAACTGACCAGCCATTCTATACTTCTTAAAAAGCACCAATCCTGTTCGCTGTGGGCAAAAGCTTATGAAGTAGCATCCCTGGGAATTCATCCATGATTGAAAGAGGGAAGGAGGGACAACAGGGAAGACAGCAACACAGCCAGTGATGAATGACCTCTCTTTCTAGTGCATGTGTTTCATGGAGACAGCGGGACTGGGGATGCAGAGTCTGCTTTGGCTCATCTTTTTAAAGGCTGTAGGCTGGGCACAGTGGCTCATGCCTGTAATCCCAGAACTTTGGGAGGCCAAGGCAGGCAGATCACTTGAGGTCAGGAGTTTGAGACCAGCCTGGCCAACATGGCAAAAACCTGACTCTACTAAAAATACAAAGATTAGCCAGGCATAGTGGCACCCGCCGGCAATCCCAGCTACTTGGGAGGCTGGGGCAGGAGAACCGCTTAAATCCGAGAGATGGAAGTTGCAGTAAGCCGAGATTGTGCCACTGCACTCCAGCCAGGGCGACAGAGTAAGACTGTGTCTCAAAAAATAATAATAAAAATAAAAATAAAGACTGTAGATATTAGAAATGAAGAATGATTTAGAGATGCTTCCACACCCACTTTTAGGATGTTCTGAGGAAAGAAGAGGCCAACATGGCCAGTCTTACATGAAGAGAAGATTTTGTTCCAAGGGAAATGATGAGGAAAAGCCCAGCATGGGGAGGGGTCAGGGGACAGTGGGCAGGTAGGAAATGAGGAAATGAGTCTACCTTCTGCCAGGAAGCCCAAGGGGGCATGTCTTTTTCTTTCTTTTTTTTTTTTTTTGACAGAGTCTCACTCTGCCCAAGCTGGAGTGCAGTGGCATGATCTTGGCTTACTGCAACCTCCACCTCCTGGGTTCAAGCAATTCTGCCTCAGCCTCCTGAGTAGCTGGGATTACAGAAGCATGCCACCACACCCTACTAATTTTTGTATTTTTAGTAGAGACGTGGTTTCGCCATGTTGGCCAGGATGGTCTCCTTCTCCTGAACTTGTGATCTGCCCGCCTCAGCCTCCCAAAGTTCTGGTATTACAGGTGTGACCCACTGTGCCCAGCCGGGGGGCATGTCTTTGAGCTGCAAGAGAACAGCATCCACAAATCACAGCTAAGACTGGCCCAGCAGCAGAAAATGCAACACAGGATCAATTTAGGGTGGTTGAAGCTTGTGTGACGACTCAGGCTATCACGCTTCTCAGGGTCTGAATTATGGGACACAATCGACCCGCCACCTTATTCCAGCATCCTTTAACCCTCGAGGAGCAGATGCCCTGGCACGGAGTCCGCTCAAAATCTCCTCCCACTCCTGCTGCTGCCGCACAACAGGCTGTGCCCTGGCCAGGTGCCTGTGTCCTCTGTAGAAGGTAGCAGATTAGAAAACAGCAGCAGGTCCTTGCTATGTAGCGTCCTTCTACCTTCTGCTCCTCATCTGTCAAATGGGATGAAACACATAACTCCAGGTTTGGGAGAAAGGTCTGACACAGAGGCAAATGTCAGTGAACGTCTGAGGACTCTGACACACTGATGGAGATGGGGTGTTCCCGATAACCACTGCCCTCTCTGAACCTTGTGGTAGTCACCCTTCTGCCAAAATGTGTGACTCCATTAACACATTTTGAGTCTCTAGGGGAAAAAAAAACAAGGCAAACTTAATTCCTACTAAAGTATCACTCACTGTGTTCTCTACCTTTGCGCTTTCTTTTCAGGTGGTAACAGAAAGCAATCCAGATGGGGTGCAGGTGCTGTAAAATAATACAAAGGTAAAGCGGGAGAAATATTATTTCTAAGTGGAGGAAGTTGTGGTGAGCATGGAGTCACTTTTAAAGACCATGCACGTAAATGCGCTGAGTGGTGCATTTATCCAGCTTGAGGCACGGTCAACACTGCCAACACATTAAGAGTTGGGACTGTTATAATATCGTTTAAAAGAACATGTGCCCTAGATTTTGTTAACTTTTTTTGCTCACTTCTCAAAGCATGTTGGGAACACCATCGTTTTCTGAGGCTGAATTTGGTCTGGGCTTCTGCCTGAAATGGCATCGCTGAAAATAAATCACCCCAATCACATATGTGCTTTTAATTCTGTCCACATTGCATTTCATAAAACTGTGAGTGACATGAACATGAACTTCTAAGATGAAGGGGAAAAAATGTCACTGGTGATCTTGCTTCTTAACAAATAAACTGCCTTTTTAATTGTAGCTCTATTCTAGACCTGTACGTACATAAGCTTTATTCCACTGTAATCAAAATGTGATGTTTGTCTTTATTCAAAAAAAATGTATTATAAGTATCATTCCTGTGACTTCAGACTTCATATTTATCATTTTAATGATGGCATAATATTCCACTGAGAGGATGTACTCCTTATGGCCCTATTAGTGGACATCTGTTTTACTTATTATTTTTTATTTTAAAATTCTATGAACCGTTTTGTATTTTAATTTATCTATCCCCTACCCCTCCTTCCTCCTTTTGGCTCTCTTCTTAAGATGTATTTTTGGAAGAACCTTTTTTTTTTTTTTTTTTAAAGATGGTCTCACTCTGTCACCCAGGCTCACTGCAGCATCCGCCTCCCAGGTTCAAGCAATTCTCCTACCTCAGCCTCCCAAGTAGCTGGGATTACAGGTGCCCACCACCACATCCAGCTAATTTTTGTATTTTTAGTAGAGATGGGATTTCACCATGTTGGTCAGGCTGGTCTCAAACTCCTGGCTTTAAGTGATCCACCCACCTTGGCCACCCAAATTGCTGACATTACAGGCATGAGCCATCGAACATTTTTATACCAACTGTATCTGTTTGATTTAGACACACTTATCTAGGTTGAAAAGAGTAATCACAGAAATTAAATTAGCAGGAATCGTAGAGAGAAGCAGGGTCTGTGGTCGGAGGCATTAATGATGGAGCAGACCTGACTGGTTTTCACTGTCCTCCCTGCAGCTATCTCTTTGATCCAGTTCAAGTGCCCTCTCCTGGCTATGTCAATGAAGTCAACAGCTGCAAGCTAGATGAAGGTGACACTGTTAAATTAAAAGGCAAATGGGGCGGTGAAGTCCTGGTGCAGAAAAATGACCCTCAGAGGCAGGGCTCAAAGAAGACTGATAGCAGCAGCAGGACAGCTGATCCATGGGAGCCCTGCTGGCCTCACCAAGGTCCGCTCCCGCAGGGGGATGCTGGAAGGGACCACCATGCCTGCGGTGTCAATGGCGTTGGCCCTGCTGCCGCCCCACAGCCCACTGGGAATCCCAGTCCCTCCCAGGATGACAGGGGCTCCTGGGCCAGTACTACAAATACTATTCCCCCAACTCAACCCTTCCTGGAAGGAGGGGGCACTCAGAAACAGGACTGTGTATTGCTGGCCTCAGAAGAGACCCAGGTCATGAGAAACAGAGGCTCCAGAGCTCCTTCTGACATGGAAAGTTGTGCCTTGGAAGTACAAGAAGAGCATGTCTTCCAGATACCAGCCCCAGATTACCCTCAGCATTGGGGCCCAGCTGGAGGCAACGTTGATCATAGTGAAAAGGACCGTGTTTCCAAGAACCATACTGTGGAGGAGTCCCTAGAGGGAATTCAGCCCACAGTAGGGGAGCATGGTTTGAATACACCCTTCTCCGTGAGGAGAAGCTGGAACTCATTGAATAAGGATGTGGAAACAGAAGATCTAAGCATCTGCTTTAGTGTGAAGGGTCCCGCTCATGTCTTGCCTGTGGTTGACTCGGGAAATAGGCAGGAGGATGCGCATGGCTCCAACGGAGATGGGGACAGGGAGATTGTGGACGTGGATGCAGCGGTGGCAGAGGCCCTGGCGGCTTTAGAAGCTGCTACTGCAGGAGAAGATTTGGATGAGGCTGATTAGGGAAGGGGATTTGTGCAGGGGGGTAAGCAGTGTCATGCTGAGCATGTGGATGCATTTGCTCCCCAGAGGCAGAGCAGGTGATTACGCCAGCATCCGCCAGTGCAGCCTTACCAGTTGTTTACATCCAGCACCTGTTCTGATTGCCAGCATCTGTCCCACACTGCTTGTCACGTGTCTGGAGTTTCACCCTGTGTAGGTGAGCTGTGGGTCATTGTGCCCATATCCACAGAAAATGCAGAAATTGAACAGCCTGCTTGACAACCCTCAAACGTCTCTGAGCACCTGGTACAGATGTTCATGAGAATACGCTAAGATCTCAACCCTTGATCCCAAAGGCACACAATCACAGAGCATCCCTTTTGATTGTAAATTGTTTCCCTTGTTTTTGAGAGCCAAACATTGTACCCAACCCGGAAAAGGTAACTACCCCACTTAAAGTGCCTCATGTGTCCCCAGAGTATGGCTTAACCAGAGGGACAATCACCAGGGAACTAATAACTAACCAGTTGTTCAACAGTGGGTTAAGCTCAGCAGCTTTCACAGTAGAGCAGAAGTCCCCAGGAAACAAAGGGTTAGTCATTAGCTGAGATGTGATTTTAAAACACCTTGACCTTAACTTTTTTACATTATTCCTTTTAAATCTCCTTTGGGATTGGGGAGGCTGGCCAAAATAAGTCTTAAAATTGCTTGTCTCATATTTGGATTTTAAGTTCATGACTTTCAGAACAGCAAAGCCATATATGGAATGCTTTTATGCCATTCAATGTCTGATTCTAATTAAAATGTAACAACGTACGTGTCTTTCTGTCTTAACTCAAAGGTGGTTCTAATTTTCTCAGACTATCAGTGACCCTGGGTGTTACTTCCAATGTGAAGAGCTAAGCTAGGCACAGTGGCTCACGTCTGTAATCCCAGCATTTTGGAAGGCTGAGGTGAGAGGATTGCCAAGGCCAGGAATTCGAGACCAACCTGGGCAACTTAGTGAGACTTTATCTCTTTAAAAAAAAAAAAAAAAAAAAAAAAAGATAAAGAGCTACACTACAAAATTATACAAGGAAGGGGGCTTTGGCTTTCTCTCCCTTGAGTTAAACTTGATGCTGTAACTAAATGTCCTGATCTTACCTTAAAGACAAAAAAGGCCTTTCTGGATTTCAGCCTTCTGATTCCTAGAAACAAGGACAACCATTATGACATAATTCAATGGAGAATTTAAAGGCATTAAGGATGCTCAAAACTATCTAGAAAATAATCAACATGGAAGATGCTTTAGTTTGCTGTTTTGTAACACAGAATTGAAATCCAACTGAATTTCGTTTGATTTCCAGTTTTGCTACGTGTCCTTAGGCATGTTACATATCCCTTCACTTTGCCCACCTGTGAAGTGAGAATGATCATCGTATGTGCTTGTAAAGATTAAATGAGACAATGTAAGTGTTTAGCACAGTGCGTGGCACATTAGGCACTCAAAGGTGATGTCTTACTAGTTGAAAACAATTCCTTTAAGAAAAATGTTTACATCCCTACAACTGAAAACTCTAATACTGGGAAGTGTTTATAATGTCATTATTTCATTTTGGTAATGATTTGATATAAAACATGATTTCTGAGGCTTCCAGCGCCTTTAAGGATGGCACCCTTACAAATGCTTACTGAACATACGTTACCCTCAGTTTGTTTGGTATTATAATGGCAAGCCATCACAAGTGACCTCTATATACAGGGTCACTCAGAGCCCTTAAAAAGGTAAACTCTTGGCATTGTTAATTGCATTGGAGGTATGCCTGCTTTTGTATTTACTACACCAAATACTTAATATTTCAAAATCCTGGTTCCTTCAATAATTTCCTAAGTGTCTCAGTTGGGATTATGCTCAGTTGTATAGGATGAGTGTTTCATACACGTAGAGGTTTATGTACCCCTTATGTAAAAGAAATCTGGACGTAGTGATCCAGGGTGGTAGAGTATGCGTGAATGACCCGGTCTCAATGACCCATGCGGCTTCAATCATTTTGGCTTCCTTCTCAAGGTCACTTTGTAGTCCAAAACAGCTGCTGTGGCTTCAGTCATTACATTTGCATTCTATGTTGGAAAAAGAATATAGGGCCAAACGCCCCACTCCCTCTCTGTTAAGGGCCTCACAGCAGTGCAATTCATCCCTTCCACATCTACCTCTTTGGTCAAAATCTGGTCACTTGGCCGCATCTAGCTGCAAGAGAGACTAGGAAAGGTGTCTTTCTAGTGGTGTGCATGGCTTTGCCAAATAAACTCAGGATGCACTTACTGAGAAGAGGAAATGGACAATGAGTTTTGAGGTGGTCAGTTTACAGTCTCTGCCACTGCAGGTCTCAAAAGCCTGGGACACAGCAGGTTTACAAAAGATTGGAAGATTGTACATTCAGTGTGACACCAAAGGGGCCTCTCCCTTTGGTCCAGGGAAAGGAGGACTGGACAGCTACCACAACGTACCACTGATAGCTCCAAACCTGACAAAAGCAGAAAATTCCGACAAGGAAGGGGCAGGGGAAGGTATCAGGGCAGACAAGTCTCTTTCTCTTACCCAGACACACACTTTTGCATTTACATACATGTATCATTTTACGTTTTAGAACAGCTGCAGAGTTCACCGTAACTGACAGCTCTCTAGTTTTCAAGATTCTTTTTTATGAATAACTGCTTCAAAAAGGTCAACAGATGGCCTATAATATCAAGAGTTCTTTAAAAGTAATTCTGGACCCTTTCATCTTCACTCCAATATCCAGGCTCCCCCAGAGGAAATCAGAGGAAAGTAAAAAATCCTTAGGTTGAAAAGGAAGTCCAGCTTTTAGCCTTATCTAGCAGGTTGTCTAACAGCGAGCTGTCCGAGCACGCTGATGTGTGTAGTGTCTTCTTTCTGCAGCTTAGTGCCACTCTTGTCAGAAAAGTGAGTTTGAAAATAGCCGGACTTTTCAAACATTGTGGACAATTTGAAAGCACAGGTGCACTCTGATTGGAAGGCACCAACTGTGAGCAGGCGCAGACTTCACAGCTCTCCATGAACCTTAGGCAATTGCATCACGTGGATATTTACCATGTTAAATCCCGATTTTGAATTAAAATTATTTTATGTATATGTTACACATAGGTTTCTTGAGCTAAGAAGTTAGATTTAACTATTTTTTTTGAGATGGAGTTTCACTTTTGTTGCCCAGGCTGGAGTGCAATGGCGCAATGTCAGCTCACCACAAACTCTGCCTCCCGGGTTCAAGCAATTCTCCTGTCTCAGCCTCCTGAGTAACTGGGATTACAGGCATGCACCACCAAGCCCAGCTAATTTTGTATTTTCAGTAGAGACAGGGTTTCTCCATGTTGGTCAGGCTGGTCTCGAACTCCTGACCTCAAGTGATCCACCCACCTCGGCCTCCCAGAGTGCTGGGATTACAGGCGTGAGCCTCCGCACCTGGCAAATTTAACTTCTTACTGGGGAAAATGAACTGTCATATAAGTATGAAATTACATTTTTTCTTGGTTACCAAAGCAGATGTAGTGAATAGTTATAACTGGAAAAAGCAGATACCCGAAAGAATGAAGAGAATTCTGGGTTTCTTACGTAGCACATACCTATTTGTCCACGCTCAGTCAGTGCTGGCATTCGTCATTTTCCTCCCTCTGCCCCGCCCTGTCTCTCTGATTCTCTGTTCTCTTCCTACCTCTCTCATCCGTACCTCCAAGCAGGAGGCCTTAGAAAGAATAAATGAGACACCAAATGCAAGAACAAGAGCAAAGATCTCCTGACTTCCCTGGTCTGGTCATCTGTGTGCAGCCATGCAGCAGGGAGAACACAGTCACGACTGCAACAGAGGGTGGAGCCTCCTTTCTTGGGCTTGGACTTGACTCTTCATCAAGGGCACTCCTTTTCACACAACCAGTCTTTATGACGAAAATGTAGAAATTCGGTGGCTCAAGCCTGTAATCCCAGCACTTTGGGAGGCCAAGGCGGGCAGATCACAAGGTCAAGAGATCGAGACCATCCTGGCCAACATGGTGAAACCCTGTCTCTACTAAAAATACAAAAATTAGCTGGGCATGGTGGCGTGCGCCTGTAATCCCAGCTACTCGGGAGGGTAAGGCAGGAGAATTGCTTGAACCCAGGAGGCGGAGGTTGCGGTGAGCCGAGATTGTGCCACTGCACTCCAGCCTGGCTCCTGGCAACAGAGTGAGACTCTAACTCAAAAAAAAAAAAAAAAAAGAAAGAAAGAAAATGTAGAAATTGTTGCTTTCTTGTTTTGTTTCATTTTTTTCCCTCTAAACCTCATGCATGTTAAAATCCCCTGTTTTGGAGTTGGTGACAAACACAGACAAGCTGACATCTGTTTTTCATGCTAAATGCTTTCCCTGTTAAATAATAGAACAGTAAGTAGTTCATATATATATATTTACTAAATTTGTAAGTTACTCGTATCAGGTTACAGAAACCACACCTAAGTGGTCTGCTGACTTCCGAAGCACTCCCCCGCTACTTTAAGAAACATTTTATGCAAGTCAATATGTTGATCGTATTTGATGCTTACCTGTAGATTTAGTCACTTGGAGTCAACTATTAGCATTTTTTTTCAACTGAAATGACTATACTAAGTGAATGCCTTTGGCCTGAGATCTAAGATAGGGTACGGCCCAAGGGGGGAGCTCAATACATGTTTGTTCACTGAAATAATAAAATCTTTTCCCAGTCTGGTTGGGGAGACATCACGCAGCTAGCCAGGATTTCTGAATGCTAATTATGGATTGTGAAAGAAAGGATGTGGGAGCACAGATCCATAGGAATTTGAGAGGTTAGGAATTGTCTTCGTTATTCAGGCTCTTCACTCTGCTGTATTTGAATAATGAGGCTTGTATGGTGGTGTGTGGAAAAGTGGACGGAGCTGAATTTGGGCAGCTGCTAAAGGTTTGATCTCCAGAACGAGTCCACGTTACCTTGAGGACAGTAATCCCAAATTGAAACAAAAACTTGAAGAAAACCGGTGTTTGGGGCCAAGCAACAGGGAGCTTGGCTGACCTCATTTTTCAGTCATTTTGAACTCAATCTCTAAAATCCTGAAGGAAAGGCTGGGCACAGTGGCTCACGCCTGTAATCCCAGCACTTTGGGAGGCTGAGGCTGGTAGATCACCTGAGGTCGGAAGCTCGAGACCAGCCTGGCCAGCATGGAGAAACCCCGTCTCTACTAAAATTACAAAAATTAGCTGGGCATGGTGGCAGGTGCCTGTTATCCCAGCTACTAGGCAGGCTGAGGCAGAAGAATCACTTGAACCCAGGAGGTGGAGGTTGCAGTGAGCTGAGATCACGACTTTGCACTCCAGCCTGGGCAACAGAGCAAGACTCCATCTCAAAAAATAAAAAAATCCTGGAGGAAAAGAAAAAAAGGATGTATATTTGTGTAATGACACCCAGATCTCATTGTTCTCTTGACACCCAGTGATAAGGAAAAAAATGTGCCTCCAGGATTGACTCTTCAGTAACACCGGCAGCCAGGCGTCATGACCTCCAGGTCTTCAGAGGCCATGCCCATGTGGCATGTACCTGGTACTTCCCATACAGGTGCCTCTTGAGTCCTAATAAACCAGGGGTGAAATCTGGCTGTGCCTCTTGTTCGCTATGTGACCTTGAGTTTAAGTTTCTTAACGTTTCTGAGCCTCACCTTTCTCATCTGCGAAATGGGGATTATTCCTATATCTAAGAGTTGAAAGCACACATTCTCAAACTTCAGCGCGCCCCTGAGGCACATGGTGTGCTTGTTGAAAAGGCAGGTTTCTGGACCTACCTCCATGGGATTCAGACTTATTAGGTCTTGAGTGAAGTCCTGGCATCTACATTGTTGATGTTAGTAATTCTCTGCACTTACAGAAACACTTAAGACTCGAGCAGGGATTGCCACACCTTTATTTTTATCTTGCACCAGTTATCAATAAAAAATACTGCACACACGCTTAACATAAGCACTTTTACAAACATACTATTTTCTACTGATATATGCCTTATAGTATTTAGCAATACTAAGATGAGGTAACAATTACATATCAGAGCATTAATATTTTTTTCACACCACTGGGGTATGTGAAGCCTACTTTGGAAACCTTGTTTAGAAGATCAAATGAACTGGAATTTATAAAAGTTCTCTGTAAGTAGACAAAACTGGGCCAATATTTTCGAAAGCACGTAGAGCATACACATGAGTGTGAACCATGCATTTATAATACAAGCCCACTTGCAAATGCACTCAACACTCAGAATTTAAATAAATCAGGAAGATTTCACAGGCCACAGAGGTCCATGGTCTCTACTCATCAGCCAATATGCTGTTCTCTCTGTTTAGATGTTGATGCTTAGAAAGGAAACAAAAGCCTTAAATTACCAATTTCTAAAGACACAAGATCTAGGCTCTAAGGTTTTCATGGCATTAGACATAAGCTGGGTGACAAAAAACTACATTGAGATACCATCTCACGCCAGTTAGAATGGCGATCATTAAAAAATCTGGAGACAACAGATGCTGGAGAGGATGTGGAGAAATAGGAACACTTTTACACTGTTGGTGGGAGTGTAAATTAGCTCAACCATTGTGGAAGACAGTGTGGCGATTCCTCAAGGACCTAGAAATAGAAATTCCATTTGACCCAGCAATCCCATTACTGGGTATATATCCAAAGGATTATAAATCGTTCTACTATAAGGACACGTGCACACGAATGTTCATTGCAGCACTGTTTACAATAGCAAAGACCTGGAACCAACCCAAATGCCTATCGACGATAGACTGGATAGGGAAAATGTGGCATATATACACCATGGAATATTATGAAGCCATCAAAAACGATGAGTTTGGGTCCTTTGTAGGGACATGGATGAACCTGGAAACCATCATTCTCAGCAAACTGACAGAAGAGCAGAAGATCAAACACCACATGTTCTCACTCATAGGTGGGTGTTGAACAATGAGAACACATGGACACAGGGAGGGGAGCACTACACACTGGGGTCAGTTGGGGGGAAATAGGGGAAGGACGGTGGGGGGTGGGAAGCTGGGAAGAGATAGCAAGGGGAGAAATGCCAGATGTAGGTGATGGGGAGGAAGGCAGCAAATCACACTGCCACGTGTGTACCTATGCAACAATTTTGCATGTTCTTCACATGTACCCCAAAACCTAAAATGCAATAAAATAAATAAATGGGAAAAAAAAAGACTGTTGCAGATTTTAAATTAAAAGTTTATAGGGGCTGGGCGTGGTGGCTCAAGCCTGTCATCCCAGCACTTTGGGAAGCAAAGGTGGATGGACCACTTGAGGTCAGGAGTTCAAGAACAGTCGGATCAACATGGCGAAACCCTGTCTCTTCTAAAAATACAAAAATTAGCCAGGGCCACTGGTGCATGCCTGTAATCCCAGCTACTTGAGAGGCTGAGGCAGGAGAATTGTTTGAATCCGGGAGGCAGAGGTTCCAGTGAGTCGCGATTGTGCCACTGCATTCCAGCCTGGTAAAGAGTGCAACTCTGTCTCAAAAAAAAAGAAAAGAAAAAGTTTATAGGAAAAAAAAAGGTACAGAGAAAAAATCTGCAAAGACACTACTTCAAAATAGTTTGCCAAATATTAATGTAGAAATGGTATTCAGTCATTTCTGGGAGCCATCATGGGTTTTGGTATTGTGTTGTTGTTTTTTAGTATTTTTATAGGTACAAATATAGCTTAACTTTTTAAATACTGCTAAGTTTAAGCACTAAGTGCAGCCAGGCTTGTTCTAAGTCCTGCACGTGAATCATCCCACTTAAGTCTACCGTGATGCTATGAGTCGTACGTAGGACTGTCCCCATTTCACACATGGGAAAATGGAGGCTCAAACAGCTAAATCATTCATCCAGAGTCACACCGCCAGATGGGGCAGAACCTCAGCTGAACCCAGACTGAAGTACAAACTAGTGCTTTTAAAGATGACATATTACACCTCTCTGTGGCAACATCCGCATTGCCATTAGACAAAAATAAGGGCTGAATCACGACATGAGACAACCCAGTGTTGTATATGTAAACTTACATGTATTGTCAATTGGGAATAAAAAGGGGTTTTGTTCTGGTTCTAAGGAAGATTTTAATAAAGAACAGAAAAGTTAGTCAAGGCCTTGGAACCATAATAGGTCTGTTTCCGATCTGCAGCAAGTCAGTAGCTGAGACGCGGGGCTGCGGCAGAGCAAGACCTTTAATGGGAGGGCCACTGAACAAGGACACGGAAGGAAACCTCGAACCCGTCTCCCTGAGGAGTTTGGGGCAGGGATTTTAAAAGGTTTGGAGTGAGTCAAAGTGTGTTGATAGTTGACTTGTCGAAAAATGCAGGGTGAAGTCAGGGGATAGTTGATTGGTCAAAGAGTGCAGGGTGAAGCCACGGAACAGGGAGAGGAAGAAGTCAGGGGTCAGGGAGATGAAGAGCGTATTCTCATGCTGATCCCACTTGTCTGTGGGTGGTCTTCAGACAGGTTGGCTGTCAGCCGTTTCACTGGAATTTGGGGTCTGTAAAACACCTTAAGCAATTCGGACAAAAGCTCTGTGAGTCTAATGTCAGAAATCCTATCTGTGGAACAATGGGGATGCAGATGGTGAGGATCTAGCTCTACGGCAGGACTTTTGGTTACAAGGAAGTGGGCCAAAGTACAGCCTGTTTAATGCTTAATCCAGAATTCTCGTTAACCCTATGAGGGCAGCTTCAGCTTTCTCTGTAAAATCTCTGAGAATGTCTACTGTTAATGGTACTTTTACAGCAATCATGGGACCATGGTTTCCTTTCCCTACAAAGGATGAGGCAGATCCAGGGGCCACATGTCCCACCCATGGACAGCCCCTACATAGCTTAAGAGTCCTTTCCTCGGTTTCGTCATCTGTATAGTGGACATGATGGCCATGCCTCTCTCTGGACCATTATGAGATTTAAATGAGATGCGAAGTGCTTAGCACATACCCAGCACAAAGTAAACAATAAATGTTAGATGTCATTTTGGCTGGGCACTGTGGCTCACGTCTGTAATCCCAGCACTTTGGGAGGCCAAGGCCGGTGCATCACTTGAGGTCAGGAGCTCAAGACCAGCCTGGCCAACATGGCAAAACCCCGTCTCTACTAAAAATATATAAATTAGCCAGGCTTGGTGGCGGGCACCTGTAATCCCAGCTACTCTGGAGGCTGAGGGAGCAGAATTGCTTGAACCCAGGGGCAGAGGTTGCAATGAGCTGAAATCGCACCTCTGCTTTCTAGCCTGGGTAAACAGAGCAAGACTCCATCTCAAGAAAAAAAAACAAAAGTCAGATGTAATTTTATTGCCCAGTGAAGGTCGTTGGACCACTTTCATGAGTAACACTCAATGCTTTTTTTAAATAACTATATCTTCGTTGCTACCCACCAAACCTGTCTGAATCACTTCTAATAATACTAATTTCTAAACTGGGTAAGTTCTGTTCTACCTACATCATTAATAATCATCTAAAGGCAAAAATGCATCTTGAGGGCCCTTCAATTTTAGTGTATTTTTATTCTCATTATTTTCATAATTTAACAATTGCAGAACACACGGGAATTTATCCTTTCAATTTTAAGTCACATTGCATTTGAAATGAATATTTATAGCATTAAAATTGACCCTTTCTTTTATCTTTCCTCTTGCCCCAATAAGTTTTTATAAAATAAAATGCATTTTTAATACAAAACAGAAACCATGGAAAGTTTGGGAAGGTTGATTTGTTATTTCGGAGAGGTTGTGTCTGGCTTGGTTGATTGATTGGTTGTTTTGGAGAG
>NW_022436945.1:26925965-26978668 GCF_009761245.1 Sapajus apella
GGAGAGGTTGTGTCTGGCTTGGTTGATTGATTGGTTGTTTTGGAGAGGTTGTGTCTGGCTTGGTTGATTGATTGGTTGTTTTGGAGAGGTTGTGTCTGGCTTGGTTTTTATTTAGTATGGGGTGTGTGTGTGTGTGTGTGTGTGTAGTTTTTGTTTGATTTGGTCAACACTAAGATATTCATCTGTAATAACTAAACCCATACATTTTGCAATTTGGGTATAATGTTATGATTTCAAGAGTATTTTGTCTATGATTTCTCAGCTAGATTAACTTGGGAATGAAAATAAATTGAGTTACTTTTAAACTCACTGAGATGTCTATACTACATGCACGTCTTGTCATAAAAGTGGCAAGATAAAATTTCAACTTGAACAAACAGGAAGAGACTGTGCTCCCTGGCTAGTAGATCTGGGTCCATTCAACATCGTTAAGGCAAGAAAGTCGTTCTCTCCAATGAGGCAGTTGACCTGGCATCAGGAGAACCTCAGGCCCCAGAGGCTTCGCAGTTGCAGTTACATCTTGTACCTGGTTCCTTCCCCAGCCCACCTTCAAATGTTAAACCATATGACTGTGGCAGAACATCAAAAACTAACTCTCACATGGCAAAAACCCCACCATTTATTCCACTATGGAGGGTTGGAACTTGGCATTTCTGCAGCCAATAGATTGTTCCACTTCATCTCAGAGACCACTGAGTGAGCACGACTGTGCGGGCCCTGCACTGAGTGCATTGCACGTCTGAGCTCACACTATCCTCACAGCCACCCGAAAAGGCACCTGTTATCTTCATTCTATAATTAGATGTCTGGGTCCAAAGAGTTAAAGGTCACAGGTGGTCAAAGGCGTCTGAATGCCAAATCTGTGCTCTTATTGGGAGCTGTAAGAATGAGCCCTGTGCCAATCCAGGAAAGATGGTCATTGGAGACTCTCCTGAGGCAATAGAGGGAAGAGGGTTTGTTTACAAGAGCATTTCACATCAGCGACCGCGCCATGGCCAGGGCTTCTGACGATGGATTCAAAGCAGCTCCAGGACGTCTCAGCTGCAGGGCTGGATGCCAGAGCCCCGCCTTCCATGTGGCCCTCTAACTCCTTCTATATCTACTTTTCTGCAAATAGCTGCATTAGTCATGAGTTCTTTTTGTTGGTTTGGTTAGCTGGCTGCAAATGACGGAAACTCAAACTAGATAACAAAATAATTTCCTTGAAATGTTAGTGAAGTTCAGAAGGCCAAGTAGGCCTCGGGGAGAACTGAATCTGGGGCTTGAAAGCAACCAGGCTGGGCACAATGGCTCACGCCTGTAGTCCCAGCACTTTGGGAGGCCGAGGTGGGTAGATTGCTTGAGCTCAGGAGTTCAAGACCAGCCTGGGCAACGTGGAAAAACCCCATCTCTTCGAAAAATACCAAAAAAAAAAAAAGTAGCTGAGTATGATGGCTCACACCTGCAGTCCCAGCTACCTGGGGGGCTCAGTGGGAGGACTGCCTAGGAGGTCAAGGCTCTGGTGAGCCACGATCACACCACTGCATTCAAGCCTAGGTGACAGAGTGAGATTCTGTTTCAAAAAAACAGAAAAACAACCAGCATTCCCTCCCTTTCCTCACACCAGGAAAGAAGACTGCACAGCAGGAATGTGGTCTCCACCAGCCCCCCAGCCTACAGCCTTAGCCACCAGAGCAATAAACCACTTCTTCCAGCCCCAGTTTGCCGGAGAAAATGGTTTACTGCTCTGGTGGCTAAAGATGCAGCTTCCCTCATGGGCTCTCCCGTGAGGCTGTGGAACTCTGTGACTCAGTTCCACAGCAAGAAACTTGCCAGCTCAGCTCAACTCAAAGTTGTGCATGCTGGGCCATTCATGGCCGCTCTGATCAGCCATGGGGGATGGACGCACATAGACCCTTCACCAAGTTATCAAACATCCCAGGGAGGGGCTCTATTTGGCCAGGTGGCAGATGGGCCATGTGCCCACCCAGGCATGTCCAGCTGCAGAGCAGTCTAGGTTTCAAAGAGGGGCAAGGAGGCCTGGTGTGGTGGCTCATGCCTGTAATCCCAACACTTTGGGAGGCTGAGGAGGGTGAATTACCTGAGGTCAGGAGTTCGAGACCAGACTGGCTAACATGGTGAAACCCCATCTCCACGAAAAATACAAAAATTAGCTGGGTGTGGTGGTGTGCAACTGTAATCCCAGCTACTCGGGAGGCTGAGGCAGGAGAATCTCTTGAACCCAGGAGGAGGTTGCAGTGAGCTGAGATGGCACCATTGCTCTCCAGCCTGGGTGACAAAGGGAAACTGTCTCAAAAAAAAAAAAAGGAGGGGGAAGGTCAAGGAGTTCCCCAGAGGAGGAGGGCATCATGCGTCACTCCCAGGAGGGAGAGTGCTGGGCTGATGGCGTCCCGGCCGCCCATGGCACACACTGCCTCATCGTCCTTGGTCTTTCTTCTATCCCTTCACTTCTGCCTCTTCAAAACGTGGACCTGCTTTTACTCTGTGGCTCTCCCACGAGGCTATGGAACAAAGCTGTGTGTGCTGGACCATTCGCAGCCACTCTGATCAGCGGTCGGGGACAGACGCACGTAGACCCTTCACCAAGTTACCAAACACGCCCCTTACAGCTGTTGTGCCCTCAGTAGGGATGGATGTGAAGACAGTGAATTTGTAGGCATTTATCTGATCCTTAAAACTCCTGTGAGACAGGTCATTTTACAGATGGCATCGAGGCTCAGAAAGATAATTTTCTCAATAGCACACAGTGGTGAGTGGCAGAGCTGGGGCTCAAATGCAACAGCAAGGTCATGCCTACTTCTGTGAGACCACACCACTCCCCATAGTCACACCGCTTCTGTGACAGCATCAGGGCACGGGATTCTCTCCAAAACGGAACCGAATCATTCTCACCGGTATCCAGGTAATGCCTGCAGGGACGCAAGCTCCCAGGGAAGAAACTGGAGCTTCTGAAGAGAAAAAAATAAAGACACACTGGCGGCGTCAGAAAATGATTAGAAAAAAACTAGACTTGAACCTTTACTCTCTTAAAATAGCTAATGGTAGTCTTTCATTTTTAAAGGTGGGCTTTTGTTTATCCATTCAGCAAAAAATCACAAGCACTTTCTGCACACGAGGGCATGCAGGAAGATACAGCATCAACCCCCAGTGCTGTGCAGCTCTCCTATTCAGCCAGCAGGGGGCGTGAAGGGCCAGCCCTGTGCAAGGAGCGGCAGGGCTGGACACCAGCTGAACCGCGTGGGCAGCTGCAGCCACCCGGCCAAACCACAAAATGTCCAAGACAAAGAGGTCCCAGGTGTCCTTCAGGTGTTTAGAGCTACAGGAGGGGCCCCTGGGGAGATGTGAGAAGTCCTGCAGCATGCTCCTGGGAAGATGAGGAGAGAAGGGAATCCTTGGGTAGAATATGCACCCCCAGACAAAAGGGTCAGAGGATCTACGAACTGGCAAGTCAAACCTCAGATATAAAACCTACTCCTCCTTGACCACACAGGAAGCCCTCAGTGATACTACACATACGCACTAAATCATGAGACCCCATTTCCAAGCCCCCACATCTACTGTCCTCAGTGAGACGCAGGAAGGGTTCCTCACCTTTTCACTATAGCAGACTGGGGTGGAAGAAGCCTGGATGTCAAGATAGATTTGAGAAAGACGTGCAGGAGCATTCACGGCCATGGACAGGCCCCCTGGCAAATTCTCCCAGGAGCTGCCAGGGCGGGGAGATTGCTGACCCAATTGTCGGGGCCAGCGTGGCAACGCTAGCATCTGTCACCCCAGGGAACAGAAGGGGCATATGTGCCACATTGCCAGCTGCCCACTACTCCTCTAATGAGCCGATAAAGACATGAAAGCCAACTAGTGACCAAACATCCAGTCCCCATTCTGCATTACACATGTACTAGAGGGGATATCAGAAAGGCCAGTTAATAAAAAACAAAGCCCATTGCCCCATGTGACCCCTTTCAACTATAAAATAGGCAGTTGGGGAATTCCTAACATCCATCCTAGTGCACACATTCTGAGTTTCTAGTTCTTTTTTTTTTTTTTTTTTTTTTTTGCGATGGAGTTTCATTTTTGTCACCCAGGCTGGAGTGCAATGGCACAATCCTGACTCACTGTAACATCCACCTCCCAGGTTCAAGCAATTCTCCTGCCTCAGCCTCCTGAGTAGCTGGGATTACAGGCATACGCCACCACCACCGGCTAATTTTGTATTTTTAGTGGAGATGGGGTTCCTCCATGTTTGTCAGTCTGGTCTCGAACTCCCAACCTCAGGTGATCCACCTACCTCGGCCTCACAAAGTGCTGGGTTACAGGCGTGAGCCACCACGCCCGGCCGAGTTTCTGGTTCTGATGTTGTGACTTGGTCACAAATGACCTTTCCACTTTCTCAGCATAGCTGTTATTGATCATTCTGTTTTTAAGGGGACACACACACACACACTCCAAATCAAAATCCTATGAGGTACCACACATAGTGAAGTTCGCTATATATACATTTTTAAAAATTCAACCAGGATATGAAGGAGATATGGGATGCAGATGGTGACAAATGACTGTGTTACAAATGAGTCACATTACCACGCAGAAAGGGGTGGGGAACAAAGGAGCTGACCTAAGTAGCTTTGGCAAATACAGTTTTCACTGAATGTGGTAAAACAAGAACCACACACACACACACACACACACACACACACACACACACACACTGTACTTGAGTTGGCAAATGTGTTTCTCCCTGTAATGTATTTTCAAACTACTTAATATGTATGCTAGGGTTGATTAAACGTGTAAAAACATCACAGATAATAAGAGCCAGATTTCCTTACTGTAGGAGAGGAAAGTTGCAAATAAGGAAAGCAGGAAGGTTAGAACAAGTACTATGGAGCAAGACTGGAGGCAGAGGTCGCAGTGTGGACTTGTGTTTTTGTTTTACAGATAGATACAAAAATGCATAAAGATGTGTGTATGTGTATATGTGTGGACAGGGTGCCTGGTAGCTGTGACATCCCAGCATCAATGAGCACACCTAGTGCTCCTTATTTTTAAACATCATGGTCCAATAAAAGGAACCAGGGCTCCTTGGGTTATGGTTGATTTCAGGGCTCAGGCGAGGAAAATACAAGAAAAGATGAACCTGGAGCATCTTGTGGTCCCAGAAAGTAATAAAGGGCTTTCAAATAAGAAAGGACCTGTAATCCCAGCACTCTGAGAGGCCGAGGTGGGTGGATCACTTAGGCCAGAAGTTCGAGACCAGCCTGACCAACATGGTGAAACCCTGTCTGTACTAAACATACAAATATTCGCCAGGTGTGGTGACACATGCCTGTAATCCCAGCTACTCAGGAAGCTGAGGCAGAAGAATTGCTTAAGCCTGGGAGGCGGAGGTCACAGTGAGCTGAGATTAGAAAGAGGTAAGGAAAGAAGGAAGGAAGGAAGGAAGGAAGGGAGGAAAGGAGGGAGGGAGGAAGGGAGGGAGGGAAAGAAAGAGAAGGAAGAAAGGAAAGAAGGAGAAAGGAGAGAAAGAAAGAAAGCAAGAAAGAGAGAGAGAGAAAGAGTGGGTGTGTAATAGGTGGAGGGAAGGAGAAAAGTAAAGGATGAAGCCACATCAAAGTACATGGGCACCAACCTGAAAGAGCTCCTACCACAGACAGCCACTGCAGCCAAGATTCACTTGTGGATAGTGTGGTGGGTTGAATGTTGTCCCCCACAGGACCTGTTGATGTTGAAGTCCTAACTTCTGGGACCTGTGGATATGACCTTATTGGGAAATGGGTTCTCTGCAAATGTAATCAAGTTAAGATGAAGTCATACTGGATTAGGGTGGACCCTAAACCCCACTGCCTGGTGTCCTTCTAAGAGGAGAAGACGCTCACACAGGGAAAAAGGCACAGAATGCCCAGAATTGCCAGCAACTACCAAGAGCAAGGAAGGAGGCATGGGCCAGATTACACCCCAGAGACATCAGAAGGAATCAACCCTGCAGACACCTTGACTTCAGGCTCTGGCCTTCTAGACTATGAAAGAATACATTTCTGTGTTTTGCGCCATCCAGGTTTTGGTAATTTGTTATGGTACCCCTAAAAAAATCATACAGGTGCCAAAATTAAAGTGCGAAAGTTTAAGCAGAAATGGGGTATTTGCCTAATCTCTAAGTATCTCCCCCCTAATATTTATTAATTACTAAGGGAAAATAGTAACTTTACCAAAATGGAACTGGCAGACACCACCTTGGGCAATGGGGAAGGCTGACATCACTGGTAACACGCGGCATCATGCTGCCGACACCATGTAATGGGAAGGGCACATCACCTGCACGGTGTCCCTTCCCTTATGCAAAACCCCAGTCTAATCACAAGAATCAGCCGGAACACCTAGCTTGAGGGACATTCTACAAAAGAACTGATCAGTGTCAAGATCACGAACCACGAGAAAAGACTAAGGGGCAGCCACAGATCAGAGGAGACGGGACCCAACCACGGAATGCAGTGGGGATCCTGGAACAGCCAGGGCACATTGGTGAGACAACTGAGGAAATGTGAAGAACGTCGTGGTTGAGTGAGTGGCACTGTACCACTGTTACGTTTTTAGTTGTGGTCACTTTTTTATGGTTAAGATGACGGGGAAATGGAGGGAAGGGTTTATATGAACTCTGGACTGCTTTTGCAACTCTCCTGTAAGTCCAAAATTAACTTCAAATTTAAAAGGTAGTAACAAGCATACCTCATTTTATTGCACTTTGCTGTAGTGTGCTTTGCAGATATTGCAGGATTTTCTTGTTTTGTTTTCATTTTGTTTTTCAACAAACTGTAGGCTTGTGGCAACATTGCAAGTAGAGCAGATTGACTTTTTTCTTTTTTATTTTTTTTGAGATGGAGTCACACTCTGTTGCCCAGGCTGGAGTGCAGTGGTGTGATCTTGGCTAACTGCAACCTGCACCTCCTGGGTTCAAGCAATTCTGCGTCAGCCTCCCGAGTAGCTGGGACTTCAGGTGCACGCCACCATGCCCAGCTAATTTTTTGTGTGTATTTTAGTAGAGACAAGGTTTTACCATGGTGGTCAGGATGGTCTCCATCTCCTGACCTCATGATCTGCCTGCCTCGGCCTCCCAAAGTGGTGAATCACAGGCGCGCCCGGCCATCAGCACTTTTTCAACAGCATGTGCTCACTCGGGGCCCTGGGTCACATAAGGATAATTCTTGAAATATTTCAAAAGTTTTATTATTTTATCTATTATGGTGATCTGTGATCAGTGATTTCTAATGTTACTGTTGTAATTGTTTTGGGATGACAGGAACCGTGCTCACATAAAATGATGAACTTAATCTGTAAATGCTACGTGTGTTCAACTGCTCTCCCAACCAGCTGTTCCGCTGTCTCTCTCCCTCTCCTCGGGCCTCCCTATTCCCTGAGACACAATATTAAAATTAAGCCAGTTAATAACCCTACAATGGCTTCTCACTGCTCAAGTAAAAGGAAGGGTCACACACATCTCACCTTAAATCAAAAGCTAGAAATGATGAAGCTTACTGAGGAAGGCGTATCAAAAGCTGAGACAGGCCAAAAACTGGGCCTCTTATACAATATAGCTAAGTTGTGAATGCAAAGCAAAAGTTTTGAAGAAAATTAAAAATGCTGCTCTAGTGAATACACGAATGATAAGAAAGTACAACAGCCTTATTGCCGATATGGAGACAGATTCGGTGATTTATCATGGTTTGATAAAAGATCAAACCAGCCACAACATTCCCTTAAGCCAGAGCCTAATACAGAGCAAGGTCCTAACTCTTCAATTTTATAAAGACTGAAAAAAGTGAGGAAAATGCCGGGAAAAAAAAGTTGAAAGCTAGCAAAGGCTAGTTCATGAAAAAAAAAAAATTTTTTTTTTTGAGACAGTCTACCTCTGTCGCCCAGGCTGGAATACAGTGGCATGATCTCGGCTCACTGGAATCTCTGTCTCCCAGATTCAAGTGATCCTTCTGCCTCAGCATCCTGAGTAGCTAGGCCTACAGGCGATTGCCACCATGCCCAGCTAATTTTTGTATTTTTAGTAGAGATGGAGTTTCACCATGTTGGCCAGGTTGGTCTCAAACTCCTGACCTCAAGCGATTTGCCTGCCTCAACCTCCCAAAGTGCTGGGATTATACGCGTGAGCCACTGCACCTGGCCAGTTCATGAGGATTAAGAAACCACTGCCATTACATAGAAGTAGAAAGTGAAAGAGCAAGTGCTAATTTAGAAACTGCAGTAAGTAATCCAGAAAATCTGGCTAAGATCATTGATGAAGGTGGCTAAATGAAAAACCAGATTTAGAAGGAGATGACATCTAGGATTTTCATGGTTAGACAGAAGTCAATGCCTGGCTTCAACGCCTCAAAGCACAGGCTCTCTTTTTAGGGGCTGACGTAGCTGACAACATTAAGTTGAAACCAGTGCTCATTTACCATTTTGAAAAAAGGCCCTTAAGAATTACACTAAATTGATTCTGCCTGTAAACAGCCTAGATAACAGCACATCTGTTTACGGCATGGTTTACTGAACATTCAAAGCCTACTATTGAGACCTACTGCTTAGATAAAAAGATTCTCTTCAAAATAATAACTCATTGACAAGGACCTGGTCAGCTACCCAAGAGCTTATGGAGATGTACAGCGATAAATGTTTTCACGCCTGCTAACACAACATGCATTCTGCAGCTATGTAATTACTCAATTACATAGATTAATTCCCACTTTCAAGTCTAATTACTTAAGAAAGGCATTTCATAAGGCTAGAGCTGCTGTAGACAGTGATTCCTCCGATGGACCTGAACAACATCAATTGAAATCTTCTGGAAGGAGTTCACCATTCTAGATGCCATTAAGAATATTTTGGATTCATGGAAAGAGGTAAAAATAGCAACATTAACAGGAGTATGGAAGTTGATTCCGACTCTCATGGATGACTTGGAGGGGTTCAAGACTTCAGGGGAGGAAGTCACCGCAGATGTGGTGGAAACAGCCAACAGAACTAGAATCAGAAGTGAGCCTGAAGATTGAACTGGATTGCTGCCATCTCATGATAAAACTTATGAATAAGATGTGGAATTGCTTCTTAACAGATGATGAAAGAAAGTGGTTTCCTGAGATGGAATCTACTCCTGGTGAAGATGCTATGAACACTGCTGAAATGACAACAAATGATTTAGAATATTATAATGCATAAACTTAGTTGATAAAGCAGCATCAGTGTTTGAGAAGATTGACTCCAATTTTGAAAGAAGTTCTACTACGGTAAAATACTATCACACAGTTACTGCATGCTACAGAGAAAACTTTCATGAAATGTAGAGTTAATCAGTGCAGCAAACTTTATCACTGTGTTATTATAAGAAATTGCCACAGCCACCCCAAGCTCAGTAACCACCATCCTGGTCAGCAGCTATCAACACTGAGACAAGATCCTTCAGCAGCAAAAAGATTATGACTTGCTGAAGGCTCAGATTATCATTAGTATTTTTTTTAAGTAATAAAGTACTTTAAGGTAGGTACATTTTTTAGACAGAATATTATTGCATATACTTCACATAGTACAAACATAACTTTTTCATATGCAATGGGAAACCAAAAAGGTCATGTGACTGGCTTGATTGCAACATTTTGTTTATTGCAGTGGTCCGGGGCTGAGCCCACAGTTATCTCCAAGGTATGCCTGTGTTAGGGGAAGGGGTACTGCAGGAGGGGAAATCCCAGGAGGAAAGTCAGTCAAATGATCATGTGATATTTCAAGACACCATGAAATTCAGCACTGTAAAAAATTAAGCTCAATAATTACACTCCCACGACTGTTCTTCCAGTGTACCAGGCACCAACAATTGGATCGCTCGCAAGACAACGCACTGCGTTTAACATTTTTATTTTTAACTCTGCTTTGGTAGTACAAAAGTCATAAAAGTACAAACCAGACGGTTAAAAATACACCGGACACTCCAAATGGTGAAAAGTTTCCTTTACA
The DNA here is from genome assembly GCF_009761245.1 of Sapajus apella. Lineage (NCBI taxonomy): Eukaryota > Metazoa > Chordata > Mammalia > Primates > Cebidae > Sapajus > Sapajus apella. Next base: position 26,935,959 of record NW_022436945.1, read on the forward strand.
AATTTTTACATCAAGGTAGTAGCCAACTCATTTACAACACCAAAAAGTTGTCCATCATTAGTGTTTTCTAGAGTAAGTCTGTTGTGGATTCCCCCATTCTTACAAAGAAGGAGAACACACGCAAGACCTGTAAACATCAGTTGCTTTGGGAACACTTAAGGATTCTCATCAGATAGTACAGTATAAACCAGTAAAAAGCTTATGTGTTGAAAATATTGAATGCCTAACTTTTGGCATATTTGGAAGCCTGCCAGACAAAAACTGCTCAAGTATTAGAAAATATTTAAAACGTACTCTTAGTATAAATACAATTTTAAATATTTTTGAGTATTCTCTTGCTGGTTGTATTGCTATTTTAAAAAGTGCTCTGACTTGAATAAGATGGGCAAATAATTAAAGCTGAAGAATATCTTACATTTCATCCCCCACCATTTTGAGGGCATATTTTTAAAGCAAAAAAAAAAGTATACTTCTTATTTGTTTTTAATTAAAACTATTAGCCTAGACTGCGCATACATTATTTACAGTAATATATACCCCTAAAAGTACTATATTGCTAAGTTCTGGATCTCAGTGAAGTTTTTCCAGACTGACTTTCTCTGGTCCACTGTGTATATGAACGTATACACACACGGCGTCTATTAGTTGTCTGTAAAAAACTGCATGAAACTGAATTTCCCATTCATTTAAAAGGTTAGAAATTTTTAGTTTGATGCTGGAAATAGAATCATTTAAGTCTATGTACAGTAAATACTTTGAAGTATATTTTTATAGAAATCATCTTTCGGGAAGCAAATGAAAGATGTGCTTTTTCTGTGTGAAATAAAAGAAGTGCTCAAGGCACCCTCAACACGGACATGGAGGCAGGTCTTGGAGACCTCGTAACCAACCTCCCCACCACTCACCCAGTCCTACCATAAAATCGTGTACTATTTATGTCTCTGGGTCCTTTCAGGTGTTGTGTAAAATGTACAGTTAAAAGAAAGAAGAAAAGTTGGCCAGGCCTAAAGGGAAAGTAACTACTAAGAGAGTTTTAAATAATGAGCCTTAGTTACAAGATGGAAAACAGGAAATACACGAAGAACATGGCAGAGGTAGGTGCAGGCCCATCTTGCATGAGAAAGAGGATTCTTTTGTTTTTGTCTTCGGTTGTCCAAACAAATTTGTGTCCAAAACCATTTTCTCCTTTATTCAATGGATTAACCAAGAATCACTCAGGGAAGTTTAAAAAAAAAAAAGCAAAAAAGACATGAAAACCTCAAAATTTATAAGTGATGTAGGAGTGGCATGGTGGTGGCAGGAGGGAATGCTGAATTCGTGGTCAAGGAGTCCCAAGTCTAGCATCTGGTCCCATCTGACTCCATGGTGCCTTGGGGAATCAACTCCTCAGGGGTAGACTAGATGATTTCCACTGAAGATTCATCTTTTATCTTTTGTAACAGCTAACCTGTATGTATGGAGATCTTCTTACAACCAGTGTCAAAATAGGATGTAGGAACTGGAAAAAGAGAAACACACACTCACATGCACACATGTATACACACGCGCGCGCGCACACACACACACACACACACACACCGATCATAAGCTCAGACTGTACATGGATAGTATCACTTTACATACTGATCATAATGGAAAAACTACAGTGTGTTCACCAAGGCCTGGGATTGGGGCTGGGAAGGGTAGAGGCTGGGAGTGGTTGAGAAGATACAAACAGCTCTTTCCTTCCCCAGAAGTATAATACATTTTTCAACAGACTCTTTAAACCAAAACTTGTTTCAAAGCAAACTAAATTCTGTATACAGCACAGCAGTAATTTTCTCTTTTAGGTTTGATCCACATGCCTGCTGACTCCATGATAGAAATTGTATAAAATATGTAAAAATATTCCCTAGGCAACTTCAGATCTTGAAAGTTTTCAGTCTCTTAGAGCTCTCCAAGTCAAGTCATTGCTGCAAGAGAAAACACAAAAAGTAGATCTTTAACCAAAGGTAAACATCATATCACATATGAATCTGCCTGCGTATTTTAAAACACAGAAGAATTATAATCTATTCTTACCCCATCCCACCCCATTCCTTCCACCATTATACTTTTTTTTTTCTAGAATTCAGTCTAAAGAAATTTAATTAAAAATATAATTAATTCCAAGAGTTCTGGCAAGATCTGGTTACTGAAGCGTGTGCGCCTCTCCCACTCTCTCTCTCTTGCTTCTGCTTTCCCCAAGTGATGTGCCTGCCCCTCTCCACCTTCTGCCATGAGTAAAAGCTCCAAGGCCTCCCCAGAAGCCAAGCAGTGTCAGTGCCATGCTCATACAACCTGCAGAACTGTAGGCTAATTCAACTTCTTTTCTTTATAAATTACCCAGCCTCAGGTATTTCTTTACAGCAATGCAAGAATGGCCTTCCACAGGTGTCCTTCTAAAGCCCCACCAAGGACTAGAGGTTTCTACTGACCATCCAAGACAGCTCAGTTGGGATTTCAAGTAAGAACACAATGACTAAACATTCCATCTTAGGTCTTCATTGTACTTTCAGTGTTCTGGATTGTATTTTTAAGTCATTCTAACAACTGGCCCTTGTCAATGTCTACACTTACATTACAAACAAAGCCCCATACTTGTAAAACAGCTCCCTGCTTTCCAAATGGCTTTTTATAGCTACCTCATTTAATGAACAGATCTGTGACTTTCTTTTTTGAGACAAGAGTCTAGCTCTGTCGCCCAGGCTGGAATGCAGTGGCACAATCTCAACTCACTGCAACCTCCGTCTCCCAGGTTTAAGCAATTCTCCTGCCTCAGCCTCCCAAGTAGCTGGGATTACAGGCGTGCACCACCACACCCGGCTAAAGTAGAGATGAGGTTTCACCACATTGGCCAGGCTGGTCTCAAAACTCCTGACCTCGTGATCTGCCCACTTGGCCTCCCAAAGTGCTGGGATTACAGGTGTGACTCACTGTGCCCAGCCAGCCCTATGACTTTTTACTTTCCTGTTTTACAGACTGGGATAACCTGGGACAAGACTAAAATTATAGAGCTCCCTAAGTATGCTGACATATACACACCACGCAGGTGAACCTACACAAGGTTAAGGAACAAAACGTTCTCTCGAATCTGCCAAAATCGTGTGTACCCTATAAATTCTAAACAAAACCAGAGATAGACCCAGCTTGCAGAAATACGAAGAAATGGCATGAAGTTGGTGGAAGTGTCTTGAAGAATACATTGTTTATTTTACAGCTTGCACTTCAAGATATGTGCCTTATTATTATCCATGTTACCCTCTTCTGTCATTCTGTCATCCATAATATTCAGTGGTTATAAGAGAACAGAGACAGGGCCCAAGAGGAAGAATGAGAGAGACAGAAAGAAAGAGAGGGAGATTTATTGCCCAAATGAGGTGATGAGTAGAGGACCTCTATCCCCTTAGCTAAAAAGGAAATGAAACACTGTCCCATAAAATAGCATAGATCGAGTTTTTAATTATAATGAAATAAGTAATATCTTGTGCTGAATTGCCAAAACTGTCTAACAACTGCAGATTTTTACTGTAACACTGAACGAAGTCTGGAACTTCTTTCAGGTAGAAATTAATTCATATAAACATTCTAGCAGAGGAGGAAAAAAAGGTAGATAGGCCAGAGCTGGAGAAATATAGAAATGACCCTCAGGCACGGTGGCTCATTCCTGTAATCCCAGAACTTTGGGAGGCCGAGGTGGGCGGATCACCTGAGGTTGGGAGTTCGAGAACAGCCTGACCAACATGGAGAAACCCTGTCTTTACTAAAAATACAAAATTAGCCAGGCATGGTGGCACATGTCTGTAATCCCAGCTACTCGGGAGGCTGAGGCAGGAGAATCGCTTGAACCTGGGAGGCAGTGGAGGTTGCAGTGAACCGAGATCAAACCATTGCACTCCAGCCTGGGCAACAAGAGTGAAACTCCATCTCAAAGGGAAAAAAAAAAAAGGCCCTGAAAGAAAAAGTAAAAAATTAGAGGGAATTTTCCAAGAAACACATTAAACTAGGGCATTATCTAGAAAACATGTGTGGTATTCCACTATTTTTATGTCTCTTCTTCATGTGCTCCCTTAGAACTAGACATTTTTGCATCAAGGAAAATAACAAAGTCAAAGGTGAGAGATGTCAGGCCTAGAAAGTAATATTTCATCACAGTAACAGTTTTCATTCCAACCTAGAAGAACTCCTCATTTTGAGTGTTTTGCACCGACTTCACCAGCTTTAAGAACTGGGCAGGCAAGAATACAGACTTGACTAAGAAGGAGGGGCCCAAAGTCAAATCCAGACCCCTCTTGCTGGCTGTGGAACCGTGGCTGTCTCTTCTCGTAGGTTACTGGGGTTTGACACGAGATGATCCCATGCACAATGCTTACTACGAGGAAAAGCAGTCAGTATGCTCCTAAAGGTTCACTATTCTGCTCATTACCGTCATCCAGTTCTCGGCTCCAAACAATCACATTAGCTTTCTTCAACAGCTGCCTTTTGCAGCTGATAAAAACTGCGCTGCCTGCATTATCTTTGAGAGAGGAAGTAAAAAATATAAATTGCTGCTTAAAGTCCTTGCTGCTAATACCACAAACGCAGCAGAAAAGGGCAAGTTCATCTTATTAAAACGCTTGCAGTTCTGGTCTCTCCTTAAAAACACACATTTATTAGAAGGCAGCATGTTGCTGGCGCAACACTAGGACCTTCCAGGTATTTCTTTAACCCAGGACAATGATAAAAATGTTGTAAGCTGCCTTCCGTATTGTCTGGCAGAGGTCAGAAACCCTGTGCGGGTGGGCGCAGATACACCGGAAAGGCTAACAGGAGTGGGTGGGAGAGGAAAGAAACACCCAGCCACCCACTGTTGCCATCACATGGAACCACAGCACATGAAGCCAGCCTGACCTCACCCTTTGGGAGAAATTTGGTGATTACAGTTTACACAAGTGAGTGCTCAAGCTGGAAAAAATTAAGCAAAGTTCCATTACATGGAAAACACAATTGAGAAATCCCAAAGTGTGACCATGTTGCTTATAAAACAAGACTGATGCATAAAAATTAAGAACCACCCAGAAGATTTATCTGGAACAAAGAGCTTGTCTTTTTCTTTAGAGTTTATTGCTTATGATATAATCTTATAACGATAAAGCCATAATCCTATCATTATGTTATGGTTCCACCGAAGTTGCCATATGTCTGTGATTAGGATATATATATGAATACCTACGCCTTGTTAAAAAGGATTCTCTAGAAAAAAAGAAACTGATCCCTTTAAAAATTAGATACATGTTAAAAGAAACTAGGAGGCTAAGCGGATTAATGAACAGAAAACACTAAAATCTCAAAGTGTAGGGTGTTAAGGAAGTAAAAGTCTATCTGATTAATAATAACAGTACTGGCATCTGCAGAGCACTTTCTCTGTGCCAGGTGCTACCATGCTACGCACTCTGGGTTCATTAACTCAATATTCCCAATGACTCCATGAGTCAATGATGACTCCCATTTTCATAGGAGGAGACTGAGGCTTCCAGGTTCAATAATATGCCCAGTGCCACACAATTAGTAATGGGAAAATAGGAAATCCATCCCAGGCAGCCAGACTTGGAAGACCACAAAGCTACCTCCACGCTGTACGGCTATTCGGTCACCCCGGAGACACCACAGCATCACTGAGATCATCCTCTGGTACCCTCGCTTCTCTGCTCCCCACCTGTGTGGCGGGCAACAGAAAGGAAATGCAGAAACTAGAAATGTTGTCAGGGTCTCTCTTAGGGGAAATCATTGAGGTTGCATAAACAGTTAAATGATGTGAAAAACCTATAATTTAATGGGGCCCAGTCCCTGGGAAAATCAAAAGTACACCTCCAGGCCGAGCGCAGTGGCTCACACCTGTAATCCCAGTACTTTGGGAGGCCAAGGTGGGCAGACTGCCTCAGCTCAGGAGTTCGAGACCACCCTGGGCAACACGGTGAAACCCTGTCTCTACTGAAATACCCAAAATTAGCTGGGTGTGGTGGTACGCGCCTGTAGTCCCAGCTCCTTGGGAAGCTAAGGTAGGAGAATTGCTTGAACCCTGGAGGAGGAGGTTGCAGTGAGCCGAGATCACGCCACTGCACTCTAGCCTAAGCAACAGAGCAAGAGTCCTTCTCAAAAAAAAAAAGTACGCCTACACAACACTGAATTCTGATGTCATTGTAAGAGAAGGCTATGGAACCACATAGTTGGATTAATAATTTTCTTGAACACTTTTAAATAAAATAGAGAACATTGTTTATAGAAAGAGTTAAGATTATGACAGCAATATTAACACTGAAGTCCTGGAGCTCCGTTTAAGTGATCGTTCACCAATAATCCATGATCCTTTAAGGCTCACACTTCTTAGTTACAATCTCATTCCAGGCTCTACTGACCATTTTGTGGTTACACGCTGGCAGGTTATGGTTGCTGAGCATGTGACACCATGGTCCTGCAGCGGTATGGCCTGCAGGGGTTGGCATCTTGGCTGATGTAGATTAATGAGATCACAGCACAATGTGTTTGGTCCTTTAAATTTTGCTCTGGTCTGAACTGTGTGTTAAATTTTATAAATTAACAATAATACCTTCTCATTTTATTAAAGGCTCTTGTTTATTTAACAAACTCAAAAGATTCTTGCTAATTTAGGATAATCTATGCAATCTTTTAAAATCAGTGTTTCTCAGAATGATCAGCAGAGCCTGCTTTAGAATCAGCTTAAACATATTAAAAACTGCAGATTCCTTGGACCCCTCCCCGAGACCTACTAAATCCAAGTCTATGGGGTTGCAGTCCAGGACTCTGCTTTCCTGTAAGGTGCCTCACTGATTCGAATGCATATATGAAGGGTTAAGTCTTAAGGTAAGAGCCAGTACTAACATTTGTCAACTGATTAAAAACTGCAAAAATTAAATTCACTTCTAAAGGGTAAGCCCTGCAAATACAATACTACAAAGTCAAAGTATATCTAAGAAATGGGGGAGAAAACAAATATGACAAAGTCATTTCAAGACTGAAATATTAATTAAAACTTTCAGTAACATGGATGGGTGCAATGGCTCATGCCTGTAATCCCAACACTTTGGAAGGCCGAGGCAGGCAGATCACTTGAGGTCAGGAGTTTGAGACCAGCCTGGCCAACATGGTGAAGCCTCGTCTCTACTAAAAATACAAAAATTAGCTGGGCGTGGTGGCACACCTGTAGTCCCAGCTATTTGGGAGGCTGAGGCAGGTGAATCGCTTGAACCTGGGAAGTGGAGGTTGCGGTGAGCGAGATTGCACCACGGCACCCCAGCCTGGGTGACAGAGTGAGACTCCAACAAAAAAAAAAGAAAAGAAAAAAAAATGTCAGTAACTCAACTTGAACTACAAAATTTTAAAATTACAGAATCATTTTTTAAACATATTTCAAAGCAGTTGGGAACTAGAATTCAACTAATTTGCAGAGGGTTCTTTTAATGACGAAATGAATGCCATATTGTCACACCTGTTAAGGAATCACTGAGGGCCAACTATGTAAAAGATGCCATCCAAAGTCTTGGCAAAGGGCAAGAAGACACCATCCAATGACACTGCCCAAGCCCTGAAGGAGCTTAGTGTATGCAAAGAGGAAGCTTAAACAATCAGCTTTGCCCCCCCCCACCCAAAAAAAAGAGCCATGCTGCGTATCATTTTTAAACATAGCTAGAATATTTTATAACTTTTTTTCATCTAATAATATACAGTAGGTGCTCTGTGTCTTTCAAAATGCTACTTCAATCTTTTTTTTTTTTTTCTAAGAGACAGGTTCTCAGTTGCCCGGGCTGGAGTATAGTGGCACAATCACGGCTTACTGCAACCTTGAACTCCTGGGCCTAAGTCATGGAGTTAAAGTCACCACTTTAGCCTCTCATGTAGCTAGGACTACAGGGGCACGCCACCATGCCCAGCTAATTTTTAAATTTTTTTTATTTTTTAGTAGAGAAAGGGTCTCGCTATGCTGCCCAGGCTGATCTCAAACTTCTGGCTTCAAGCAATCCTCCAGCCTCAGCCTCCCAAATTGCTGGGATTACAGGTGTGAGCTATCACACCCAGCATCCACTTCAATCTTTGGCATTTGCAGGCCATTATTAAATGAATAAGGCATAATTCATTTACTTAATCCCCCACTGCTGGATATTTAAAGTTGCTTCCAGTTATTTGCTACTATACATAATGCTGAAGTGAACAACTTTGAACATTATCTTTGCATTTATGCATGATATTTATTAACTGGAATAATTTGGTCAAAGAGTGCATATTTAAGATTTTACAGTTCCAGATTGCCACCACAAAGGTCTAGACCATTGTAGCCTCCCTGCTTTGGTGTGTGACAGTGTCCATCTCCATGTACCCGCTTAACCAAGGTGACACATAAACCAGTTTGCCTGGGAGGTGCTGGTTTATATATGTTTACCCAGAATAATTATTTACGGTGTTCCCTTTTATTCTCAGTAGACTCTAATATATATCTCTCTCTCTCTCTTTTAGAGACACAGTCTCACTCTGTCACCCAGGTTGGAATGCAGTGGCATGATGCCTCCAACTTCTGAGCTCAAGAAATCCTTCTGCCTCAGCCTCCCAAGTAGCTGGGACTACAGGTGTATGCCACATGCCCTGCTAATTTTTTAATTTTTCATTTGTAGAGACAGGATCTCACTATGTTGCTCAGGCTGGTCTTGAACTCCTGGCCTCAAGCCATCCACCCACCTCAGCCTCCCAAAGCACTGGGATTACAAGTGTGAGCTACCTCCTCATTTTGGATGTGAGTTATATGGTCATGCTAGCGTTAACATTCATCTTGGCCAACAGAGAAGCAAAAAGTGATCGCAGTTGGGATTTATTTCATTATTAGTAAGGTTGGGCATTATTTATGTTTATCAAATACTACATCTTCCATGAGTTGCATATTACAACCCCCAATTTGAGGAGGGGGCTAAATAATTAAAACCTTAATTTTTTAATATCAATGGTGAGAAACTTTCTATGTATGTGGGTCAATTCAGGAAAAAATAATGTTTCTAGGTGTTTTTCTCATTCAAAATAGAAATCGCTTTTTTAAAGTAGCATAGACAGAAATGCATATTCCTGCAAACTATATTATCTTCTTTATTGAAAAATACCCATGAGAAATTTTGCACTCCTTACAGTTTTGAATCTTCTGACATTAGATTTGGATCTAATGTCTAAAGGTTGAAGTCTGAAGGTTGTTCTTAACTGAGTTATATTTCCACAGCAATTTAAACGTACTCATGTATTTAGCAACAATGGATTTCCCAAGTGACAACAAGTGAACACTTGTGATTCACCATCCTTTGGGATGGTAGAATCAGAGCACTTTATTCCAAGTAAAATGTAAGTGGCATCAAAAGTTATTCTGTACCTGGAAAAAAAAGGATTCAACTTGAAATTATTTAAATGCAATTCAGCAGTTCCCTACTAGTCTCCACACATGATTTCATGTCTACACTAAGCTACAGGCAGAATAACTTATTACCCTAAACACTACTGTCTCTTTCTAATAAGGAAAATGGAACAAGTTAGATACTGCCTTTCTAACTGGCCTTCAATAAGCCTCCACTTGAGTATCAAATGGACAATACTGCTATTACTTCATAGGTTATGTCTAACCTGGCCTCTCTGAGCTTCAAAAGAATCATGAAATATGAAAAACATAAATTTTAACACTGTACTTATGGCTAAGTGTTTAAACAGGGCTCACCTGATGTAGTAATTTAACACCTAACCTATTTTTGCACTTATTTAGTGCCAAGGAACACATCCCTATGAAGTATTATTATTATTGTTCCCACTTCACAGATGGAGAAGCTGGGGCATCACAGGCTAAGTAATTTGCCCAAAGCTAGATAGCTAAAAAGTGACAGCCAAGATCTTGAGTGCAAGGAGTCTGATCCTAAACCCTATCTGGTGGAGCGACTGAAGTACCCTATGTCCTGTTACTTACAGAAAATAGGCACTGTTTTAACTTAAGCTATTTAATGTTAGTAGAATTCAAGGTCTCAAGGCATGAATTAAGAAAAATAAAAATCCTAGTTATAACCATTAATTCCATTTTCTTTCTAATTGTAGGTAAGCATGTCTCTGAAAGCATTTCGTTTTCTGCTTCCCTCAAGCCCCCTTGGGTCTGTCTTTAGGTCCTCCAAAGTCTCTAGCCTCCAACACTGCTGAATTTCTACAGTGAAAAGAGCAGATGTCAAACAGCTGACAGGGATAAAGGGGAAGAACAGCAAAGCTGTCATTCAGTGGGTCAACTGGTCAACATAGGAAGAGGCCCTGGGGAAGGCCCCTGCCCAGGGTGATATGTGCTAGGAGGAGATAGCTTTGGTGGCAATTCAAAGCAAAAACAAATCAAAAATTCCTGGTCCCCCATATTGTCTAAACTCTGGGAATACTGATAAATATGTTTTAGTATCTCCTGTGCACAGAACAAGACCATGGAAGAATAATTTGGAAAAAACATCACAGTTGCTGACAGCAAAATATGTTTTTAGGTTCACTCAAAACCCCCAGATCATGGCCATAAATGTACTAGAGCCATTCCCAACAACTGAGGACAAATAGGGCATATAGCTTCTTAACTGTGTCCACCATTTTCACTCCTCATGGCTCAATGTGGGAGAGTAAAAACTGGTTCTTCCTCAATCATCTGTGAGTAAGACAAAAACTCAACAGTCACGGAACCACAGAGCCTAAAAATCATTAACTTCAATAAAAAGCAAGGTACCAACAAGTATCTATGCTCTCATTTGTGGAAGGGCAAAAGGAGGGGCTTTATATACACAGATATCTTGCAGGAGGCTGAGACAAGCAGATCACACGAGGTCAGGAGTTCGAGACCAGCGTGGCCAACACAGTGAAACCCCGTCTCTACCAAAAATACAAAAATTAGCTGGGTGTGGTGGCAGGCTCCTGTAATCCCAGCTTCTCGGGAGGCTGAGGAAGGAGAAGTGGTTGAACCCGGGAGGTGGAGGTTGCAGTGAGCCAAGATCACTCCATTGCACTCCAGCCTGGGTGATAGTGCTAGACTCCATCCAAAAATAAAAAGATATACTGCATCAGCACGTATATGCTTAGCATAATCCTGAAAGGACACAGAGAACACTGATCACAGTGGTGCCCTCTTGAGAAAAGGTTTAAGAGATAATATATGCAAAAGGGTTGGGGGATACCGATGGAGCAGACTTATTTTTAGGATTTATTTTTCACCCTGCAGACTTTTAGCTGTTTAAATATTTTATTCTATGCATTTCTTATATTTCAATTCTTTTAAAAAAAATTTCATTTCAAACACCTATAATATCCAATACATTGGAGACAGTAAAAAAAAAAATGAGCTATAAAGGAAGCTCCATAATGAACTCTCAGCATGATCTTGAACAACACATGTAACAACACACACTAAACAAGGAGACTGGGAGGTGCAGGGGAGAAAAGTCTGCTATAAAAACTAGGATAGGCCAGATGCGGTGGCTTATGCCTGTAACCCCAGCACTTTCGGAGGCCAAGGCAGGCAGATCACGAGATCAGGAGTTCAAGACCAGCCTGGCCAACACAGTGAAACCTCATCTCTACTAAAAATACAAAAATTAGCTGGGCGTAGTGGCATGTGCCTGTAATCCTAGCTACTTGGAAGGCTGAGGCAGGAGATCGCTTGAACCCAGGAGACAGAGGTTGCAGTGAGCCAAGATCGCACGACTGCACTCTAGCCTGGGCAACAGAGCTAGACTCTGTCTCAAAAAAAAAAAACTAGGATAGAAGCTCTGTAAGAGCATGGCCTTCACTGTCTGTCTGACATACTGCCATGTCTGACATACTGCCATATCCCTACACACAGCAAACTACCCGGCACATGGTAAGGGCTCAAGAGACACTTTTAAAAGGTATAATTGTACCTGCATTGATCTGAGCTAGCAATCACAGCTGCTCTGAAGTCTACAAGTCTATGACCTTAGTCTACCTGGAAGAAAACTGAATGGCTCACAGACCTGGACCTGATCCAGGCAGAGCCTTAAAATCCATCAGCTGCTCATCAGATGATCCCACAGGAGGCCAAAGGAGGCAATCCCAAGGCTGGAATGATCAGTTCTGTGAGCTACTGAGCTATGTGAAGAAAGGGCAGTTGGTTTGCTTTCCTGCCAAGAAAAGCAAAGCTCCCTCGCGCTCCACAGCCACTGAGCATGTAAGTTCCCAATTGTAAATTTCTTCCCATACAAGCCCTCTCACTACCTAGCCCTGAGATTTGGGGAAAATTAGTCCCTTTAAGCCTGGCTCTTCGTATGTAAAATAGGATATTATTACCTACAACTCCTCAAATTGCCTTTAAAGTCCCATCCCTCACTCAGCTTTTCTCTGCAGCCAGTTCTACCTGCCCAGTCTTCACAGAGCAGGTCCTGGGCAGATGCTAGCCTCCCTCCACCTCCACATTTAAGATGGACTCAGTGGGCTCAGTCTTCCACACAGGAGCAAGGCAGGCATCGCGGCATTGCTTTTACCTTTGAGAAATGCGTTCAGCAACTGAAAACCAAGCCAGGTGGCCTAATCCATGCCTACTTTAGCTGCAGTTTCTTTTTATATTCTGTTATACCATAAGACCAGTGAATCAAGTTAAAGGGCTCCCATCAAATCTGAGATCATTTTGCTTTTAAAAAATATGCATTTTTGCCAGGTACAGTGTCTCATGACTGTAATCCCAGCACTTTGGGAGGCTGAGGCGGACAGATCACGAGGTCAGGAGTTCGAGACCATCCTGGCTAACATGGTGAAACCCTGTCTCTGCTAAAATACAAAATTAGCCGGACATGGTGGCACACGCCTATAGTCCCAGCTACTTGGGAGGCTGAGATAGAGAATCGCTTGAACCCGGAGGCAGAGGTTGCAGTGAGCAGAAATCACGCCACTGCACTCCAGCCTGGGTGACAGGGTAATACTCTGTCTCGTGAGGAAAATAAATAAACAAATAAATAAATAAATAAACATATATATATATATATATATGCATTTTTCCTGAAAAAATTAAAGCTAGAGAGATAGACATAAACTAACTAGTAGTACCTGCTGTTTCTCACCATTACCTGCTTTCTGGAGAGTGAATAAAAGAAAAGCAATTCAGAGGACTGCAAATCAAGCAGCACAACTCCCAATGGGGGTCCCCAAGTAGCTTCTACTATAATTCCTGTCACAGAGTCCAAAGAAAGGAGCCAAGGAGCCTTTCCTCACTGTTAGAGAAGAACACGAAGGTGGCCAAAGGTCAGAGAGCCACCTGGTGACCAGCCACGGATGCTTAGGAGGGAGTTTGAGCCATGGAACAGTCTTGACGAAGAGGAGACTTTATTCCAAAGCAGAGCACCAGCACAGCGGTCAGGCTTAGGCCTAAAATGTCGCAGTCCGACATTTCTATTTATCCCACCCTCTGATCTTTATAAGAAAAAGAACTTGCGAGCAAAACTTTTCCATCGCCTTGTTACTAATTTTAACTCCACCTCTTAGAAAAAGGGAATGGTTCTTTCTAAGGCCTCCTTAATGCAAACAAGAAAATGGCCCAAATTCCTAAGGGACTTGACAAATACTATCTATTTCTGAGATGTCCTGAGAGTCCAAAGCTGTAATGTTCTTAAGATGTAAAAAGGAATTCACAGTACCCAAAGTTGATGCTTGAGAAATGACCTCATAAATAATTAAGACCACCAGGCACGACAACTGTTAACAGTAGTGCATGTTTAGCAGATACTCTGTGCCAAAGATTGACTTATGAACTACACATACCTCATATCATGTAAGTCCAGCAACAATCTCATTTTAGAGATGAAAAAACTGGGGCTTGGAAACATGAAGTAACTTGCCCAAAACCATTGGTAGCTAAGTGGCACAATTAAAAGTAAGGAGTTTAAAACCAAGCTTTTAATCACTAAAATAAATTACTAAAATAAAAACCAACACAATAGTCTGAATAATAAAAATACAGAGAGATGTCTAATATTATGAATTTTTGTATTGATAAGAGAAACGCCAACTGTAATACTACTAGAAAAACACGCAGGAGGAAAGTTCCACTACACTGATCTGGGCACTGATTTTTGATGAAACCCCAAAAGCACAGGCAACAAAAATGGACAAATGACATTTCATCAAACTAAAAAGCTTCTGCACAGCAAAGCAAACAATCAACAGAGTGAAGAGACAATTTATAAAATGGGAGAAAATATTTGCAAACCATACATCTTATAAAGGGTTACTATCCAAAATGGATAAGAAACACAACTTAAAAGCAAGAGAACAAATAATTCAATTTTAAAATGGGGCAAAACAGGAAGGGAGATGTTGGTCAAAGGACATCAAATTTCAGTTAGACAGGAGAAGTAGGGTCAAGAAATCTATTGCACGATATGGGGGCTACAGTTAAAAACAAAGTATTGTATTCTTGAAAAATGCTAACTAAGAGAGATTTTAAATATCCTCACCACAAAAAAATGATAACTATGTGAGGTAATATGTATGTCAATCAGCTCAATTTAGCCGTTCCATAATGTATGCATGTTTCAAAACAACATGCTATACATAATAAATATAGATAATTTTTGTCAATAAAGATAAACAAAATGTTAAAAAAAAATTGTAATGGGCAAAGATTCTAAATAGAAATTTCTCAAAGGAAGACCTACAAATGGCCAACAGGAATATGAAAAAATGCTCTACATTACTAATCATCATGGAAATAGCGATTAAAACTATAATGAGATAATACCTCACATCTGCTAGAATAACAATTATCAAAAAAAAAAAGTGCTGATGAGGACGTGAAAGAAAGGAAACTCTTGCATAATTTTTGGTGGGAAGATACATTATTACAGCCATCATGGAAAACGGCATGGAAGTCACTAAAAAAATTAAAAATAGTCCCGACACAGTGGCTCATGCCTGTAATCCCAGCACTATGGGAGGCCCAGGAGTTCAAGATCAGCCTGGCCAACATGGTGAAACCCTGTCTCTACTAAAAATACAAAAGTTAACCAGGTGTGGTGGCTCACACCTGTAATCCCAGCTACTCAGGGGACTGAGGCAGGAGAATCACCTCAGCCCGGGAGGCGGAGGCTGCAGTGGGCTGAGATTGTGCCACTGCACTCTGGCCTGGGCGAGAGACTCCGTCTCAGAAAAAAAAGAACAAAAAATTAAAAATAGAACTACCATAGGATCCAACAATCCGACTTCTCAGTACATATTCAGAGGTACTGAAATCAGTATGTCAAAGAGAGATCTGTACTGCCACGTCCACTGCTGCATTATCACAACAGCCAAAGTATGGACTCTTCCTGAGAGTCCCCAAACAGATGACTGAATAAAATGAAGTATAGATACACAGTGAAATACCATTCAGCCAGAAAAAAAGAAGGAAATCCTGTCACTGAAGATAAATGTTTGAACCTGGAGCACATTATGTTGAGTGAAATAAGCCAGGCACAGAAAGACAAATACCACGTCATCTCACTTACAGGTGGAATCTAAAAAAGCTGAACTCATAGAAGCAGAGAGAAGAAAGGTGGTTAGAGGTGGGGTAGGGGAGGGGTTGGTCAAAGGACACAAAATTTTAGTTAGAGGGGAGAAATAATTCCAAGAGATCTATTGTGCAACATGGTGACTACAGTTAATAACAATGTGTTATATTCTTAAAAATTGCTAAGAGAGTAGATTTGGAGTGTTTTTCACCATAAAAAAAAAAAGGTAAGTATGTGTGGCAATGCATATGTTAATTAGCTCAATTTAGCTATCGCAGGGTAGGCATATTTGAAAACATCGTCTTGTACATGATAAACATATGCAACTTTCATTGTCCATTAAAATAATTGATTAATTTTAAATAAAAAAATTTAAAAATATAGTTACAAAAACTTACTAAATCAATGTTTCCAACAAGATACTATCAGCAAATGGAAAAAAGAGTGCAGGCTTCAGAAACATGCGGCACAGAATGCTTAGGACAGGATCATTTTTAAAAAGCCAAAGACCAGTGACAATGAAGACAAGGCAGTGGCATTTGGAGGCTGAAAGCAATTCAATTTATTTAACTTTGAAGAACAAAAGCTTATTCTTCCAAGGAGAAACCCAAACACATTTTCTGTAGAAAAAAAGACACCATTTTAACCGCATTGCCAAAATAAGTCAGGCAGAGGGCAAGAGGGCAAGTTAGATCCAGCCACAAAAAAGAACTCAGGCCGACAAAGCAGGGTGGGAAGAACAGGGGAGGACATGCCCCACAACAGATTTGGGGTTTTAAAGGGAGAAGGAACCAGAAGAGGGAGAGAGAAATCCTGCCCCAGTCTTGATAACATTCTATTTGGAATACTAAGTCTAGCTTCTGGTAACAACCACCTTAAACAACAGAAAGAAAAAAGAAACCTAACAAGTAAGTGGATAGGCATTTGTATTTGAATACTTGAGTCTGTTCTACAGTAAAACAAAACACTGCAGTAAAACTGTTTGGCTAGAAATCCAAATTGGAGCAAAACCTCTTTTAAGCTGGCTGGGTCTTCCTCACCTAAGACTTGAATAGCCAGATGCTTCTCTTCCCAGACAGGGAAGTCCTTCACTGACTTTAATCAGAATGCTCCTCTTTCTAGCTACATGACCTTCGACATGTAACTCACCTTTCCCATTCATCAGTTTCCCCATCTGTAAAAAGCTACGATCACTGTACTAACCCCATCGGAGATGTTTATAATGATGACATGAGATACACATCAGTTCCAACGCCTAGAAGACTAGAATATTGAATTAACGTTAGCTGCCGTTATTATTCATCTTCCTCTTCTCAAATTTCTTTTGGTTCCCTTCCCCAAGGTCACCATTAACTGGCTGAGAAACCAACGGTAGACTTTTCTGCACTGTTTCTCTCTTTAAGAAGGCCCCTCTTCTGCTCCTAAACTCGGGAAAAGACGCCAGATCTCCCCACGGGCAAAAGCGCAAGGACTAACTAGCACTAGAAAACTATCAGAGTCCCTGTGTCTCAGAAAATTTAGGAGCACAGAGTCGTTCCAAATTACTTCCAGAGCACCTTCAACCCTCTGAGCCCAGCAGATTATCAGAAAAGCTTCACTCAAAAAGCCACATCTCTCCTTCACTCAGCCATGCTGACCAAAAATGAAATATCGCATGATAAGAATCAGTAGCACGGATGGAGCCTTTCCCACATGCGAGGTCCTGCCTCCACACCTGCAACTTCATGGAAATCTCACTCCCGCCCCTGAGTCAAGGGGCATCACTCATTTTCCAGTGAGGCTCAGAAAGCTGAAGTATCTTGCCCAGGTCCCAGGGTTAGTGAGTGGCACACTGGAACTTGAACCTGGCAGTCTGACTCCAGGTTTCATATCAGTTTTGCTGTGTCCCTGTAGCTCCAAGGACCCCGCCTGACCTCTCCCTCATGGCCCGCCCTCCCCTTCCTGTGTGAGTACAAACCCTTCTGCCTTCATGTTCAGGCTCTGATGGGTCCTGATCTTTTAGGGTATATGATCCCTCCCATGTCATCACCCTTGCCCTTTTACAAGGGATAATACACAAGGAAAGGATAAATATTACTCAAGCTGGCACAGAAATAAAGGAGTTAAGAGGAAAGCTAAGCCACTATCTATTTATCACAGGGTTTTGGTGTGTGGTGGTATTGTTTTTAAGCAGTGTCTTATAAAACTAAAATTGCCAAATCAAGAAATAAATCACTGTGGCTTTTCAATTGCCTCAAGATATTTGGTGGAAAATATTCCGATGAAGTTTCAGAACTGAGACACGAAGAAAACTGGTTTCCAACAGAATAAAAGGAAAAAGCATTGGTTTGTTTGTTCCAGACTTTTTCAAGTCACAGTTTGCCTAGGAATGGTAACAAGATTACATGTCATTTGGCCTGCATGGTTGTTTTTTGAAAAAAAAACAAAAACAAAAACAAATCAAAAGCTGCCAACATCTAAAATCAGTGATTTTACATTTTTAAAAGTCTAGATTTTGACTTTTTTTGAGTAAGAAGATGCAGCCACACTAGGTGCTTTCTGCCTCGTGGTCATGCAAGCCCTATGGGTGGGTGATGGGAATTACAGCTTCCACAATCCCCACCATGCCACATTGCCTCACAAGTAATCCTCCATCCTCATTATCACACAGGCCAAGCCCCTGGAGGCACCAAGTTTGTGACTTCTTTATAAAAAGCTCTGGACAGATAAGTAATCATGTTCAATACCCCTCAGTCTTACTGGGTCCAGGAAAGCTCTTCCATTTCCCTGTTAAATGTCATTCCTATGTTTCCACGGAAACTGGGAGGCTCCGAGTGCCTTCTCCTCACCCTGTGCCACCCTGCCCCCATTGTCACCAAAACCACGGCTCACCTGCTACTCGGTGCCACTGCGTTCTCTCTTCACGGGTGTCGCTGGCACCTCCCCATTGACGCCTTCAGCCCCGCTAACAGACATCAGGCTCCTCCGTTCCTTCTGGTTTGACTTGTGTTCCACTTTTGTAACTCTAAACCTGAGGGGAAATGGGGAGAGGTGACAGGGTTTGCTTTTCTAATAAACAAGAATTTGGAATAAAGCAAAAATCATCCACCCAGAGGATCTCAAATGAACTCAGCCAAAAGTTAGGACACAAATGAAAAACAACATATCCATGAGGAGGAACATTCATTCCTATCCAGCACGTTCCCCTGGCCCCTGCCCAACCTTCCAGCTGATTTCTACTCAACCATATCACAGACTAAGCTGGATATTTTATAGAGCATGCAAAAGGTGTTTAAAAACTCAGGTATTGGCCAGGCACGTGGCTTACACCTGTAATCCCAGCAGCACTTTGGAAGGCTGAGGTGGCTGGATTGCTTGAGCCCAGGAGTTTGAGGCCAGCCTGGGTGTACGGCAAAACTCTATCTCCACAAAAATTAGCCAGGCATGGTAGTGTGCACCTGTAACCCCAGCTATATGAGAGGCTGAGGCAGGAGAATCACTGGAGCCCAAAAGGTGGAGGTTGCAGTGAGCCAAGATCAGGCCACTGCACTCCAGCCTGGGCAACAGAGTTAGGCCCTATCTCAAGAAGAAGAAAAAAAAAAAAAAAACTCAAGAACTCAAATATTAAATAGTTCAGAGTTGTGGCTTCTAACAATGACTTCGGCTTTAACATCAGTTTGTTTGTTTGTTTGTTTGTTTGTTTTTGAGATGGAGTTTCACTCTTGTTGTCCAGACTGGAGTGCAGTGGTGTGATCTGGGCTCACTGCAACCTCCACCTCCCAGGTTTAAGCGATTCTCCTGCCTCAGCATCCCAAGAAGCTGGGATGACAGGCATGCGCCACCATGCCCAGCTAATTTTGTATTTTTAGTAGAAACATGGTTTCACTATGTTGGTCAGGCTGGTCTCGAACTCCTGACCTCAAGTGATCCACCCACCTCAGTCTCCCAAAGTGCTGGAATTACAGGTGTGAGCTACCATGCCCAGCCTACATCAGTTTTTTTTTTAACCACAGAAAGCTGGTTAAATGCTCAACTGGTTTACAAATTAGGCTGATGTAACCAGAATGTTCACCAGAAGATGACGAACTTCTGAAAATATGCAACTATCAGGCAGTCCTATCCCAACACACACACACACACACACACACACACATACACACACACACACACTCACTCTCTCTCTCTCTCTCTCTCTGTCTCTCTGTCTCTCTCTCTCATACACACTTTCATACACATGCAGAAAATCAGAAGAGTCCTAGCAACACATTTTATCAGTATTAGGGTTTGAGAGTTTGTCTTTTAAAAAAACAAAAATGGGTTAATTTTCATTACAGATTAAGGAAAAACTAAACAACGTTAAGGAACAGATTTTCATTAAAAATTAAGAGTTAAATAGATGTATTCAATGTAACGGTTTTTCCAGTAATATCATCACCAAATTTCTAGAGTCTTTCACAACAGCTTCTTTCTCATTCTGGTCTTAATTTCCCTTAAAAACTATCAAAAACAAATTCTCCTTCTGTGTCCAGAATAAGATCACCAGCCCTGAGGAGAAGGCTCTGAAGAAGTGAAAGAAAGAACGGGGTACTGTAAACACAAATCTATTCTGTCAAACTATTCTGTCTTAAGTAATAGATGCTGGAAAACAGCCTGGAATCATTAAGTGCTCCTAGTAGCCAATATCCAAGAGAGAGAGTTGGATTGGGGGCATTTTAAAAAGCCATGTTTGGCCATGCACAGTGGTTCACACCTATAATCCCAACACCTTGGGAGGCCAAGGTAGGCGGACCACTTGAGGTCAGGAGTTTGAGACTAGCCTGGCCAACATCGTGAAACCCCATTTCTACTAATAAATACAAAAACCAGCCAGGCATGGTGGCAGGTACCTCAACTGAATTAACGTCTGTAATCCCAGCTACTCAGGAGGCTGAGGCACGACAATCGCTTGAACCCGGGAAGCAGAGGATACAGTAAGCCAAGACTGCACCACTGCACTCCAGCCTGGGTGACAGAGTGTGACTCCGTTTCAAAATAAAAAACAGCTGTGTTGAATCTGAGTTGAAAATTTCAGCATTTTTTTTTTAAGTCCAACAAAACATGCTTTGTCCAAACAAGCCACAGGTTCTCATTGCATTTGCATTCATAAATTCCCATGACTGCTTCTTAACAAAACAGTGTGGTCATGAGTTGTGCTGTTTTGCTGTAAGTGGCAAACAGCCTGCAGTCTTCTCCGTGATGCTTGTGCAACACAGGGTGAAACTCAACTGAATTAAAATAAAAATAACATCGGCCAACATTTCTTGAGTGCATAAGGACCCAAAGTTGGTTTAAGATCTTTGTGTGAGTCATCTCATTTAGTCTACAGAGTAACTCTACGAGGTGAATGTGACTGTACTTCTCACTTTACAGAGGGGGAAACTGAGGCACAGAGCAACATAACAGTTTGTAAGTAGTGGTGCCTAGACTCAAAGGACATAGAAGCAACAAGTTCAGGCTACTCTTCCAGGGTGGTGTTGGTAGAGGGAGGGATCATGTAAGCAGCACTGTCAACTTTTGCTCAGTGCTTACCTAGTCTCATTCCAGCATGTGTGTTCCTTACCACTACTCCCCACTGTCTTTCCAAATACAACATCAGCAACGCAGTTCCTGCGTGGGACTTGGATCCAACAGCAGAACTGCAAAAGCATCCCGCTGCAAAGATGCTTCAGGTAGGGGCAGATGGATTCATCACTTGAACTGCAAGATCGCCACCTCACATATGGGTCACAAGTGAAAGGCATGAGGACCAAGAAAGCCAAGACACAGAGGAAAGCACCGCCCACTAAAATAAAGCAGTCAAAGCAATTCACACAGAACTTACAGAGACTGGAGGGCTGTGGACCAGATCCACGTCTTCTCCCCTTCCTCGCACACGGCTAGATGACATTTCTCAGTTCCCTGAAAGTGAGCTTGGCTGGGTGATCGAGTTCTAGCCAGTGGAGTGTGGGCCAAAATGATACAAGTCACTCTCAGGCCTAGCTCTTTCAAAACCTCTCGTGAACAACCTTCCACAGACCTGCTCCTTTGGCTGGCAAACCTGGTAAAGCCACACAGATGAACAGGGTCTAGAACCCTGGTCAAGTACCTGAAGAGCCACCCATTGATATCTCAATACCTGCCTTGGATTCCATAAGTGAAATATAAAGGTCTCTTCTGTATACAGTTGAAAATCTGGGCTTTATCTGTTAGAGCAGGTAGGTATTTATCTTCATACATTTCCCATCTGATCTAGCAATACCCGTCTTTCAGGATTCTTCTGTTGTTGGAAAAACCTACGACTCACAGCAGAAAACATCTAAAAAGCCCAGAGATATAACCTGAGCCAGGCACAGATAACATATTCTACATCTGACAAGTAAGCACAAGTCCACACACCATAGCACCCACGTCACACACAAACCAAAAGCATCTGAAGGGATCTTACCTGCCAACAGAAAGGACCGTGACCTCGCCTTGGCGCCTCGGTCGGCTCTCTCTGGACTTGTTGCTGGGCTTTATGAAGTGCCACCGCTTGTGCCTACACCGATGACACACGTCCCTCTCGACAACACCACCCACCGTGTGCAGATGATGGCCACAGACGTGTTTCCCTGGGGTGCCCCCTGGAGACAAAGGCCCAGGACTCACGGGAGGGCTCCCTGGTGTGCTGGGAGTCACAGGGCTAAAGTGGGGAGGAAAATAAAAAGGAACTGGTTACTTACAGGAAATACTAGCGAAGGTGACCTCTCTCCCTGTAATGACAGAGCACATTTCAACTGAAAGAAAAAAAAAAGCATCTTCCATTGTACAAATGGATTTTGTGAACTGACCTCAGACGGCAGGTACTCAGCCCTCATGATGGTGCGATGAGAGTTTATCTTAAGCAATAGTAATATGATTCATGGCCAGGCACAACAGCTCATGCCTATAATCCCAGCATTTTGGGAGGCGAAGGTGGGGAGATTGCTTGAGGCCAGGAGTTTGAGACCAGCCTGAGCAATACAGAGAGATCTCGTCTCTGAAAAAAAAAATGAAAAAATTAGCCAGGCATGATAGCGCATGCCTGTAGTCCCAGCTACTCTGGAGGCTGTGGCAGGAGGGCTGCTTGAGCCCAGGAGTTCAAAGTTGCAGTGAGCTATGATTGTACCACTGAACTCCAGCCTGGGTGACAGAGCGAGGCCCTGTCTATAGAGGAAAAAAGAAAAATGGTTTATCACTTCTAGAATGGAATCTATTGGCTGGGAATAAAGCACTGCTTCTAACAGAGATCAACTGGCTTTAAAGTATTAGGTTTCTTTCTAAAACACTGATCTCCTTTCTCATGCAATCATTCTAATTTCTCACATACCAGAGTGCCTGCCTGTCACTCTAAGCAAAGAGACTCCCTAAATACATATGCCCTGGAAAAGGGAAGAACTCAAATTCTATCAAATTATCAGATAACTTAAGAGAAAATATTTGCTCAAATCTGGCCATTACATCTAAGGGGGAAAGCCTTTAGGTGAAGATATCAAAAGTGATGTTCAAAACAGATGTTGATGGTGTTGGTGACAGTAATAATAAAATAGCTAACAGTATTCTAAGCATGTGATGTGTATACATTAACGGAATTAATCTTCATAAAATCTTATTATGTAGGTATTAATAATTTCTTTAACAATGAGGATATTGAGGCAGAGAGAAGCAGAGTAACTTGCCCAAGATCACACTGAGAATAAGTGCTGGATCTGAGATCCAGACCTTGAACGTTTACTTCCAGAAACCGTGCAGTTAATCACCTTGCTGTATAGCACAGTGCTTCAGAAACTGCGAAGATCACTTTGATAATCTGGAATAAATCTGGCTGGACCATCCAAATATATAAAAAGCAGAAATATATAGGCCAGATGTGAGCTATTTTCTTTCTTTTTTTTTTTTTTTTTTTTTTTTTTTTTTTTCCAGATTTTTGTTTTTTTTTTTAGGGGTGGGGTGCAATGGCCCAATCTCGGCTTACTGCAACCTCCGCCTCCCAGGTTCAAGCAATTCTCCTGCCTCAGCCTCCCGAGTAGCTGGGATTATAGGCATGTGACACCACAACTGGCTAATTTTTTTGTATTTTTAGTAGAGATGGGGTTTCACCATGTTGGCCAGGCTGGTCTCAAACTCCCGTCCTCAGGTGATCCGCCTGCCTCAGCCCCCTAAAGTGCTGGAATTACAGATGTGAGCCATCGCACCCAAGCCAATGTGAGCTACTTTCAAAAGAAAAGGAGGAACTGGAACCTAACAGAGCCAAACAGAGCAGGAATCAGCCCTCTGTGCAGGCAGGTGTAGTGAGGGTGGTGTGAAGCCCAGGGCCTGATACCTGAACTGGGGCAAGAGCCCCAGAGACACACAGAAAGCTGTGATGGCAGAAACCAGCCTTTTCGGTGCTGTAAACTGGCCACCTGCATGCTTAAAAAAGAAGAGGAGCCTACGGCTGAAGAGACCGCCTCAAACATAACTGACAGCCAGAAGTCTTCTGGTACTCTTTAGGGATGCCTTCCTAATTGTTAAAATAAAAACACATAGCAGTACCTGCCCAGATTAAAATAATGTTAAATTAGCACCACATATTAGAAGGCTGAATGCAAGAGTTTAACAACATTCATTCAACAAGCATTTCTCAAATACCAGTTGTGTACAAAACCCAGTGATGGGCACTCCAGGATGCCCAGAGATGACTGAGACAAAGACACCATGAGCTAAGATGGTCAGAACACCAGCTGTCTGTGGCCAGGACTGGATTATGGGGGAAGTCATAGCTCTTCCGTCTCTGTGAATCTATGTCTCTCCTAAACTCACCTCCTTGCACTCTGAGTTACCTGCCTAAAACACACATTCACATGGCCAGTTTGACAAACACCTATTAAACATCTAAGATGTGCTGCGTGCACAACCCACATACGATGTGGAGAAAGATCCAACCCCTTTCCCATGTCACTTGGCCGGGCAACCCTGGACCAAACCCTTCACAGGTGAGTCCCAGGCTTTCATGCTGTAGCGACTTGTCTTCTGGCCCTTCTTCCTCCTACAGCCAGCCCTGCCTCTTGTCTCTACCTCTTGCACGCCTGGTTCAGAGGGCACCTCTTCCATGAAACTTCCTGAACTCCGGTTGGCTCCCTCCCCGGGTCCCCCTAGAGCCTTCAGTCTCTACCTGCCCTACAGCACTCACAGGCTGGCCACCACGAGGCCTCACACACGTCCCCACTCCCCACTGAGTTCCTCCACAGCAAGGGGCTGTGAATGTCCAGCTCCAGCGCAGCACCCAGCACACCGCAGCCATCCAATAAATGCTCCTCATTGGAGACATAATTATTATATGGAAATACAGTTCTCTGTAATTAATTATGAAGGACTCTGCTGTTCAACAACCATAACCTAAAATAGTAATTCAAAAACAGAACAAACCAGGTAGCTCCAAACCAGCTTGGTTGTTCATTTAATCATCATTGTTCTTGGAGGTCTTCCAATGCTTAAGGTATTTTGTATTTTTATAACAACCCTATAAAGCTGGTACTGTGGTGATCTCCATTTTATAGATAATGGAACTTAAACTCAGGGTGACGAATTAACCTCCCCAAGGACAGGCAGTTAATATGTGGTGCAGGCAGGACTCCACCACATCTCCCAATTCCAAGGCTGTGTTCTTGCCCTAACCTCTATGCCTTACTTCTTCCCATCATTATCTCTAACACAACAGTTCTCAACCAGGAGTGACTGTCCCCACTATGGGACACTGACAATGCATGGAGACATTATGGGCTGGCACACCTTGGCAGGGTGGGGGCAGGAGGTGCTCTGGCATCTTGTGAGTGGAGGCCAGAGATGACTTCACACATCCTACAATACACAAGACAGTTTCGTCCAGCAAAGAATTACCTGGCCCGAAATATCAATAGTGCCAAAGTTGGAAAACCTTCTCCAGCAGAAGAGCATGTCAGATGCCGCCATATCTGAGCAAGTAACCGAAAAGATGCCGCACTAAGAAAGAGGGAGGAGTGCTCACCTTTCAGGATCATACAGGCTGTTATCTGCTACCATGGCCTTTAAGACATCAGCGTTCGCTAAGGAATAAAAATAAAATTAAAGAATTAAAATAGAACAGATAAGATGAGTAATCACATCAGAAAAGCTGTTGAAAACATATCTGATTCAATTCTTTCAATTCATAGATGAGGTCCTGGGGACCCAAGGAAGGGAGAGTCTCCCCCTGGGGGCCTAGAGAAGGGAGGGTCTCCTCCAACATAACTGCATCACATGGCACCATCTGTCAATAACTTTCACCCTGCAGGAACTCAGTATGAGTGACAGAGAATCTATGGCAAGAACAGCAGATCTACTATAGGGCATTACTTCCTACACATCAACAGCAATATAATGCAGAAGAAACCCACCCCAACGCCAACTCCACCAAACAAAAGGAACATTTATATGCTACTGCTCTATTGCAGTTAACTCATTTTGATAAATATACTTTGAGAAATATGATAGTGAAATGTATTTAATAAGCCATCTATTGTCTAATAACTTGTATGTGCCAAAATAATTAGCTCTAAACTCTGAATACTCCTGTGACATCAATACTATCCCATCTCGAATCAGGGATGAGAGAAGATTAATTTTCCAGATGAGCTTCAGGATCATATAAGCCCTTGACTGGCCAGATACCTTAAAATTTCAAGTATCGATCATAACATATAAGTTATGTAATACATGCTGACTATAAAAGAAATCCAGATTTGTAGGTGGAAGGCCAGGCTGTCAACAAAAGCAAACTGAATCTAAGTTTGAGTCCCCCAACCCACACCCACACCCACACACCATGTGCTTTCTGCCTCCTTGTAGCATGGTCAAGCTTCCCAGGATAAAAGACTGAAGTGAAGGTTCAAGTTTCTCTTGGCTATTGAATTGGCAAGGCCAAATGTTATTACTGGCTGGTAACATTTTCAATTGATTTCTGAAACACTGTTCTCATGACTAACCACAACAAATTCACTAGAGACCAAAGAACAAATAAAAATCACTATTTACCAAGTAAGGCAACACAAACCTTTAATATTTAACATGCAAATGACTTCTCTAGAGGAGGAATATTAATTCTACTTCCAACTGCTGCTGTAAATATTAACAGTTCAGGGCTTACAATGCGGCGTTTCTCAACCTGGCCTGCATTATTGCCCTACCCAAGAGCCTTGTTCAACTATTTCTCCCTAATCACTTTCCCATTAAAGTATAACACTGCAGATATACATACGGTTATGTACATACACATACCTGTGCTTTACATCTAACAGAGTGGGAATTTTTTTTTTTTTTTTGGCCCCTGATCCAATTTTTATCTTCTTAGGAAACACACTGCCCCATTGCAACCCTTGAGAACACATGGGTTTTTGTTTTTTATTTTAAGAAATATTAATACAACCCTTAATCTTTTGCCAAGAATAATACTTTACCCTTCACAACTATCTGTGAGGATGTCTAAATGTGTTTCCAAACAGAAATTTTTATCTAAACAAGACTTCCTATCATTACAAAAACATTACTGAAAATGGATCCATAGTAACTTCTCCCGCACAACAAAGACAGTTCCCTCTGTAAAACACATTTAAGTATAATCCAGTAATGTCAGTTCATTTCCCTTTTGACTAATAAAGGAGGAATCAGAAAAATGGTGTTGTTTCAGCCACTAGGTTTGGATATACAATCCCATATACAATTTTGTATTTTGTTGTATACAAAATACAGCCGTCCTCAGTATCCATGAGGGAATGCTCCCTAGAGGCCTGCAGATACCAAAATCCACAGATGCTCAGGTTCCTGATGTAAAACACATCTCTCCCTCCCCCAAACACCTTAAATCATCTTTAGGTTACTTATCATACCTAATACAATGGAAAATAGTTGTTATACTGTTTTGTCTGGGGAATAACGACAAGAAAAAAAGTCTGCACATATCCAGTAAGATGCAACCATCCATTTCTTTCCTAATATTTTTTATCCTTGATTGGTTAAATCCACAGATGCAGATCTCATGGCTATGGAGGACTGATTATATATAATCATTTGCCAGCCCATACTTACTCTGCCAACATTCACCAAACATCAAAACTATAAACATAAAAAAGAGGGAAAACAACACCAAAAGGTATTCAAACAGGAACAGCACTAACACCGCATCCAGAAGTGGACTTTTTAAAATCAAATGTTGAAATTGCTGCCTGAGAAAAAACAATCACCTATAAAATGATGACCACCTATAAAATGAAACATCAAATTACAGAATCATTCCAGGAAGGTAAGACATATTAAAATCATTACTAAAGCTTGCTTGTTATAGACATTGTATTTCTTGGTTATTCATGATTTCTTGTAACTCATCTGTATCTCTCAGGAATAATTAGTAAACATCCCCTTGGTTTGCTGAGTGAGTCTCTAGGAGTAGACTTATGTTTCAATGTAAATATCATTCACACCCACCTGTGGCATTGGGACACACATACACACATGCATGAGTGTACAGGTACACACCCACACATACACACATGCATCCCTGTCTCTAAGCTAACGGGAGTTGACTTCAGTAATCTGTCTTTTGGGAACATTTTTGGTTTCCAGTGATGAGAAGACTTTCTAATATAACACCACTGTTAGGACTGAAACACATTCCTTAATTTGCTTGTAAGTTACCATCAAAGAGCAATACTCTGAGTTCTGTTGAAGGTATAGCTCCTCGTATATTACTCACAGCTCCACTAAGCCACAGGTGGTTTTCCCCCACACTAGCCAGCATTCTGTCAACTACATTTCCTTTCAGGGCCTTCCCCAAACTAGGAGGAGCCAGGCACTCGGCAAGGAAATCCCCTCCAGAAAAGGAAAGATGTTCCAATGGGTGGTATTTTCCAGAAAAGACCTCTCTTTGTTTTCCCCTGAATCCCTGCTTGATAATATGCATGAAACAGCCAAAATCAGGCAAGAAAAATGTCTGGTTGTCTCTCCCACCGCTATTCTCTTCAAAGTCTTCCTCACACCTAAGGCATATTTCCCCAGCAAAAACTAACATGGCCATCACCAAAATGTAAGTGCCAGGGACGTGCCAGTCACCGCCTGAAAGCTTTACAGATCTTACAGGTTGGACTCTTCTGACGACCTTCACAGTAGGTAGAATTATCACCCTCATTTTACAAATATGCAGGCTGAGACCCAAAGATCATAACTGACTGGCCAGAGTCACACGGCTAGAGAGTGACAGGCTTGGACACAAACCCTGGTCTGACTCCAGGGTGGGTGCTTTTAACCCTGACACCCTCCTACCTTTCAATGTCCAAGTCCCCACCCAAAGGGACACAGGTTGAATAATGGGTCACAGCATGTTTGCATAATCACCAGAGGAAGTTTCAGAATCCACTAAGCACTCCCAGTCATTTATAAAGGACTCTTTTCTGCCAAAATATAAATTGAGCCTGAAGGCAAAAACTTTGCAAAGGGATCTCTTGCCTAGGGGTCAGGAGTACTAATCACTAATCAGAAGCACCTGAGGAATATCTGTAGCACTCCCTACAATTCTTACTAAGCAGCCAGTTTAAAAGCCTAGCAGAGAAACTCAGCTGCACACTCCCAGATGCTTCCCAAACATCCATACAATGCAAGAAAACTCCAATGACTACCCAGACACGATTCCATTCGGCTCCATTTAGAAAGATGAATTAAAAGCTAGCACTGCGGCACATCCAACCCTTGGGATTAGGAAAGTGGTCAGTGTGCCGGTGTGGTATAATATGAAATAGGTTTGGTCATTGTCCTGGGTTCCTATCACAGAGTTCCTAAAGGCCTTGGAATTTCCTGACAGGAGTGTCTTTTGTTATTCATAAGGAGCACCTTTAGATCACACCTGAGTTTACACTAATGTGGTGACTCTGGGTGGGGCCCCTAAACAGTCTCAGGGTGGGGCCAGTCATCATGAAGACCAAGCGATTAGAGGGTTGGAACGTACCCAGGGACCTTGGGAAAGTCAGAGCATGGGAGGACAGGGCAAGGTTCTGGGACTGGAAATTAAACTCTACAAAAAACTCTTGAACAACAAGATTTGATGAGCTTCCAGGTGGCTGAACACAGGCAGGTGCCAGGAGGGGCGGGGCACCCAGAGAGGGCTCTGCACCCCACCCCCAATGCTATGTATCTTTTCTGTTTGTGAGTTGCATCCTCTATTACAAACCAGCACATGTAATAAAGTGTTTCCGTGGCCAGGCACAGTGGCTCATGCCTGTAATCAGCACTTTGGGAGGCTGAGGTAGATGGATCTCCATAGGTCAGGAGTTCGAGACAAGCCTGACCAACATGGTGAAACACTATCTCTATTAAAAATACAGAAATTAGCCAAGCATGGTGTCGGGCACATGTAATCCCAGCTACTCCAGAGGCTGGGGCAGAATTGCTTGAACCTGGGAGGCAGAGGTTGCAGTGCGCCGAGATTGTGCCACTGCACTCCAGCCTGGGCGACAGAGCGAGACGCTGTCTTAAAATAAATAAATAGACAAAAAATAAGGTGTTTCCCTGAGTTCTTCTGTAAGCCATTCTTGGAAATTATCAAACCGAGAAGGGGATTGTGGATCCCTCCTCCCAGCCATTTACAGATGATAGGTCAGAAGTGCTGGAGCCCCAGCTTCCAACTGCCATCCAAAGTAGGAGCAGTCTTTCGGGATCTGACGCTAGCTCTAGGTAGACAGTCAGAGCTGTATTAAATTGCAGGATACCCAGCTGGTGTTCAAAGATTTGGAGAACTGCATAGTATGGAAAAAACCCACACATCTGTGTCGGAAGTGTTATGTGAGGATGGAGAGAAACAAAGTGTGTTTGCCCAGCAGGTCAGCTGATCATCCTTCAAGAGATATTTATCTAAACTGAAATTGATTTTCAACATTAAAGACATAATGTGTTTAAACCATAAACAAGAATGTCACCATGAGTACAAGTCAAATATTGCCCCATTTACCAAATTTAAAATGCAAAGCAGAAACCATCCGCATATGACTGCAAATGTTTACAGAGGCATGAATCTAGGAAAAGAAAACCTAAACACATGTGGGAAAAGGGTAATAGACAGATTGTGCTTAATTTTATTCCTTTCTTAATGTAAAGGAAAAGTTATGGTATGCTCATCACTTTTAAAAATAGAAAATGTAATTAATATTAATTCTAACATCAAAGGCAGAAAATATCAACAGGGAAGTCCAAATTGGTACTAAGTTCAAAGTCATGTTAATAATTGAGACAAAAATATTTTTTAAATCCACTTGGTCCACAAAATAAGAGGATTTCAGTCTCCAAGCCAAACTCAAACGTGCTAGGTTATAAACTGGTAAGGGAGCAAGGCTGTATCTTATCACCAGCCTGTGGTTTGGGTGCAGGCTAGAAGCTGAAGAGGCCACAGCTGGAAAAGACGTGCAGCAACATTAGGTCTTTGTTGGGGGTCCAGGAAGAGAATCAAGGGCTGTAGAAGGGATCGGAGTCACCAGCGGTTTTCACAGGCCTCTGGAGAAACCGCAGGTACACAGATGAAGATGTGGACAGAAGAGGAGACCTTGGGTTGAGAATAAGACAGATGGAAAAGAGAAGAGGGGAGCAGAGGAGAGAGAAGGAAAATGGCACCTCAGGTATTGACTGCTTGGTGGTACCTACTGGTACTAAGCATAGTAAAAACACAAAGGTTACTTTCCAAAAGGAAAGTGACATTGTTTAAAAAGGGGAAAAAAAAAACAGCCCTCTTTGCCCACAAGTGTGGGAAGTGAAGAAATTATATAATATGCCTCCTCAAGGACCCCAGACACCTCCTCTGCTGTAATTAAGAGAAGTTCACACCACTGGCACCATCCCGCCATACCTGCTTGTGTGACTCTGAACAAGTGTCTTCTCTGAGTCTCTGTTTCCTAATCTATAAAACAGGGTGACAACAGGGCCTATGTTATCTGGTACTTTTATTTTATTTTTTTATTTTTTTGAGACAGAGTCTCACTCTGTTGCCAGGCTGGAGTGCAGTGGCAGTGCAATCTCGGCTCACTGCAGCCTCCGCCTCCCGGGTTCTAGTGATTCTCCTGCCTCAGCCTCCCAGGTAGCTGGGATTACAGGCGCCTGCCATCATACCCAGCTAATTTTTGTATTTTCAGTAGAGACAGGGTTTCACCATGTTGGCCAGGCTGGTCTGAAACTCCTGACCTCAAGTGATATCCTCCCACCTCAGCCTCCCAAAGTGCTGAGATCACAGGCATGAGCCACCACGCCGTGGCCAGCATTTTTAAGAATTTATTGAGTTAATACTTAAGGAGTTCTACAAACGACCCCAGCTATATACTGCCCCTTTTGAAAGGAAAACGTTTTCCAACCCTCTTTCATGCTACCTAGACAGAGGCAGTACAGTAAGTGGTTAAGAGAACAGACTATGGAACCAGAACACCTGAGTTCCAATCCCAGCTTTGCCACTGCCAGCGGTGCAACAATGGCAACTTAGCTAAGCACAGTGGGAACATGGGAAGTTCCCACTGTACTTAGCCTGTAACATGGGAAGAAAACACAGGGATAATGGGGTCCCTGGAAAGCCCACAGAACAGGCCCAGCATGTAGCAAACCCTCATGAGTGCTATCACATCTATACATGAGAACTTCAGCCCCTGGCAAGGTTCTCATAGTTTACCTATTTCGACTGATTGAACTGTCAGTAACCCATTTCATCCATCATCGCAAGTGAGCAACTGCTGCAGCTCTCAGAAGCCCAGGTCCCAAAGACCTGTAAGCTACCCACAGCTATGGAAGACAGTCTGGAAGGTGAAAGGCACAGAGGCAGGAAGGGGGTCATCCACGCCTTACGTGGCACGGCGCACTTCCAGAATGGGTACATCTTCCATGCCAAGAACATATTCATGCATTGCTTGGGAAAATTAAAAAGCACTTTTGTGTGTAAAAGAAACATCCATAATTGAGTACTCAAAACAGTATCACCAACCACTGTGCCCTGAGGAACGTCTCGGGAAGACAGAGATCAAAATCCAAGCATTCTGGTCTTGTTATTTTAAACATCATCCAAACAAGTTTGGTTGTCTGATTTTATAGACTGTAGAAATTGAAAACTGCACATTAGAAGAGAGAAGGGACAATACTATGTGGTTGAAAAGGATGCTGAATTTGGAACCAGACAGACAGAGCTGGGCTGCTCACTAACCAGGTAAATTTAACTACTTGGAACTTCCTTTCTTCATCTATAAAATGGGTATAATTGAACAAACTTTATAGGGATGTTTTGAGGATTAAACGAGATGACGTATATAAAGCACCCAGATCTATGCCAAAAGCATACAGTGCATTCTAAAAACAGCAATGAAAATTATGCTCAACCATATGAAACTGCTGTTTCTCTAAGTCAAAAACAGTGGAAAAGAGTCAAACTGACAAACGGGCTGGGCAGGAGGTGCTCTAGTGGAGTGGTGAGGATCTGGGGGTGTGGGGTACCCAGGGCAGGGCCTGAGGGCAGAGAAGCAGGTAATTACTGATGAGTGGGGTGTACATTCAATATTTAGACAAACAGCTCAGCTCTATCATCAGGGCACAATGCATGAGCCGACATTGACTAAAGCAAAGACAAAGCCCGGGGGAAACATTTTCTTTTAAACTGTTATGAGAATTCAAAGTGTGAGAATCCATAGCTATAGAATAAGTGGGCAAGGAACCCCACACATCTTAAATACCACGTAGGGCATGGTCTGCTATCAAGGTCATAACCAGTGCTCAGAACAATGACCCGAGTTTCTTTGCTCAAGAGTAAAGTAATCTTCCATTTAAGATGAGAATTTAGAATACATTTCAGGAAGACAAAATACTTAATTCCATAAGAGTTAAACTTTGTGAAAGCGTTAACACTGGAGAAAGGGTAACATAGAACAGACAAACAGAAACATAGCAGTAGCTGCCAGTGGTCAGGACAGTGGGGAGCAGCTGCCTAGTGTGTCCAGAGCTTCAGTTTGGGATGATGTAACATCTGGAACCAGACAATGGAGATGCATGTACAACACTATGAATGTGCTTAATTCCACTGAACTGTGCACTTTAATAAAATGGTAACAGTACTAAATTGTATGTTATGTGTGTTTTGGGGGTTTCTTTTGTTTGTTTTGTTTTTGAGATGGAGTTTCACTCTGTTGCCCAGGCTGGAGTGCAGTGGTGCGATGTTGGCTCACTGCAACCTCTGCCTCCTGGGTTCAAGTGATCCTCCTGTCTCAGCCTCCAAAGTAGCTGGGACTACAGGCGCCTGCCACCACACCCAGCTAATTTTTGTACTTTATTTAATAGAGATGGGGTTTCACGATATTGGCCAGGCTGGTCTCAAACTCCTCACCTTGTGATCCACCCGCCTTGGCCTCCCAAAGTGCTGGGATTACAGGCAGGAACCACCACACCCAGCCTGCTACATATATTTTACCACAATGTTTGTAAGCTTGCAAAAAAAGAACACACAATATTTGAGTGCTCACTATACTCAGCACTCTATGTGCGCTATGTCCCAATGATGCTATGAAGTAAATATTACTATTATTATTACTTTTTCTTAGACAGAATCTTGCTCTGTTACCCAGGCTGGAGTGCAACGGCATAATCACCGCTCACTGCAGCTTTGAAATCCTGAGCTCAAGTGATCCTCCCATGTCAGCCTCCCAGATAGCTGGGAACACAGGTGTGTGCCACCACGCCTGGCTAATTTTTTTGTTTTTTACTTTTTTTGAAGAGATGGGGTCTCACTATGTTGTCCCGTCTGGTCTTGAACTCCTGGCCTCAAGTAATCCTCCCACCTCAGCCTCCCAAAGTGCTAGGATTATGGATGTGAGCCACTGTGCCAGGCTGAGGTAAATATTATTACTACCCTCATTTTACAGGAAAAAACTGGTCCTCATGAAATGAGGCAATGTAGTTTCCCCAAATCGCACAAAACCAGCAAGCAGTGAGGCCAGGACATGAACACCAGCTGACAGAGCTCCAGGCCTGGGTTTCTAAAACACTTAAGACCAACTGATGCTTAGAAAACTCACTCATCTGAAACCTGCGTAGTTGAATAAAGCTGGAAGCTGAGGTGTTAGAAAGCTTAGGTGAGGTCAATAAGAGAATCTACATAAATCTTGACTCTTCGAAGCAGGTTTTTAATAACGCATAGGAATACTGAATTGTTTTGAACACTAAAATGTTCACACCTTCATTTTTCATGATGTAGTGGACGATTTGCCCAACAGTGTCACTGTTTTCATTCATACTATCGTTCAACTCTGAAAGAGAAAAGAAGAGGGGAGAACAGGTTACAATTGGTCGCCAGCATCAAGTCAATCAGTCTTAGAATCCAAGACCTCGGTGAACAGTTTCCAGAAGCCTCAGGTGATCACCCACGGTGCTACGATTCTAGGCTTTCGCCCTCCAGCCCCGAACTTCCTAACGCATTACACACTGGACCTCCTTGGCATAACAAGCATAAAGAGAAAGTATCAGAGCTGTCCATCTATCTCTTCTCAAGTTCAAATACCCATTCACTTTCCAAGACAATAATTTGAAAATGTATTTGGACCAGTTCCTCATTATTATTTCTCTCTCATCATTCCCTTAAAGCCTTAGGAGAAATGGGAAGAAGAAAAAAAAAATTCTCCTTGGATTTTATTTTAATTGCAGACTTATCATATACATTTACAATATTAATTTCCTTTTTTTCTTTCTTTTCCTTTTCTTCTTTTTTGACACGGAGTCTCGCTCTGTTGCCAAGGTTGGAGTGCCGTGGCATGATCTCGGCTCAATGCAACCTCCACCTCCCAAGTTCAAGCAATTCTCCTGCCTCAGCCTACTGAGTAGCTGGGATTACAGGTGCATGCCACCACACCCAGCTAATTTTTGTATTTTTTTTAGTAGAGATGGGGTTTCACCATCTGGTTAGGCTGGTCTTGAACTCCTGACCTTGAGATCTGCTTGCCTCGACCTCCCAAAGTGCTACGATTACAGGTGTGAGCCACCATGCTCAACCAATATTAATTTCTTTTTTTAATTGGATCATAATTCATGCATGTTCATCAGACTCTCCTGTGCTCTGAAATATACTTCCAAATTACCTACATTCAGGGCTTGGCTATTTGTCCACAAACTCAGTTTACTTTGGGGGCTCTGTACCAGGAGTGTACGTGATGGTCTTTGGGGAAAAAAGCAAACCACTCTGAAACCAATCTGCAAAATTTGTTTCAATAAGACAAGGAGAACCAGGGAGAGGTGAAATGCTCCATCCTACTTCCCAGAGAATGCATCAAGGTATGCAATGTCCTACTCCTTTACCTGGAAAATGTCTTCTCCATCCAAAGGTCAGCTTTCCTTCACATGAACACGCATGTTTGGTTAGACAGCTCAGAAGCTGGCTGCTAAGCCAACCTACAGAGCATCTGGGAAGGAGGAGAGGGGGAGGCTCCACTTTCTGTTGACAAACACTTGGCTTTGGTTTGCTCACAGGCTCATACATGACTCATCATAAAATCGTGTTCCTTCTCAGCCTCAAAGGTCAGTGAGGGTGGGAAAAACCAACAGTCCAGAAAGCTAGCAAGAAGCCAGAAACCTCCCCCCAGCCAGCCCTGCTTTGCCTGAAGGGCAACCTACTTCAATGTCACCTTTCTGCAGAAACTGCCCTTAGAGGGGCTGAAAGGAATCGGGGGAGTCACCTAGTACCTCTCAAGGCCCAAGTCAGGAAACACCCCTAAAAGATGATGGGAAACTAACATGAGTGGAGAAAAGAGGACTTCGTCTCCCAGGTGTTTCTGAACAGTACCTAAATGACTCCATGTTAGGAGGAAAAGATGAAACAGCCTGAGGTTAGTACTAAGGCACCAGTTCTTGCCATACTTTTTTCTGCACTGTGCACACGATCGTTTACTTAATAAACATAAATTCTAAGCACAAATATTTAAGATCGAACACTCCCCCAGCAAAAGTCACACCACAAACATGGTGAGACCTATTTTAACTTTTCCTTCACTCTTATTCAAATCTAATTCCATAATAAGAATAAGGATTAATATTAACCAAGTGGCCATATATGCCAAACATCAAGTGCCTCTTTCCTCTAAATTTCACAGAAACCCCATGAGGTGAGGATTATTTTCCTCGTTGAAATTAAAATGTCAAATGAATAAAATTAAATTCATTAAAAATACATTTAAATGAAATTATACGTAACAGAGATTCAGGTCTCATGATAACTTTTATAAGGCCACAGGGCAAGAAAGGGTGCCCTACTTGGCAGGTATTCAGTAATGAAGGCAAAGTTTCAAACTAGGTGTGATTATTGCGAAATCTGCACTTACCCTACACCACACCACCTGTTACTAGCGTGAATCATTCTGCCTCAGAGAGATGGAAAGCATATTATCACTAGTTTCATATTTTAAAATGGTCTCCCACTCCCAATAAAAAGAGCCCAGGTTACTCACCTATCTTTTCAACCTTTTCCTCTTCGATATCTTGCTCTGCTTCTGTTGTACAACGATAACCTTTCTTCTTAAGCAGGTGGCAAATGAGGACGCCGACAAGACCCATGATAAAGAACACGGGGACAAGCGCGTACGCGATATATTCTGGGTGTCCATTCCCGGTATTGTTGCTGGGTGACGGGGTCGTCTCTGTTCTGGAGTGCAGTGTGCGGCTGCCCCCATTGTCTACAGAAAGAAACAGGCATGCTGCATTAGATGACTGCCCAGGGCAAGAAAAACCTAATGACTCTCAGGAAATGTTCACAGTAAATCAGGGTCTGCTCCCAAGACCACAGGCCATGCAGACTGGTAGGTCTGGCTGCACAGGCACACAAACGCCCAGGTTTGGGCTCAAACAGTCTGAGTTCAACTCTGCCACTCATGAACCAGGTCCCACGCTGGGTCATTTTTTAAAAAAACCTTTTGAAGCCAGTTTCTTCTTCGTTGTGGAATGAATATACAGGGTTGTAGTGAAGTGTCCAGCACAGAATACATATTTTAAACATTACATGGTATTATAGCATAGCTCTTAGCGATTAAGACCACGGCCTCAAGACACTCAAGTTCAATTCCCAGCTCCATTATTTAGCAGCTGTGTGACAATGGACAAGAGCTTAACATCTTGATCTCCTTGGTTTCTTATGAAATGGGAATACCAGTATTACCTACCCACCCCTTCTAGGACTGTTGTGGAGATAAAATAAATTATTACATGTAAACTAGCAAGCAGCAGAGCAAAAATTCACCCACATGCCAAGCACCATTCTAGGCACTTGTGATGCAAGTGCATCACACTGAGCAAAACAGGCGGAGATTGCTGTCCTCATGCAGCTTACATTCTAGGAGGATTTAGTAAACTAGCAGATCTAGAGTATGAAGAGGGAAAAGTCAGGGGTAGCATCAAGATCTTGGCCTGGGGTGCAAACATAAAATAGGAAGTGAATGCTGAATGCACTTGTTTATTTGTTCACTAACCCCAATAAACACTGAATGTGTGCCAGGGATGTGACGAGCACCATACTGAGTGGGAAGTGGATAGAGAAAGTGATGAATAACATAACACAGCCCCTGCCATCTTCAGTCTTGTAGGATGCCATCAGAAATAGCCATTAAACAGGTATACATGGGCAGATCATAACGGATTGTGAGAAATGCAGTGAAAGGAACACACGGGGCACTAGAAGAGAAAAGAACAGTGAGGATCTATTTTATGACCTCAAGAGGGAAGTTGCGAAGCGGGTATCTTTTGGAGAAAAGGAGAAGTTTGCCTTTAGACATGTCAGAGTATCACATGAGTATATATATGAGAGGCAGCTTGGTATCTTAGCCTGTGGGGGTGCCCCATGGACTCTGGAAAGCAGTGGGCCTGGAGCACACAATTATACAATGTGGCCAACTCAGATCACAGGAAGAACAAACTGGACTGGGCACGGTGGCTCATGCCTGTAATCACAGCACTTTGGGAGACTGAGGCTGGCAGATCACTTGAGGTCAGGAGTTCAAGACCAGCCTGGGCAACATGCTGAAACCCTGTCTCCACTAAAAATACAAAAATTAGCTGGGCATGGTGGTACACGACTCTGGTTCCAGCTACTTGGGAGGCTGAGGTGAGAGGATCGCTTGAGCCTAGGAGGCAGAGGTTGGTTGCAGTGAGCCAAGAGTGTACTACTGCACTTCAGCCTGGGTGACAGAGCAAGACTGTCTCAAAAAAAGAAAAAAAAAACTAAATTAATAATTATTAGAAAAATTAACTTTATGTATGTTCCTGTCACACAGTAAGCACTATAAATGTGTTAGCTACCACTATTAATATTGAGAACAGGTGTGGTGGCTCAGGCCTGTAATCCCAACACTTTGGGAGGCCAAGGCAGGTACATCACTTGAGGCCAGGAGTTCCAGGAAGAATACACCGTGTAGCAAAAGAATCAGCAAAGGACCATGTCACGGAAACATGAGGAAAGAAGTCCAAAATGAAGCGGGGAGTCAGGTGGATGAGGACTAAAGAAAACTGCAGAAATTGACGAAAACAAAGCCTCATTATTTGGAATATCCTGACTCTGAAGTGATAAAATGAGGTTTTCTACATCAAGGGAGGTTCACAAACACTGCTCAAGAAACCCACAAACTGGAAAGCTAGAGACATTTAAATATAAGCTTTCTCAAGAGAATTCTGGTGAGAAAGGAATCTGTATTGTAATTAAGAGTGGCAGGAGGCAGCCAAATGCGTAGGCAAACAGGGGTGGGTCCCTGGTGAAACCTCGCCCCAATGCTGACGACAGTTTAAGGCCTGAAGGCCAAGCTACAAGTTAAACCTTGGACCAGATGGAGGACTGGTCTTCCCATTTGGTACGCTTTGCTCACAAACCAATCAGCACGCACTCCCCATTCTGAGTCCACAAAAGGCCCCAGACCCAGCTACCCAGGAAGAACATCAGGTAGGGGAACGATTCCCCACACCCTACGTTGCCTCTCCACTGAACGCTCTTTTCATCACTCAATAAAATTCTTCTCCACCCTCCTCACCCTTCAAAGTGTCACATATCCTCATTCTTCTTAGGTGTACTACAAGAGCTTGGGAACCGCCGAAAGCAGGTACAAGCTGTTAACACAGGGGAGCTGGGGCATACCAAGGTGGCCAAGCGAGGCCTGGGCAGGGCGTCACCAGCATGGAGGTCCCCAGTTTACACAGCGACCGAGAATAAAACTCCTGCCTCATCATGATTGTAATGGGGACAAATATCTGGTATGAAATGACCACAGTTCATCACAGCAGAAAACAATATCAAACAGAAGCTTTATTCTCAAACCAGAGGCCATAGAACAAAGGGCTACCTCTCTTTCACATGGAAATATCCATTATCTTTGAACATGAAAGGAAATAATTGGTTTCTTAGGTTTGTAAGAGGTTGCATTCATTACTTTATCAGACAACCTCCAGAATTTGAAAAAGCCTGTGTTTTCTGATTTCTCCCTGGAGAATCAATATAAAAAATAAATCCCTAAATATATGCAATATACCATCTAAATTAGGGTTTAACCTCATGCCTTATTTTCAGTAAAAACCGAAACATTTATTTAACTCCTTGTATGGTCCTAAATCAATAAGTTTTCTTTACTGATTCCCTTATATAACACATATTCCATGCAAGAACAGGTGAAGTAAGCAGCATGCTGAGATCGAGGACATTTACTCAGAATCATTGTCTGTTTCAATCTGGGGGTGATAAATTCTTTTGGGGGAGGAGGACAATGGGAAACAAGAATGAAAGCAGAAGGGCACAGAATTGGAGTCAAACACCTCCCACTGAATCAGGTGATTGAGAAGTTGTCTTCATTGTGAATTTCACATCTGGCAAACCCTTCCAAACACTATGTATCTACAACAGAGCTCTGTGACTTACAGACATGTGTCATTCACTTAATTTCATAATTATTGTGCCATGGAAAAACCAAAGATATGAATCTAAATTAGTGAAGCATATGAATTATAGGGAGATGCAATGTAGCACTCAGATTAAAAGCTCAGACCTGCCAGAAATAACAGACATGTTATTGTCCATGTACTAGACATGTCACCTTAGGCAAGTAATTTTAACTGTTCTGTACTGTTTCCTCTCTGTAAAAAGGGTCAAAATGAATGTGACTAGTCTGCGATAATTTTAAAAGATGGCCATATGAAATAAACATCTAATTCTGGACCCCAATTTACTATGTCAAAAGGAAAAAATTAAGCTGAAGGCTGAATCACTCAAGAAACTGCCTTTCCTCTTGTTCTTAGGCAGATAGGTACCGATAAAAGGTTAAGCATCTGCACAGGTAGCTACTCTATGCTCCCCTTATCTTAGGTAAAGTGCTGATTTACTGACAGAATTGACTATTCCCCTGCCCACTCCTTTTCCCTTGCAACAGGTGGATTCAGTAATGTGACCATCCATTTTAAGTACTGAAACCCTTAAAACCATCTTTGGAAAATGCCATGAACCACGGATTGTTTCTATGGATTTGAGATCCTTTTCTCTGGGCATGTTGTTAACCTTGGCAAAATAAACTTCTAAACTGTTTCAGACCTGTCTCAGATACTTTTTGGTTTACAGCCCCAAAATTATCTGATACTGCTTCTACTGAGGGGTGAAGTCTGTGCCTTCTCCCCTTACATTTACACTCCTCTCTGTCTGACCAACAGAATTTGCTCAAGTGATGCCTTATCACTTTCTAACCTCAGGCAATAAGAAACTGACAACTTCCACTTCCTGTTTCTTGGGGCACTTGCTCTTGGAACTCAGCCACCAGGCTGTGAGGAAGCCTAAGCTTCCCTGTGGAGAGAAAATAGCAGGCATCAACTTGTCAGCCAGCAATAGCTGTAATAAAAGTAGATCCCACAGTCCCAACTGATGCTGCATTGGGCAAAGATGAGCTGTCTCTGATGAAAACTGCCTGAATTGTACGACAGATCCCTAAACAAAAGAAATGAGTGTTGTTTTCAGCCACTAAGCTTTGGGTTATTTGTTACATAGCAATAGTAACTGGAAGCCTGCTGCATAGTGTAATTGTGAAGATTAAACAATATTAATATGTGAAGCATTCAGAAGAGTGTCTACACAAAAGTGAGCACTGTATTTTAGTCATAATCACAACAGACCTGCATTATTCAGTATGATAGCCACTAGCCACATGTAGCTATTTAAATTTAAGCCAAATGAATTTAAATAAAGTTAAAAATTCAGTTCCTCAGTTACATTAGCCACATCTCAAGTGCCCGGTGGCCATGTGTGGCTAACTGCTACCATACTGGATGGGCCAGATAAAGAACATTCCCACCAACCCAGAAAGTTTTCTTGGACATCCCTGTTGTGCATTATAAAGAATAGCTAAAAAGAAAAATGCAGAGTGGAGAATATACTGTGATTTACCTTAACAATTCAATAAAGGATAGCTTTTAAATAACAAAGTAACTATTCGTAAATGTGTCTAAAACATTTATAAACTTCAGTAGGTTTAGCTTTCCTTCAATTTACACTAATAATTTGCTGAGAAACACTGTATCCCTCCTTCTCTTTCGCCCCTAGGTAAATCATGCCTGAATCACAAATGAATTATTTCGAGTCCAAACAGCAAAGGTTGTTGCATTATTTATAAAAGACAAAAAACAGCAGCACCTGCATGTTTGCAATGAGATAATAAGAACATATCTAAATCACTGTGTTTCATTTGATGAAATAGTATGCACCTATGAAGTTTTTTGTGAAGATATGGGAAAACACTATGATCCAATGTTGAGTGTCAAAAGCTGGATTCAAAATCTTACCTGCAGTATGATCCAACTAGTTTAAAAAAAAAAAAAATGCATAAAGGTATAAAGCCAAAACCAAAATATTAAGTGATTCTAGGTCCTAAAATAATTTTTATTATATCTTTATACTTTTCTGCAACTTTCTTTTTTTTTTTTGGGACGGAGTTTCGCTCTTGTTACCCAGGCTCGAGTGCAATGGCGCGATCTCGGCTCACCGCAACCTCCGCTTCCTGGGTTCAGGCAATTCTCCTGCCTCAGCCTCCTGAGTAGCTGGGATTACAGGCACGCGCCACCATGCTCAGCTAATTTTTTGTATTTTTAGTAGAGACGGGGTTC